>NC_091283.1:108540941-108842845 GCF_032444005.1 Ranitomeya imitator | reverse complement strand
ACATGGTGGATGCAACGGACGACCATCGCTAATGCAAGTCTATGGGAAAATAGCGGATCCGCCAAAAAAAAGTGGCGGATCCGCTATTTGATGAAAACGGCAGATTCAAACTGATGCCAAAAGACTGAAGTGTGAAAGAAGCCTAAGAGCTCATTCACACACTAGTATGATCAGTTTTTTCACAGATCGCACTCATATCTATGACGGTCTATGGGGTTGCTCATAAATCAGATTTTTCACGGCGTAGTCCACTCAAAATTGCGGAGACATGTTTGATCTTGCTTGGATCAAGATCAGCAATGTAAGTCTATGTCTATAGGTCAGTGGAGAAAAAAAAAAAAAAAATAAGTTGTGGGAATTGCTTCCTGTACTAACACAATCATTCACGCCATGATGCATGAGTGGAGCTGTAACAACAATGCTGGCCCTTACAGTCAGCATCATACATTTACAAAAGGTATTTTTAGCACACAATGAACATTTGATCTGATCTCTATTCAAAGGGTAAGGCTACGATATGTACTAATAAAGTAATCATGCCACCGTGACCTAGCACACATGGCAGGAGACGAGCAGTCTGTCCTCGCTTTACAGCAGTGCTGGAAATACGGTACATACTGTGATTGCCAGCAGGCACATGCCCAATGTCTCCAGCTCTCAGAACAGATACTGGATGCAGAAAATGCCATTCTGTCCCTTACCCAAGGCGTCTCTGGCCGACTAGTGGGATAACATTGCACATTATGTTTGTGCTTTTATGGAAGTAAAACTTGTTCACACCTGCACTTATTAAGCCTATTGTTCTGGTCTGCTGGCTATAACATTATGGCCTGACCAGCACTCCCCCGGAAGAAGGCGGACGCAGCCGAAACGCGCGTAGGGGACGTGGCACCATTAGACCTGAGGTAAGATAGCTACAACTTTGTGGGATGTATATTTCGCCACTTTGGGGTACATGATTGCCGGTCATTATCAGTGTATGCCTGTGGGCACAGTTGACTATGATATGATTGATGTATATACTTTATTTGTGGCGGAAGATTTATATATTTTACATATACCTCAGGTCTGTGGTGTCTTTCATCACTGGTGTATATCACCATCAATGGTGGTCTCTTTTAAATTGTATGTCTAATAACATTTTGATATTGGTTTATATTTTGAGGTCTGTCTGGTACTTTATTTTGTAGGTGTATATTCTATATGTACGGGACCGTTATGGTTGTAATATTCCCTAACGGACACAGGGGTTAATTTTATGACTACCTGTGTTGGCTGTTTGCCTGTTTTTGGTAAACAGTTATTGTCAGTGTACAGCATTTTACCAGAAAAAAAAAAAAAAAAAAAATATCCGCGCTGGACAATTTATGATGGCGCAATGCAGAACAGAAGCAAACAGAGCCTAAATGCAATGGGGTTGATCTGCATTCAGAAAAAATGTATACGGTATATGTTTTTAATTCATGCGTATGCAAGATTGTTAGGGTACCGTCACACAGTGGCACTTTGGTCGCTAGGACGGCACGATCCGTGACGTTCCAGTGATATCCTTACGATCTCGCTGTGTCTGACACGCTACTGCGATCAGGGACCCCGCTGAGAATCGTACGCCATAGCAGATCGTTTGAAACTTTATTTCATCGCTGGATCTCCCGCTGACATGTGTGCGACGCCGATTCAGTGATGTCTTCACTGGTAACCAGGGTAAATATCGGGTTACTAAGCGCAGGGCCCCGCCTAGTAACCCGATATTTACCCTGGTTACCAGTGTAAATGTAAAAAAAAGAAGAAAAAAAACAAACACTACATACTTACATTCCCGGTGTCTGGTCATGTCCCTCGCCTTCAGCTTCCCGCACTGACTGGTGAGCGCCGGCCAGCCGTAAAATACAGCGGTGACGTCACCGCCGAGGGACGCGACAGGAATGTAAGTATGTAGTGTTTTTTTTTTTTTACGTTTACGCTGGTAACCAGGGTAAATATCGGGTTACTAAGTGCGGCCCTGTGCTTAGTAACCCGATGTTTACCCTGGTTACCGGGGACTTCGGGATCGTTGGTCGCTGGAGAGCTGTCTGTGTGACAGCTCTCCAGCGACGCTGCAGCAATCGACATCGTTGTCGTATCGCTGCAGCGTCGTTTTAGTGTGACGGTACCCTTACACCCTAAACAGACTATTGTGTATCACATTGATCACACTCTAAGGTTACGTGCACACGTTGTGGATTCTCTGCGGATCCGCAGCGTTTTTTGCAGTGCAGAAATGCTGCAGATCCGCAATTGAGTTACAGTATAATGTAAATCAATGAGAAAAAAAAAATTATGTGCACACTTTGCGGAAATTCCGCTGCGGTTTAAAAGAAGTAGCATGTCACTTTTTTGTGAATCTGCAGCGTTTTTGTACCCATTCCATTATAGAAAACCGCAGGGGTAAAAAACGCAGCAAATCCGCAAAAAAAACGGTGCGGAACCACACAAAAAATGCGACAGATCCGCAGGTGCGTTTTCTGCCAGGAGAGCCACAATCCGCACCAGAAATTCCTAAGGCTAATCCGCAACGTGTGCACATAGCCTTAAAGATGACCGGTCACCAAGTCAAAAGTGGGCAGTTGTGGTGATTTTATTCCCATTGCTCTCTCGCTCCCTCATTAGTATTCAGGGTGTGTGCTTTTTTTGTATATATTTATTATACAGGTTCCAGAGATCATACCAATTAAAAAAAAAAGTCCCTAATTTTTATGGACGGGGCGATGCTCCTAGGGTAATAATGCAAAGCAGTCTAAAGCCTTGCCCTCTTGAACAAGCCATGGCTAATTATATCACTTAATAAAAAGGTCCTCATCTCCGGAACCATATGGTAGGTTTGGAGGATAAAAAATAAAAAAAAAAAACCCTCAGGGGAGCAGTAGGAATGCAAAGAATGGCAAAACCTGCACACTAAATTGGTGACAGGTTGTTTTACTACTTTACAAATAATTAGGGATGTTCAGTCATCTCATCACCAAAATTACACTAAGACAGACCGGTTCTAAAAATGACTTTACTATGTTCAAACCGGATTCTTATAACAACCTGTATGTTGTAATCTGTTGTACTACAACCACCAGCAAGCCCAAGCAGGCATGGAGCTTGTGGATTATTAGACAGGAAAGCAATATGCCACCTCTTACTATAGCAATTACAGTAGATGTTCCCCCTCCTACTTCTATGAGGAGACGAGCAGGACAGAAGCTGAAGAGACGTGGGCCGCCGCAGAGATCCGGGCTGCCGGTGAGGGCCGCCGCAGAGATCCGGGCTGCCGGTGAGGGCCGCCGCAGAGATCCGGGCTGCCGGTGATCGCCAGATGTGTGCGCTGAGGTCCCCACTGACCAGCTCACAAGGGAGACAATATGGTCCACTGGTGACCACTTACAGATATATAGGGCTCAATCTCAAGATGATCCATCACAGACAAAACTTTGTAGCCAAACTAAAAAGTTACAAAACAAGGTTACACAGTAAAGTCTCATTGTATCCCTGAACATCCAGAACACATCCCCCCTCTGCTCCATGGAGAAGTAATGCGACAACCAAAGAAGGAAACATGAATCCCAAAGAGCTATACACAAGGACTGTACAGAAGGTCTACTTACACTGCCTGGGATGGGATGTCTGAGCCCGAAAGTGAGCAGACTCTGCAATGAAGACACTTATAAGGAATGGAGGGCCGCCCACAAGTGAATGACTTCAGGGAAAATCTTTAAAGAAACACGACCCCAACTAAGTGAAAGGCCAATAACGGGAAAGAAGTGACGGAAGTGACTCACTGATAAGCAGAGCTTTACTCCATCACAGTGACGTCAGCGGCAGAAGAGAATGACCGGTTACAAAATATGTACGAGCGTTCCGAGCAGCTCCGGCCATTCTCCCAATAGAGCACCATCACCTCTCCACAAGACAAGATGGCCAGCACCGCTTCACGTCAGAATAGAATAACCAAAAGAGAATGACGCTACAGCTGAATTTAAAAAAAAAAAAAAAAAAATTACAATCTTTATTCCGAACAGGTAATTTCCGTTAAAAAAAAAAAACAACAAAATCATATAGATAAATATAATGAAAACAATTAATATGGAGGACAACACACATGTACCACATACGTACATGCCAAGGAAGGACTGCATAAGATTGATACACAAAATAGCCAGTACTAATTATAATATACATGTGTAATAATATACACAGCTGTGTGCAATGAGAGCACATCAAAAATACCATAGTCGGAGGGATTACTGCATGCATATATCCACCACTGTAATAAGTGGGACACATATGTGAGTAAGAATGGCTGAAACGCCACAGGGAAATCAAATCATATCAGAGTGTACAGCCAAAGATAAATATAATAAAGTGCAGAGTGCAGTTTATAACTTAATGTCAATATACATACAAGTACCATTGGCAAGTGCCATAAGGAGTTCCATTATTGGAATAACATTTAGAATGCACCAGCCAAACAGTCTATCCCCTCAATGACACCTATGATTAGGGGTGAGTAAGTCCCATGCTGGATGACAAAGTGTACACCACTTATAGGGAGTAACCAGTAATAGGAGAATAAGGCTACTTTCACACTAGCGTCGTTTTCAATACGTCGCAATGCGTCGTTTAGGAGAAAAAAAAACGCATCCTGCAAAGTTGTTTGCAGGATGCGTTTTTGCCCCATAGAGTAACATTACCGACGTATTGACACGTCGCAACCGTCGTGCGACGGTTGCGCCGTGTTGTGGCGGACCGCCGGGAGCAAAAAACGTTAAATGTAACTGCCAACAGACCGCTTTTTCCGACCGCGCATGCGCGGCCGGAACTCCGCCCCCAGTTCCCCACACCTCACAATGGGGCAGCGGATGCGCCGGAGAAATGCATCCGCTGCACCAGTTGTGCGGCGCAACAAATGCTAGCATCGGAATCTCGGCCCGACGCAATGCGACGGGCCGAATCCGACGCTAGTGTGAAAGTAGCCTAAGAGAAACAACCTGAAGGCATATGTGGGCAGGGAAGACCCCAACGCGCGTTTCGCTCTACGCTTCTTCGGGGGGCGTGTTGTCAGGGGCCAATACGCAGGTTTTTATATCTAGTGCTGAATATGAGGAACTAACAGAGGAGAGGCAAAATCATGGGCTGTAACCCCACAGTGGGTCCCAATCTTTCTTACCCTAAGAACAAATTGCAGTTCAGAGATCATACATACACACACACACAATTCCAAGGGTTCCCAACTCACCCAGCTCCATGCACCCCGCTTACTGGCATTATCATCCTACCATTACCCTCCCCAACTGAATGGCTACTCCAAAAAGTCACCACCTGGAGACCACCACCTGCTAGACCTGATGCTGAAACACAAAGCAGGCAGTCAGCTATGAGCCACAGGTTGGGGACTCCAGGTCTAGGGTCTTGAGAAACTGTAGGCCCCTTCACATTAAGCGACGCTGCAGCGATACCGACAACGATCCGGATCGCTGCAGCGTCGCTGTTTGGTCGCTGGAGAGCTGTCACACAGACAGCTCTCCAGCGACCAACGATGCCAGTAACCAGGGTAAACATCGGGTTACTAAGCGCAGGGCCGCGCTTAGTAACCCGATGTTTACCCTGGTTACCATCCTAAAAGTAAAAAAAAAAACAAACACTACATACTTACCTACCGCTGTCTGTCCCCGGCGCTGTGCTTCTCTGCACTCCTGCACTGGCTGTGAGCGTCGGTCAGCCGGAAAACAGAGCGGTGACGTCACCGCTGTGCTTTCCGGCCGCTGTGCTCACAGCCAGTGCAGGAGGAGTGCAGAGAAGCACAGCGCCGGGGACAGACAGCGGTAGGCAAGTATGTAGTGTTTGTTTTTTTTTACTTTTACGCTGGTAAACAGGGTAAACATCGGGTTACTAAGCGCGGCCCTGCGCTTAGTAACCCGATGTTTACCAGTGAAGACATCGCTGAATCGGCGTCACACACCCCGATCCAGCGATGTCTGCAGGGAGTCCAGCGACGAAATAAAGTTCTGGACTTTCTTCAGCGACCAACGATCTCCCAGCAGGGGCCTGATCGTTGGTCGCTGTCACACAACGATTTCCTTAACGATATCGTTGCTACGTCACAAAAAGCAACGATATTGTTAACGATATCGTTATGTGTGAAGGTACCTTTAGTCACACAGCCTACAGTACTGTGAACCCCTCTACAGTCGGGTGTGCATGTAAGCCGCTTCACAGCAGGGAGAGAGGGAGATTCCAGAATGGAAAATGCAATGATTTCTGTTAAAAACTGAATCCAGTCGCCAGATTCGGCCATTTATACCTGCGTTTCGTACGTTTTTGGCTAGATCAGTCGTTGTGTGGCTTTCCACCGGACAGAAGAAAAAAAAAAAAAAAAAAGTTGCTCTGGACGTTTTCTCCGTCATCCGGAAAACTAATTTTTTACGGATCCGGCAAAAAAAGGATGAAACATTGGGAAATCAGTTATGAAAAGTGGACACTCAGGCTAACACATTTAAACTAAAATGTAAAAGGAAAAGCAAATCTCACATGAAAGGCTTGGCTACAGGAATTTGCAAAGTACATTCGCCATAATAGTGAAAAGAAAACAAAGATCCTCAAAATTACAGGAAATATTCAGCTATGTACAAGAAAAAGAAAACAAAAATGTACAGCAATGGTGATCAGAAGGTAGGGGTAGGCATTCATACATAATCCCACCCAGGACAACATCTGCAAAGAGTTTGTATGTTCTCTCCGTGTTTGCGTGGGTTTCCTCCGGGTACTCTGGTTTCCTCCCACATTCCAAAGACATACTGATAGGGATTCTAGATTGTGAGCCCCAATGGGGACAGTGATGATAATGTGTGCAAAACTGTAAAGCGCTGCAGAATATGTTAACGCTATATAACAATAAAGATGATTATTATTATTATTATTATTATTATTATTCATGCACAGCTATAAATGGCCACAATTATGGTCTGTGATATTCCTTTGGAAAAAGGAAGGTTTTGAAACACTGTTGTACATCTAGTCATAGAATAACATTGGTCCGAGTACAATACGATTTTTTTTTTGTATTGCACTCGCCCTATTTATATGCAAAAGGTGAGCAAACTAAGTATGTGCACACGATCAGGAACTGCTGCGGATATTATGCAGCGTCCAGCTGTGACAGTAGTGGAAGGGATTTCTAGAACTCTCTTGTCCAGTAAAGGCCCCTTCACATTTAGCGACGCTGCAGCGATACCGACAACGATCCGAATCGCTGCAGCGTCGCTGTTTGGTCGCTGGAGAGCTGTCACACAGACCGCTCTCCAGCGACCAACGATGCCGGTAACCAGGGTAAACATCGGGTAACTAAGCGCAGGGCCACGCTTAGTAACCCGATGTTTACCCTGGTTACCATGCTAAAAGTAAAAAAAAACAAACACTAGATACTTACCTACAGCCGTCTGTCCTCCAGCGCTGCGCTCTGCTTCTCTGCTCTCCTCCTGTACTGTCTGGGAGCCGGAAAGCAGAGCGGTGACGTCACCGCTCTGCTTTCCGGCTCACAGCCAGTACAGGAGGAGTGCAGAGCGCAGCGCTGGAGGACAGACAGCGGTAGGCAAGTATCTAGTGTTTTTTTTTTTTTACTTTTAGCATGGTAACCAGTGTAAACATCGGGTTACTAAGCGCGGCCCTGCGCTTAGTTACCCGATGTTTACCCTGGTTACCAGTGAAGACATCGCTGGATCGGTGTCACACACGCCGATCCAGCGATGTCTCCAGGGAGTCCAGCGACGAAATAAAGTTCTGGACTTTAAGGTACCTTCACACATAACGATATTGTTAACGATATCGTTGCTATTTGTGACGTAGCAACGATATCGTTAATGAAATCGTTATGTGTGACAGCGACCAACGATCAGGCCCCTGCTGGGAGATCGTTGGTCGCTGAACAAAGTCCAGAACTTTATTTCGTCGCTGGACTCCCTGGAGACATCGCTGGATCGGCGTGTGTGACACCGATCCAGCGATGTCTTCACTGGTAACCATGGTAAACATCGGGTAACTAAGCGCAGGGCCGCGCTTAGTAACCCGATGTTTACCCTGGTTACCATGCTAAAAGTAAAAAAAAAAACAAACACTAGATACTTACCTACAGCCGTCTGTCCTCCAGCGCTGTGCTCTGCTCTCCTCCTGCACTGGCTGTGAGCCGGAAAGCAGAGCGGTGACATCACCGCTCTGCTTTCCGGCTCACAGACAGTACAGGAGGAGAGCAGAGAAGCAGAGTGCAGCGCTGGAGGACAGACAGTGGTAGGTAAGTATCTAGTGTTTGTTTTTTTTTACTTTTAGCATGGTATCCAGGGTAAACATCGGGTTACTAAGCGCGGCCCTGCGCTTAGTTACCCGATGTTTACCCTGGTTACCGGCATCGTTGGTCGCTGGAGAGCGGTCTGTGTGACAGCTTTCCAGCGACCAAACAGCGACGCTGCAGCGATCCGGATCGTTGTTGGTATCGCTGCAGCGTCGCTTAAGGTGCCGTCACACTGAGCGACGCTGCAGCGATACCGACAACGATCCGGATCGCTGCAGCGTCGCTGTTTGGTCGCTGGAGAGCTGTCACACAGACAGCTCTCCAGCGACCAACGATCCCGAGGTCCCCGGTAACCAGGGTAAACATCGGGTTACTAAGCGCAGGGCCGCGCTTAGTAACCCGATGTTTACCCTGGTTACCATCCTAAAAGTAAAAAAAACAAACAGAACATACTTACCTACAGCCGTCTGTCCTCCAGCGCTGTGCTCTGCTCTCCTCCTGCACTGGCTGTGAGCACAGCGGCCGGAAAGCAGAGCGGTGACGTCACCGCTCTGCTTTCCGGCTGACCGACGCTCACAGCCAGTACAGGAGGAGAGCAGAGCACAGCGCTGGAGGACAGACAGCTGTAGGTAAGTATGTAGTGTTTGTTTTTTTTACTTTTAGGATGGTAACCAGGGTAAACATCCGGTTACTAAGCGCGGCCCTGCGCTTAGTTACCCGATGTTTACCCTGGTTACCAGTGAAGACATTGCTGGATCGGTGTCACACACGCCGATTCAGCGATGTCTGCGGGGAGTCCAGCGACAAAATAAAGTTCTGGACTTTCTTCCCCGACCAGCGACAGCACAGCAGGGGCCTGATCGTTGCTGCCTGTCACACTGGACGATATCGCTAGCCAGGACGCTGCAACGTCACGGATCGCTAGCGATATCGTCTAGTGTGACGGTACCTTTAATGTGAAGGGGCCTTTATTCAGCGACCAACGATCTCCCAGCAGGGGCCTGATCGTTGGTCGCTGTCACACAACGATTTCATTAACGATATCGTTGCTACGTCACAAATAGCAACGATATCGTTAACAATATCGTTATGTGTGAAGGTACCTTAAGCATCCACAGTCGCCTGCAGATCACCCGCAGACACCGACATGCGGCGTGTCTATCATGACCGCAGCTTGTCTCTTGTGGAGACATTAGTCACCTGAAGAAGTATGGCGATGCAGAAGAAAGATTGGAGAGAGGAGGGACACAGTGCAGGGAACAAGACAGGAGATGAACTTGTGAGACAAGTAACAGCAAGCAGCTGATCAGGAGTGAGCAGCACAGGGGAAACACTGACATTCAGCAGCATCCATTCACCTGCACCCTTTCCCAGCCATCCCTCGCAGCTCTATTAGCAACACATCCAATATAGCTATACCCATGTTTTACCACTAAAAGCATCCATAATGCTGTGTTCACCCAGGAGAAGCCTAAAGAGCATCCTTTTGGCCATGTGTCAGCATAACAAATATCTGTGCCAAGGCATGCCCCCCCCAAAAAAAAAAAAAAAAAAAAACCCTCACGATGCCAACTAGAATCCAAACATTACAACTTGTTCTGTACAGTTTAATCACAGACTGTACGCTGGAATGGACAAGATGTCCTAAAGGTAATCAACCATTTACTGAATCATGGCAGTATGATGCCTGTGTATGCTGGCAATACTCTTGGGTGGTCTTTACATGCATAGCTGGTAGAGGGGTCTGTCAGCAACCAACTCAAGAAAGTTTTTCATAACCACAGATAAATCTACTACCTTAACCTGCGTGGTGTTTATAATAGCTTTTGCCACAATGATCCCAAAATTACATTGGAGATTAATTATGGAGGGCATGAATGGCTTTTTTTTTTTTATTTATTTTTTTATAGAGGCAACAATTTGTTGTTGTGTTAAAGGAATAGCCCAGGAAAAAATGCCTGCTTAGGGTGGCATATGCCTCCAATTCTGAAAGTAAACCAAAAGTAATTCATTTTTCCATAAACAACTATCCATAAGCTGAGGCACGGCAAAATGAGGCATGACTATATCCAGTGGCTTCAATGTGACTGACAGAATGCTTAAATAAATACTATATCCTGAGCCACAAACCGTGACAGTTCAGATGATAAATGCCCCTTTGATTTTATATACAGTGATACTTGAAAGTTGATGAACACGTCAAAACTTTCCATATTTCAATGTAAATATGACCAAAAGTAGAATCAGAATTTTACAAGACTTAAATACAAATAAAGAAAATCAAAGCAAACCAATAAGTCAAAAATATTAGATTTTTTTCTTTAGTGAGGAACATGTTCATATCACAAGTCTGGGTGATAATCTTAAAAGGATCACGTAATTTGAATAGAAAATTTGAAGGCAAAATTAGAGTAAATGGGATGACAATCAAGTGAGCAGGCAACTTGTTATATTTAAAGAACAAGGAGCAATCAAAATCTGATCTTCACCACACATCTGTGGAAGTATATCATGACATGAACAAAAGGAGATTTTGGAAAACCTTATAAAAAAAAAAAAAAAAAAGTGAGATTGTGTATGGGTGATCGTCCAATAAAGATAACTCCAAGAGCAAGGCATAGAATAGTCCACAAAGGAACCCATGGTAACCTCTTAGCAATTAAAGGTCTGTCACCTAAAGGGATATTGACTATTACTTAAGGTACCTTCACACATAACGATATTGTTAACGATATCGTTGCTATTTGTGACGTAGCAACGATATCGTTAATTAAATCGTTCTGTGTGACAGCGACCAACGATCAGGCCCCTGCTGGGAGATCGTTGGTCGCTGAACAAAGTCCAGAACTTTATTTCGTCGCTGGACTCCCCGTAGACATCGCTGAATCGGCGTGTGTGACACCGATCCAGCGATGTCTTCACTGGTAACCAGGGTAAACATCGGGTAACTAAGCGCAGGGCCGCGCTTAGTAACCCGATGTTTACCCTGGTTACCATGCTAAAAGTAAAAAAAAACAAACACTAGATACTTACCTACCGCTGTCTGTCCTCCGGCGCTGTGCTCTGCACTCCTCCTGTACTGTCTGTGAGCCGGAAAGCAGAGCGGTGACGTCACCGCTCTGCTTTCCGGCTCACAGCCAGTACAGGAGGAGAGCAGAGAAGCAGAGCGCAGCGCTGGAGGACAGACAGCGTTAGGTAAGTATCTAGTGTTTGTTTTTTTTTACTTTTAGGATGGTAACCAGGGTAAACATCGGGTTACTAAGCGTGGCCCTGCGCTTAGTTACCCGATGTTTACCCTGGTTACCGGCATCGTTGGTCGCTGGAGAGCGGTCTGTGTGACAGCTCTCCAGCGACCAAACAGCGACGCTGCAGCGATCCGGATCGTTGTCGGTATCGCTGCAGCGTCGCTTAATGTGAAGGGGCCTTTAGAGAAGAATGTGGCTCAAAGTCCACAATGTTTGGGAACTGGAGTGTCACCAATCTCATTAGAAGTTTAAACGTACCGTCACACTAAGCGACGCTGCAGCGTCGCTGTTTGGTCGCTGGAGAGCTGTCACACAGAACGCTCTCCAGCGACCAACGATGCCGATAACCAGGGTAAACATCAGGTAACTAAGCGCAGGGCCGCGCTTAGTAACCCGATGTTTACCCTGGTTACCATCCTAAAAGTAAAAAAAACAAACAGTACATACTTACCTACAGCCGTCTGTCCTCCAGCGCTGTGCTCTGCACTCCTCCTGTACTGTCTGTGTGAGCACAGCGGCCGGAAAGCAGAGCGGTGACGTCACCGCTCTGCTTTCCGGCTGACCGACGCTCACAGTCAGTACAGGAGGAGTGCAGAAAACAGCGCTGGAGGACAGACGGCTGTAGGCAAGTAGGTACTGTTTGTTTTTTTTACTTTTAGGATGGTAACCAGGGTAAACATCGGGTTACTAAGCGCGGCCCTGCGCTTAGTTACCCGATGTTTACCCTGGTTACCAGTGAAGACATCGCTGAATCGGTGTCACACACGCCGATTCAGCGATGTCTACGGGGAGTCCAGCGACCAAATAAAGTTCTGGACTTTCTTCCCCGACCAGCGACAGCACAGCAGGGGCCTGATCGCTGCTGCCTGTCACACTGGACGATATCGCTAGCGAGGACGCTGCAACGTCACGGATCGCTAGCGATATCGTCTAGTGTGACGGTACCTTAAGGCTATGTGCACACGCTGCGGATTTTGCTGCAGATTCACAGCAGTTTTCCCTGAGTTTACAGTACCACGTAAATCTATGGAAAACAAAATCCGCAGTGCACATGCTGCAGAAAAAACTGCGCAGAAACGTAGCGTTGTTTATTCCGCAGCATGTCAATTCTTTGTGCGGATTCCGCAGCGGTTTACACCTGCTCCATAATAGGAATCTGCAGGTGTAAAACCACAGATGGAATCCACATAAAAACTTGTGTAAATCCGCGGTAATTCAGCAGTGCGGATTAACCAAAATCAGTGCGGAAAAATCCGCACACCATTCCGCAACGTGTGCACATACCCTAAGTCAGGTTTTGGTTTCTTATCCTTTGCCTTATTCTTCTGTTTAACTTAGTTACGCACTCTGATTGCCTTGTGCAGGCATGTACTACGGAGGACAGAGAATGAACTTCAATCCAATATTGCAGCCAGCAGGTAAGGAAAGGGTGGATGAAACACCCGAAAACCCCGCCTCCATGGCTGAAGATTGTTCCCTCCAAATTCAGGTGACAGGGTCCCTTTAAGGAATGGAAAAATAGAAACTCAAGCCTGCTACATTCTTGAAAGGTGAATACTTTTTCAAACTCTGTTATTTCATAACTTAGCATGTGCCGTTGGCAAAGCTCTGACCTACAGCATAAATGCCTTGACCGGGGTTTTTAGACAGAAAGAATGTCTTTTTGGCCTTCAAGATTTACAGTAACCAAAAAAGTAACATTTGTTAAATGGATCTCATCACTGTATGGCATCCCAGCCTCTGATCAAAATATACAATGGGAACTTCACTGATCTATAACTCTGTGCAATGTGAATATCTGAGCTCACAGGCTTTAATATTTTATATTTCTAAATAAAACTTGAGACCATTTCTTCAGAGTAGAAAACACTTGAATGCACTCCTTTATAACTATCAATACAGTCATCTACATATTTGCATTAGAAGTAGCTGCAGCACTACATCCATGCTCATTCAAAGCCAAGGAGATTAGGATGGAGTCAGTCACTTTAGAGCTAGAAAGTCTTGAGAAAAAAAAAAAAATACCCACAACATTATCTGATGAGAATTTCCTCTAGCCACTTTCATTGAGCCATCGGCATTTGCCAAGTTAAGCAATAACGTTTGGCTAATTGTCTCAACCCTCAAACCATCTCTTAGGCCTGTCCCAAACGTCCAGATAATTCCGGTACCGGAAGAAAAAAAAATAAAATAAAAAAAAAATTGGTACCGGAATTATCCGTGTGCCGCCCGAGGACCACACGGACAGTGCAGGAGAGTCAGCGCTACACTAAGCGCTGTCCCCCCTGCGTGGTGCTGAAGCCGGCATTCATCTCTTCTCCCCCGCAGGAGAGAAGAGAAGAGATGAAAGATCAAGTTTTTGTTATTTTTTGTTAAAAATAAGTTTGCTGGTGAGCTCCCGCCTCCCATCCCCTTGCATAGAAATACTCACCTAGCTCCCGCGATGCCTCCTCTCTCCTCTCAGCGCTGGCAGTTTCTCCTGTATGAGCGGTCACGTGGTGCCGCTTATTACAGTGATGAATATGCGGCTCCACCCCTATGGGAGGTGGAGCCGCATATTCATCACTAATGTGTGGCACCACGTGACCGCTCATACAGGAAGAGCTGCGACGCTGAGAGGATGGAAGCGCCGAGGGAGCTGGGTAAGTATTTTAATGCCAGCGGGCGGGCGCACAGGGGGTGGGAGGGGGGAGATTACTGGGAACTTTATTTAAAAAAAAAAAAAAAAAAAAAAAATTGAAAAAAAATGATTTTTCATTCCTTCTCTCCAGCGAACGCTGCTGGAGAGAAGAAATGAATGAGGCTTCAGCATAAGCTGGGGGGACAGCGCTTACAGTAGCGCTGTCTCCTGTACAGCACACGGACAGCATCCGTGTGCGGTACGGGTTTTACACGGACCCATTAACTTTAATGGGTCCGTGTGATCCGTGCGCTCCCACAAACAAGGACATGTCTCCGTGTTTTTCAAACGGACACACGGTCCGTGAAAACACGCTGACATGTGCAGAGACACATTGATTTTAATGTGTCTACGTGAGTCAGTGTCTCCGCTGTTGTGAATTCTGTGGTCAAGCTCCCTCCTGTGGTCATGAGTGGTACTTCGGCTGGTTCTGTCTATGAGCTTCCTCTGGTGGATGTGAGTGGGGCTGCGGCTTCTGAGTTTCCTTCCTCAGGTGTCGAGGTTAAGTCGTTAGGTGCTGCTCTATTTAACTCCACCTAGTTCTTTGTTCCTGGCCTCCAGTCAATGTTCCAGTATTGGTCTGGCTCTCTCCTGGATCGTTCTTGTGGCCTGTCTGCCCTGCATAAGCTAAGTTCTGCTTGTGTTACTTTTGTTTGCTATATTTTCTGTCCAGCTTGCTATATTGGTTTTTCTTGCTTGCTGGAAGCTCTGAGACGCAGAGGGAGCACCTCCGTACTGTTAGTCGGTGCGGAGGGTCTTTTTGCCCCCTCTGCGTGGTTGTTAGTAGGTTTTTGTGCTGACCGCAAAGCTATCTTTCCTATCCTCGGTCTATTCAGTAAGTCGGGCCTCACTTTGCTAAAATCTATTTCATCTCTGTGTTTGTATTTCATCTTTACTCACAGTCATTATATGTGGGGGGCTGCCTTTTCCTTTGGGGAATTTCTCTGAGGCAAGGTAGGCTTATTTTTCTATCTTCAGGGCTAGCTAGTTTCTCAGGCTGTGCCGAGTTGCATAGGGAGCGTTAGGCGCAATCCACGGCTACCTCTAGTGTGGTATGATAGGATTAGGGATTGCGGTCAGCAGAGTTCCCATGTCTCAGAGCTAGTCCTATGTTAGTAACTATCAGGTCACTTTGTGTGCTCTTAACCACTAGGTCCATTGTGGTTCTGAATCACCTGTTCATAACACTCCGGTACGTGAGGAAACTGTCACCTCACGTACCGAAGCCACTGACGTGTGAAACCGGCCTTAAGGAGTCAGGCCAATGTGGTTGCAATTATTTAGTGCTCATAGCTTGTAGTAAATGCTCTTTGGCACTTTTTTGGTGCAGTATTGCAGTTTTGCTCAAGAAACCCTTTTCATAGACCACCTATTCCTAACGAGTGCCAACTATCCTTTGGTGATCACGGTTATTACTTTAAGTCAACAGAGCCAAGTAATATAATTAGAGAAGTCCTTGATTATGAAAAGTTTTTGCTTCAATATGAACAGGAAGTGTGAAAGCACAAAACCACTGGAAAGTAAAAGAACGGATATGATTTTGTCCACGATCTGTGAAATACCTGCATCACTTACCATTATAAAAGCACGTTGAGAACATTTGTGGGCTGCACTGTGATCCAATAGATGCAGTAACTGCCACACTCCGATGTGTAATGCCCAATCACTTTATGCCACTTACCCCTACAAAGTCATACTGTGCCCCTCGCCAATGAAACCGAAGGATAGTAGCCCAACTAAGTTACGTTTTACAAAAATAGGTAAAGCTAAGACTGAGCACTGGACCCCACTACTTCAACCCAACGATCGCCAGACTCTTGAGGCAGCATTTTCTTTGCTGTGGAGGAGAGCACCGTGTATTTGTCATAGCTGGTCGTTTCACAATCAGCTTACTAGTCAAAGGGCAGTGGGATAAAAAGGAGGTAATGGGTCATAGCTCACCGGATCAACACACCACAAACTCAAGTAACCTTTCAGATTGGCCATAATTGACATGCAGTCAATAGCATTAATATGCTAACTGCTATGAAATTTGTAAAACTAATAGACAAATTGATACCAAAAAAAAAAAAAAAAAACACACCGTCTGCCTGATATCCTAGAGGCAAGGCTGGCATTACGGCTCTGCGAAGATAGTTATTGCAATATCAATACTACAGTGCATTACAGGGTGATTACAGAGTTTCATCCGATTAATAACAGCTACTTCGCAGAATTGATCCAAGTCAGACAATGGCAGGACAGTCACTTATGCCGCCGGCCTGAGCTACAGCTGCCGAGTGCACCCCTCACAAAGCTGCATTTGTCAGCAGCAATACGCATGTGAAATGCAACCTGCAGGACCCAGGTATTGTTTGCAGCTCTTGCTTTTTGGGCTTTATTTTGGTCTTCCACACTAATTATACAATTAATTTTACTTTCCATAATGCACTTTATATAGGCTTGGTATATTGTATTGTTTGGGATGGGGGGGGCACACTTGTACCATTTAAAATCATAGTGCCTATGAAGTATAGGTGGCATGAGGGGCACTCAATTTGTACATCTGTTGCCACCTTTGCCTTTTTTTTGTTAAACATTATAAGTGTGTAGACTCACTGTCCCCTTCATCATATGGCACCTCCCTGTACCTGCCATCTCCCTCTCAAAGTTCTGGTACAGTGTGTCGGTATTGGGTTTGGCATTTGGTTCTGATACCAGTTTTATGTGCCAAGTTTTATTCTGGCCAGGTATCTACACTAATGAGCAGCAGCCATGTTGATATTTCGTGGCCACAAGAACAGAGCACTGCAGACTGCTCACCTGGCATCCCCGGCCCTTCTGATTAGTAGGCCTTTCACGTCATGTTGCACCACAATGACGATGTGGGACCCTACTAATAGAAAGCAGTGCGGGGAGGTGGATGTTTGAGGGCGCTGATCCAGCACTCACAAAGTACCGATGTGGCTGCTGTATCAGGGTCCTTTTTGCTCAACTCTATTCTGTATGAGTATTATATGTTTCTTTCTGGGTTAGGCCTCCGGACAGATGTTGCTGGCGTGGGTGGCAGAACAGTTGCTCGAGGCAGTCAGGGTGGAGATGGCTGTCAGCGTCTGCTGAGGGGAGGACTTGGGTGACGACCGGTTGAGCCGCTTTTCTTGTGCCAATTGAGGAAACAGGTTCTGCAAGTTTCCAGCTAGAAGGAGTTTGAGCACAGTGTAGCACCAGTCTATGAAAACCTATATAGGGGCACAGGGCACCTTGTCTGGAGTCTGAATAGACTGGTGTTGCTATATACAGCCTGAAGATTGCATTATTACTACTATCTACTGTTGGGAAAACATAGTGTGTGATAATCCCTTTAAGTGCACAGATTCAGAAAGCAAGCCTATTTCTAATAGGAGCACAGGGCACACAGACATTAGTTGTGATGGCGGTGACACTGGCTGTAGAGCAGTGTTCAGATGTTTTACAAAAATCTTGGACTTTTTCTCTTTTATACAAGTGAGATCTCTCGGGCATAATCAGTCATCCGCTTCCATGCTCAATGACCTGCAGTAACCTTTGTGGAGCTGGCAGACAGGATGCATGTGATCCTCCCCGCAGCACTAGCATACATACTATGTCAGCACAGCACAGTGCCAGGGAGTCTCCCATCATCCAGCAGGAGGCGCCAGATATCCCATGGGGAAAGGAAACTCCTAAAAGGAGGAGGAAGAACAAAGAGGGAAGCCATGTGTGCCCCTTGTCTAAATGTATACTTTATATCACAATCTAAATAAAGGTTATGGCAGATTATAAAAGGTACATTGATATAAGACCAATAGAACATACAAACTATTACCGTACATTAATAGTGGTGGCTTATTTTTTTTACTCTGCACAGGCCATCACATTTTCTTTTTAATCACATAGAAAATCACAAGGCAAAAAAAAAAAAATAAGTGATCAATAGGCGTCCACTAATCTTACTGTGTAATGCCAGAACCATTTTTTTTTCTTTTCTTTTTTATAGTGCACATGTTGTAGAGTAGTTTTTTAATGGTCACGAGAAGCAGTAACTCAGGATAGCTGCAGAAATATCCAAATAGGGAGGAAAAAAATATGGAAAAAAAACCCACACAGCAAAAGAGGTATTTATTTTTTAAAAAAATCTGGTCCTTAAAGGGATTGTCTGACTTTCATATTAATGACCCATCCAAAAGGACAGTTTATCAATGCGATAAATTCTACACTTAGATTAGCTCAATTATATGGCAAATATCTGTGGTGGATGCAGCCAAGATAAAAGGCCCCTTCACATTAAGCGACGCTGCAGCGATACCGACAACGATCCGGATCGCTGCAGCGTCGCTGTTTGGTCGCTGGAGAGCTGTCACACAGAACGCTCTCCAGCGACCAATGATCCCGAGGTCCCCGGGTAACCAGGGTAAACATCGGGTTACTAAGCGCAGGGCCGAGTTTAGTAACCCGATGTTTACCCTGGTTACCAGCGTAAAAGTAAAAAAAAACAGTACATACTTACCTAACGCTGTCTGTCCCCGGCGCTCTGCTTCTCTGCACTCCTCCTGTACTGGCTGTGAGCACAGCAGCCGGAAAGCAGAGCGGTGACGTCACCGCTCTGCTTTCCGGCTGACCGACGCTCACAGTCAGTGCAGGAGGAGTGCAGAGCGCAGAGGACAGACAGCCGTAGGTAAGTATGTAGTGTTTTTTTTTTACTTTTACGCTGGTAACCAGGGTAAACATCGGGTTACTAAGCGCGGCCCTGCGCTTAGTTACCCGATGTTTACCCTGGTTACCAGTGAAGACATCGCTGGATCGGTGTCACACACGCCGATCCAGCGACGAAATAAAGTTCTGGACTTTGTTCAGCGACCAACGATCTCCCAGCAGGGGCCTGATCGTTGGTCGCTGTCACACAACGATTTCCTTAACGATATCGTTGCTACGTCACAAAAAGCAACGATATCGTTAACGATATCGTTATGTGTGAAGATACCTTAACTCAGAGGTGGGCATGCTCACTACACAGGCGCCAGAGGGAGAGGTCTGCATGGGAAGCAGGGTGCTGCTGGGAAATGGAGGAGTTTTAGCTTTGTAGGAATCGGACTCCTCATTCAGCCATGTGAAGCTGGATGTACAGAGGGACAGAAAAGATGAAAGATTGCAAAAAAAGGTACAAAAGTAACGTTAAGCCGGGCTTGGTCTGCATATTAATAAGTATGCATTTAGTGCACCTAACGAAAAATAATGCAATTGTTTGAAAAACTTTACGGACTGTCAATGTAAAGTAACACTCAGGGTCCTTATGTAATTTGACAGCCCTAGGGACGCTGGCGGCCCCTCCACCTCCTGATGCATTGTTTGCTGGGTATCTATTTTAGTGTCCAGTTTTGGGCACCGGTGCTCAGGAAGGATATAATGGAACTAGAGAGAGTACAAAGGAGGGCAACAAAATTAATAAAGGGGATGGGAGAACTACAATACCCAGATAGATTAGCGAAATTAGGATTATTTAGTCTAGAAAAAAAAGACGACTGAGGGGCGATCTAATAACCATGTATAAGTATATAAGGGGACAATACAAATATCTCGCTGAGGATCTGTTTATACCAAGCAAGGTGACGGGCACAAGGGGGCATTCTTTGCGTCTGGAGGAGAGAAGGTTTTTCCACCAACATAGAAGAGGATTCTTTACTGTTAGGGCAGTGAGAATCTGGAATTGCTTGCCTGAGGAGGTGGTGATGGCGAACTCAGTTGAGGGGTTCAAGAGAGGCCTGGATGTCTTCCTGGAGCAGAACAATATTGTATCATACAATTATTAGGTTCTGTAGAAGGACGTAGATCTGGGGATTTATTATGATGGAATATAGGCTGAACTGGATGGACAAATGTCTTTTTTCGGCCTTACTAACTATGTTACTATGTTACATGGGCTGCACATTAAGAGAGAATTCCAATGACAGCTGCTTCTTCTCTGGGAAGATGGCCAGAGCTCACACCACGCTCACTATCTGTAATAGGAATGCTTATCAACTGATCAGATGAGAATATATTGCTGCCCTCCTGAATTCACTTCATTACACTTGTTATATTAAGCATCCATCTTTTTATGCTTTATTATATAAAAAGTTCCTTGGTGTGTGGAAAAAAAAAAAAAAAAATCACAAGGAATGTGTAGTACGCCAGCTGCTCTTACCAAACGCTTCTTTGAAATGCAGGAATTATATGCATGTGCACACGTAGAACGGTCCACTGCGGATTTTTCCACAGCGGATTTGCTAAATCTGCAGGGCAAAAACACTGCGTTTTTCCTGCGGATTTACCGCGGGTTTTTGTGCAGATTCCACTGCGGTTTTACACCTGCGGGAAGTATCTTCCCCTGATGAAAACGCTTTGATAGAGTCAATACACATGGGATCTTTGTTTCTTTCTCCCCCCCATGGTCGGCACTTATCGGTCGCTGTATCGCCATCTGACCGCCTAGGTTTATTAGGTGTCCGGACGATTAGTGTTGACAAGTCACTTGTGGCTTCTTTGGGCTGTGTCTCTCTAATATTTTCTTGGACCCAATATCCTGCGCAGCATGTCTGGTAAATATGCATATTCTATTGTCCCTATATTTAGGACATGAGCATTGTATTGGAGGGAACTCTCCAATAACGCTGTATAAATGCTGTATAACTGGCAGCAGACAGGCAGGGGGTTTCAGCGTCCCACTCTATATATTTTTTGTACGGACCAACTAGCTATTACAAAGTGCTATGTACTTCTTTATTTACCTGGGGGGGAAAATGTCTGGCCTATCAGCCATTTTTTCTGGTTTTAAATGTTTTTAACATATGTCCAGCCTTGTTGTGTTTTTGTATTGAAAATAAATAGTGTATTTTTCAAGGTTGATCCCAGTTGCGTGCATATCTTTTCTTGGTTATATAAAATATATATATTTTCATCCAGAAAAAGGTGTTTTTTTCTCACTTTAATACGGCTGAGAAAATATACGCAGATCTGTACTGCCTCATTGGATAACATTGGTCTGAGTACAATACCTTTTCTTATCAGGATGCACTCGTCCCAGTAATATGCTGGTGTGAGCGAGCCCAGAGATGTTCACTACTTGCTAAAGGGAATTTGTCAGTAGGATCAAGCCTCATAAGCCGTCTATATGGGCATGTAGGACATAGTTAGATTAATAAAGTGATACCTTGATATCTACCAGCTGTCTTAAGAAAAATGTCGATTTTTTTTTTCTCAGGAATATGTAAATGAGCAGTTAAGATCTATGGGCCGGAAAGAGATTTCCCCAAGAATCTGCCTCCAGAGATTATTGTAAGTGATAGGGGACGTTACCAGTGTGAGACATGTAATGACTGAGTCTGCTCTCCTGACCTACATGTCTCAGTGGTAACGCCCCTTTGACACACGCGTCTCCTGGCAGAGAACTGTGCAGCCAATCTGCAGCATCGACTGCAGCTTTTTGGTAATCCATCAGATAGCATCCCAGGAAGAAGAGTATAGGTTTGTTTTTGGAAGAGGGTGGGTGATTATTTAAGTTTTACATGAAAACCTCTAGTTCTTAAGAGGAGGTAGGTCAATTCACCTTGGCATCTTTCCATTGCCTTC
Source organism: Ranitomeya imitator (assembly GCF_032444005.1). Taxonomy (NCBI): domain Eukaryota; kingdom Metazoa; phylum Chordata; class Amphibia; order Anura; family Dendrobatidae; genus Ranitomeya; species Ranitomeya imitator. The sequence goes on along the minus strand of NC_091283.1, from coordinate 108,821,013 downwards.
TGCCAGTGAGGCCAGCACAGTCTGCAGCGCTATACTTGTAATGACAGCACTGGGGAAAAAAGCTGACCATTTTCATTACAACTTAGTCATTTTCAGATTCTAACCGTCATAAGTGATGGCTTTTAAAGGAGCAGAAAAGGCAAAAACCCAAACATCAGATGAAATCCAGCCATCAATCTTTCATTCCCACCACAGGAGATACGCCACCACTAAAAGGCGTCTGTCTGCAGCCTACTGACAGCTGCCTAAAGTATATCAGATGTTTACAAAGCAAATCATGTTCTCAGTGGATTGCGCTTATCAACTGCAAATACTGATGCAATTTGGCAAATATCATCTGTTCAGGAATGTGGACCCAAAGCACTAGACAGACATCAGATTTACATGGCTACTAAGCTAGCCCCTTTCCTATCTTACCAATCTGTCTGGCAAGAGTGCACTATGCTGGGGTCAGTGTGACAAAAAGAAGAAGTAGAGCAAACATTTGTCTGCCCTGAAATGTCCGGTAGTAACCCATGGCGTGATGCCTCAGGACACAGAGTCAACCACTGGAGCAGCTGCACCTGGCAAATACCCTTATAGCAACTCACAGAATGGCCAGATAGAACTGATAGAAGTTTAGGAAACGGTGGTGTGCAGCTGACAAGTGAATACTACAGGGAAGGGGAAAGATCAGAGTAGATCGGTCTACTCTGGAGCATAGAGGTTCCCCAATTAGGACACTGCTGGCAGAACGCTAGGATGTGCTAGTAGACTGACACGATGCAGCTGCTGAGTTTACCCAGGTGAAGCCACTTCTGGAAAACTGCTTGCGACTTTCTGAAGCGGCTTCGGTGGTCGTTTAGTCATAGTTTCTGCAGCGGCTCTGCCGCCACCGGCATTTTTTTTACCTCCATACTTTTAAAGTTTTCAATCCCTGAAGTGGTTATCAGACATGACAAGACATCACGAGCACAGCAGCATCTTTTTGACATTACTGTGCATTATGTTCATGTTATTGGTAGCTTTTTTCAGGTGGATTACAGGTGGAATCCACTAGAATATGACATGTGCATACACTAAATCTGTCAGACAAACATGCCTGCAATGCCTATAAAAAGTCTATGGAGAGAGAAGGGGGAGAAGCTCGATTGAAGAAAAAAAAAAAAAGGCAGCACAAAAACAAACAGTGAGGCTTTTAATGCAAAAAAAGGGGGAACTGAAGAATACAAGTCAAGTAACAGAAATAGTAATTCTCATTTACACCCACAAAGATTATTCTGGAAACTCACATAAAATGACAGTTACACTTTACATCGAAGATGCCAAATTTTGCAATTGTACAACTCCAAGGGCGGAGCACAGTTTAAAAGCATATACTGATCCATTGTATTAATCTACAGCTCCATTTCTGGAGCTGCCACTCTTGTAGACAAAGAGGGTCCTCTTATTTAGCACACCGGTAATCAAGAGTCCAGAGGAGCGCAGGTATTCCCACAGTTTGAGATTTACAAAGGAGTCAGATTGCTAGGGGCCAAGCAGAATGGCATGGCTGGCCTCCCGTTCCCCCCCCCCCCCCATATCCCCCCACCATCTGAGAACCAGATCGTGGACCCGAGTTGGGGTGTAGAAGGGGGCATTTTTGGCTAAAAATCATTTTGGCAATAGGTAAAATTGGTCAGCAAGTTCGTACTGATTGTGGTGTGTGTAACCCCCATGTCTCCTATACTGAACAATATTTTAGGCTAATTTATGACCAAATAAAAGCAGATGTTCGATAGGGCTGTATCAGCTTAGAACATCGGTCAGGAGAAAATCAGTATGTGTTACAATCCCTGCCATCACAATGCGCTCACTCACATTCTGCCTTCTATGGGTTATCCACTACTCTGACGATGCCGAATCACTATATTCCACCATGTACAATACAGCCGTACTTGGCGCCAGGGGTCCCGTGACTTTGCCATGTCACATGGCCCACCTCACACTTCCTTCAGACAAAACAGACACCGGGAAGAAGTGAACTGCTGCCGTGCTCGGACGAGAAGCTGACTGGCTGCAGCGCTCATGTCACCACATCACAGGAGGCCTGGCATTGATGGAGCACAGGCTGCTACTGCAGAATATAGTGATTGAGAAGGCGGCTATCTGAGTACTGGACAACCCCTTTGTCCAGCCTGCTTTGTACAAGAAAGCAGGGTTTCTTTTTTTATCAAAAAATAAATGCATTTAAGAAAAAAAAAAAAAAAGAGAAACAACTCCTCCAAAGAACGTACTGATATCTTTTAAAGCTTTTTTGTAATCAGAAAATACTGCCCTACTTGAAAAGTCAGGATATTGTTTTAACAATCCATTGTGACTATTGACCAAACAGCATAAAACGCATTGTGCTTCTTACACAGACATCACTAACAAAGAATTCTCATATTGGAGGGAAATTATTGGGTTTTAGGTGTTGAAAATGTTCGATGTTAAAAGCAGACACTGATCAAATAGTAGCAAAATGAGTGAGAGTAAAGATCTTCATGCTATGGGCACTTTGCATCCTTCATTCCACCCAAAATCCATAGCAAACGTTTCCCATAAAATGATGAGAATGCACAGCACTTAACACAACATTGTGCACCAGTTCTGTCACTTATTAACCACTTCAGGATTCAGAAACCATGAAGCGATTAAAACATTCATTCTTCAGGCGGATTCCCGAAGCGCCTGCTCTCTGTACTTCACAGCAAAAACGACGGTGGAGACCCTTCGGGAAAAAGGCTGCCGATGATTTCCAGATTTGGTTTCGCCTAAAAAAAATAAATCAGGTTTTGGATGCAGAAAAAAAAAAAAAAAAAAAAAAAACACACCGCAACATGTGAACATGGCATAAATCAATAGTACAAGGTAAGGCCAAGTTTGGCATTATGCAAACTTGTAGTTAATACGCCCGCTTTCCTTTTTGAATGTAACAAGTAACAGATGTGTTTTATGATGTCTTCGTGTCACAGTGGTTATACAATCCTAAGCATGGCGAGCTGGAAAAGCTTCAGAGTGTTGTACACCACAGGCACACGAGCACCAGGAGGCGTTCCTCCACAGACAACCACCACTACTAACCACTTACCATACCTCCTGGCTGTATAAAGTAGGGATGAATTACCGGTACATTAATGTGTATTGCTCAATTTTATAAGCCATTTCATTGTGCCAACCACTAGGAGGAAGGCTCCTTTGTACAAAACACGCAGTTACAGGAAGTATTCGCAAGGGTCTAATGGAAAAGTAGAATGAAAAATAAGTTTTAATGGAAAATTACGCAATTGCAAGATCTGATTAGCATTCCCAGGAACGGCGACGGCCGGGAGTCAAAATACTGTAAAGGTTATGAATGTCCAGCTGGAAATATATTCTGCAAACATTCTCCGGGTGCTAAAGGGAAACCGGAATAAAAAATTATCCATTATAGAGCCTTCTAGGAGGAGTAACCGTATAGCCTCATGGGTTATGCGGGGATTTTTTAAGGCTATGTGCACACGTTACGGATTAGCCTTTGGAATTTTGTGTGCGGATTCTACATCTCTTTGCAGAAAACGCAGGTGTGGATTGATGCTTTTATGCGGATTTACTGCGGATTTCATGCGTTTTTACCCCTGCGGATTTCTATAATGGAATGGGTACAAAAACGCTGCAGATCCGCACAAATAAATGACATGCTCCTTCTTTGATCCGCACTGTTTTCCGTGCAGAATTTTCCGCACCATCAGCACAGCATTTTTTTTTTTCCCATTGATTTACATTGTACTGTAAATAACTTGTGGATCTGCAGCATTTCTGAGCTGGAAAAAAACACTGCAGATCCGTAGTAAATCCGCAACATGTACACATAGCCTAAAGGTAACTTCACATTGAGCAACTTTAGAACGATAACGATAGCGATCCGTGACGTTGCAGCGTCCTGGATAGCGATATCGTTGTGTTTGACACACAGCAGCGATCAGGATCTTGCTGTGACATCGCTGGTCGGAGCTAGAAGGCCAGAACTTTATTTCGTTGCTGGATCTCCCGCAGACATCGCTGAATCGGCGTGTGTGACGCCGATCCAGCGATGTGTTCACTGGTAACCAAAGTAAACATCGGGTTACTAAGCGCAGGGCCGCGCTTAGTAACCCGATGTTTACCCTAGTTACCATTGTAAATGTTAAAAAAAAAAAAAAAAAAAAAAAAACACTACATACTTACATTCCGGTGTCTGTCGTGTCCCCCGGCGTCAGCTTCCCTGCACTGTGTCAGCGCCGTCCGTAAAGCAGATTACAGCAGTGACGTCACTCTAACGTTTATAGCTGATTGCCAAGATTACCAGCCATTTCAGACGTAGCCAGTTGCCTAGATAAAGAGCGAGCTTGTTAGCGCTGCTCTGAAGCTGGCTGGATTTTCACATATCTAACGTGGTCCTTTCTCTAGAAGTAATAAACTACTTACGCCACACACTCAACTGTTTCCATTAGTCCCATAGAAGTGACATAAGCAGCCACGTCTCCATTCATCTTCAGCCTGGTGGGTTGGGGAACGCTCATACTCCACAGAGGTGGGACTCCTATCTGGCAGACAGACCTTTATGGCATATGCTGTGGCTATATACCTGCACTTACAGGTTTCATTAACATGACCATCTACCATCACTGGAGAAAAAGAAAAACTCATTGGGACTGCATAGCCCCATTATACATGGTTGTCAAAGGGAAATCATTTCCTTGAGCTGCTTGATCAAATATCCTAGTTGATAAATGTTTGCTAGGAAACAGCTATAAAGTCAATTTCTCCATATGTATTGAAGGTGGACAAACCATATACTTTTATAGCAAGCATACAGGACTGGGGTCATGAATAACATGATTTCAGGTTGTATGTAGATAGCAGATTTGCAATACGTGACATATGGCCAAAAAAATAAATCAATTTGTAAAGTGAAGTATTCCTGCACCCTACAGGCCAAAGACAAAATTTCTTGCACCACTTTATGCACAAAGCCATGTAAAAATGGGATTTGTGGAATGCTTTAAATGGCAATAGCAGCATATATTAATATTGTAAACACTTTATTGTGCGCTTGCCTGGAGATAAATGCCTGAATGTATAGAAATAGTAAGAGCTGAAGACACTCAGCCCAGCCGGTCTTGCAGGGGCCACGGGCCAGCCCACCACACATGCTAACATCATATGTGATCTGCATCCGTCACATCCTTCTGCTGCAGGACTGGACCGTGCTGGGAGGACGGACGGACATGCAGAATAGTGCAGCCCCCCACAGCAGCTGAAATGTGACTTCCAGGCATGTCATGTGACACATTCAGGATTTACTATACCCACCAGTTGCCCTCTACCAACTGTGCAAAATCCTTGTTACCCAGTATAACCAAAGTTTATATTGTAAATGCCAAGCTGTGACTTTACATCACTGTGTAATAGACACGAGGACACATACATAGGAATGTCACTTTATTGCAGTTTTAGGCAACACTCACTGATCAGCACACAGGTTAGGCGACATTGGTTTAGAAGAAATCGTGGTTACACTCATACAAGCCATTTGCTACAGTTTTCCACTTTCCCGTTTAAAAAAAAAAGGAAGAGCCAGCGAGCAACGGCAGCCTATTCTTTAGTAGGCATGCACCATGCTAGGAAACATGGCGTCCCCCACAAAAATTACACATTTGGCAGGCAAAAAAAGGTTTCCTCAGCACCATTTACTAAAGTCGTAAAATATGAAGAACACACCAATGCTATAGGGACAGGACTGCAGTGACACTTAGGGCCCAACATAACATTGCTCAAGTCTAATGGGGGTAAGTGCATTAATTGCCAAAAAAAAAAAAAAAAAAACACTTTTCCCTTTAAGATATGCTACAAGATAATAATAATTTTTATTTATATAGCGCCAACATATTCCGCAGCGCTTTACAAATTATAGAGGGGACTTGTACAGACAATAGACATTACAGCATAACGGAAATACAGTTCAAAACAGATACCAGGAGGAATGAGGGCCCTGCTCGCAAGCTTACAAACTATGGGGAAAAGGGGAGACACGAGAGGTGGATGGTAACAATTGCTTCAGTTAGTCGGACCGGCCATAGTGTAAGGCTCGGGTGTTCATGTAAAGCTGCATGAACCAGTTAACTGCCTAAGTATGTAGCGGTATAGATACAGAGGGCTATTAACTGCATAAAGTGTATGAGAACATAATGCGAGGAACCTGTTTTTTTTTTTGTTTTTTTTTTATATAAATAGGCCACACAAGGATCGTTAGGTTAATGCATTGAGGCGGTAGGCAAGTCTGAACAAGTGAGTTTTTAGGGTACGCTTAAAACAAGAGACTGGATCTGCACATCTTTCATGCTTGTAAAGTGCTAACCCCTTTAATGACCGAGGGAGTCATCTCACATCAGGATTCCAAGATGGATGCAAGCATGGTCACCTTTCCACTGAAACCACAACGGTCTAGACGAAGGGAAAATGTAAAATGTAGACTACACAATAGCCAATTCATCAGCCATGACCAGTGATGTTGCGTATTCACATAAGCACAGCCTGCAAAGCTCACATCCTGCCCGGGGTTAAGGTACCGTCACATTAAGCGACGCTGCAGCGATCTAGACAACGATCCCGATCGCTGCAGCGTCGCTGTGTGGTCGCTGGAGAGTTGTCACACAGACAGCTCTCCAGCGACCAACTATGCGAAGTCCCCTGGTAACCAGGGTCAACATCGGGTTACTAAGCGCAGGCCCGCACTTAGTAACCCGATATTTACCCTGGTTACCAGCGTAAATGTAAAAAAAAAAAAAAAAAAACACTACATACTTACATTCCGGTGTCTGTCCTCTCCAGCGCTCTGCTTCTCTGCACTAAGCGCCGGCCGGAAAGCACAGCGGTGACGTCACCGCTGTGCTTTCCGGCCGGCGCTTACACAGTGCAGAGAAGCAGAGCGCTGGAGAGGACAGACACCGGAATGTAAGAATGTAGTGTTTTTTTTTTTTTTTTACATTTACGCTGGTAACCAGGGTAAATATCGGGTTACTAAGTGCGGCCCTGCGCTTAGTAACCCGATGTTTACCCTGGTTACCAGTGAAGACATCGCTGAATCGGCGTCACACACCGATTCAGTGATGTCTGCAGGGAGTCCAGCGATGAAATAAAGTTCTGGACTTTCTGCGCCGACCAACGATGGCACAGCAGGATCCAGATCGCTGCTGCGTGTCACACTGAACGATATCGCTAGCGATATCGTTTAGTGTGAAGGTACCTTGAGAGATCCTCCATGTCAGACCACAAATTCATGAGATCAGATCAGTAACGGAAGATTCCAGATAATACACATTTCAGCCGCACCAGTAAGACCTTCCAGGAAAACCATTGCCAGAACGATGATCAGTTCTCACTGCTCTTGCATATCAGAATCTCATCATTAGCTCCTTCCAGAGGATGTATCCTACAGGCACCCATCCGGGAGTAAGGTACCTGATAAAAGCGCCATCTGGGATATCAATGGCAACCTGCACTGCATGAAATAGTGATGATGGTGTAGGGGCTCCTCTTACAGCTCATTCAGAATGAGCCACTTGCCTTCCGACTGTCCCACTGCTGCTACGTGCGGCATACTGGTCATCATTTGGCACCATCGCACATTCAGAATAGAAGCATCTGTACTTACTATATCATGATATTTAATAGTTGTATCAAATGTAGTTCTTTACAGTCCTCACCACCCGTGTGTAGGCGTATAATCCTCCACTGAAGAGTTCTTTGTGTCTCTGATATATTTCCCCCATGTCTGCTCTCTTAGCATCAACCAATCACAGCACAGCTTTCACTTCACCGGTGTGATGTATAACATGAAATCTAAACTATGATTGGTTGCTGCGGGCAAGAAAGACTAATCTGGAAACGCTGAGCAAAATGATGGTGCTGTATATATGCAAAAATGAATAAATAAAGAAAAAAAAAAAATAGTTCTTACCGATAACGGTATTTCTCTGAGCCCATGACGGCACCACGGAGAGAGGGGATCCGCCCACCAAGGACAGGAAACCTACGGATAAAAAGGCGGTACCACTCTCCTGCATCAGTTTTACATAGAGAACGATGGGAGACTACTAAACATTTGTTAAATTTTAACTGTTTATCATAACTAGATACCGCGTGACTATTAACACTATGAGTAGACTATGGCACTATTTTGATGTGCGCACCCACAAGTGAAGGGAGGGAATGTACGGGTGCCATCATGGGCTCAGAGAAATACCGTTATCGGTAAGAACTATATTTTTCTCTGATCGCCCATGACGGCACCACGGAGAGAATTGCATAGATAGTACATTCAGGGGGGACCACCGCCTCCAGAACCCTTTTACCAAAAGTAAGGTCTGAAGAGGAGATTAGGTCCAATCTATAGTGCCTATAGAATGTGGATGGTGAGGACCAGGTAGCAGCTCTACATATCTGGTCTATGGAAGCTCCGGCCTTCTCCGCCCAGGAAGTCGCTACTGCTCTTGTTGAGTGAGCCTTAACCTCCCCGGGAACGGACATCCCACTTGCTGAGTATGAGAGACTGATGGCGTCTGTGATCCATCTTGCTATGGTGGCTTTAGATGCTTTTTTCCCCTTCCGGGGACCCTGGAAACACACAAACAGAGAGGAATCCTCCCTACTCTCTCTAGTGACTTCTAGGTAATGTAAGAGACATCTTCTTACATCTAGTGTATGTAATGTTTGTTCCTCCTTATTTTTAGGATTGGGACAGAAGGAGGGGAGAGATATCTCTTGAGACCTGTGAAATTTTGAAGCCACTTTCGGGAGATATGCTGGGTCTGTTTTTAAAATGACCCTATCCTCTAGGAATTGTGTGTAAGGAGGGTTAGCTGAGAGAGCCTGTAAATCGCTAACCCTGCGGGCCGAAGTGAGGGCGACTAATAGAGCTGTTTTGAGGGATAGATTTTTTATTGTAGATTCGTGTAATGGCTCAAATGGAGAATTAGTCAGGGCTTTAAGGACCAAGTTTAAGTCCCATTGAGGAACAACTTTTACTGGAAGAGGCCTTGATCTTCCTGCCGCCCTGATGAATCTAGCGACCCACCTATTTGAGGCTAAATCAAAATTGAATAGGGCTCCCAAAGCTGCCACGTGAACTTTTAGGGTGTTAGTGGCTAAACCCATCTCCAACCCGTTTTGTAGGAACTCTAATATGGAATTAAGGGGAATTTCTTTCCCTATTTTTGCACCTGATGATGACAGAAACTTTTTCCATATCTTGCCATACTGTCTTGTTGTAACAGGCTTCCTACTTTGTAACAGAGTTGAGATCAAGCCCGGAGAGAACCCCCTGCTTTCTAGTAATTTCCTTTCAAGAGCCAAGCTGTCAAGTGCAAGTTCTTGACCTGCGGATGACAGACTGGGCCCTGTGACAACAGATCTTGGAGGTCTGGTAATGCCCAAGGGTCGGATATTGATAACTTCCTCATCCATGAGAACCAAGGCCTCTTCGGCCAGAACGGGGCAATTAAGATGACCAGCGCCCCGTCCTCCCGAATCTTCCTCAGCACTGCTGGAATCAGAATAAGAGGAGGAAAGGCATAGACCAGATGGTGACCCCAAGATATCAGGAAGGCGTCCACAGCTACTGGGTTCCCCAGGGGAGATAGGGAGCAAAAGGAGGTTACTTTTTTGTTTAGATGACTCGCAAAGAGATCTATTTTGGGAACGCCCCATCTTTCTGTGATCTGGGTGAATATCGCCTGATTTAGTTCCCATTCCCTCTGTTTTAGACTGGACCGGCTGAGGAAGTCTGCTTTGTAGTTGTCCACTCCCCTTATGTGTAAGCTTGTTAGGGATAAGAGGTTGCTCTCGGCTATTTGCAGGATTGAATTGGTCACCTCCATTAGATTTTTGGAACGGGTGCCCCCCTGGTGATTTAGGTAAGATACTACCACCCGATTGTCCGACATTACTCTTACATGGTGAGAGTGAAGGACCCCCAAGAATTCCTGAAGGGCAAATTTTACTGCAAGGAGCTCCTTCATGTTGGAGGATTTGTTGACTGTGGATGGAGACCAAGTGCCCTGGGTTACTAGGTCGCCCAGATGAGCCCCCCCACCCTGAAGGGCTTGCATCCGTAGTCAGGACTTTCGAGATCTGAATTACCCACGGGACTCCCTGGGAAAGATTTTTCTGCGATCTCCACCATGTCAGAGAGTGATTTGTGCGAGGAGATAGAGATAACTGCCCTCCTAAATTCTCTCCTAGATGGATTTGCTCCGACAATATCTGCCATTGAAGATCTCTTGAATGTAATTGGGCCCACTGGACTGCAGGGATGCAAGAGGTCATAGAGCCTAAGAGGGACATGGCCTGACGGAGTGTTATGGAGGGGAGAGATTGGGTTCTCGATACTAAACTTTTTAGTTTTTGTATCTTGTACTCCGGGAGACGACATTCCATCTTTTTGGAGTCTAGAGTGAGACCCAGGTACTCCTGGACCTGAGAAGGTATTAGTCTGGACTTTCCCATGTTTATTAGCCAGCCCAATTCCTTCAGAGAATGCATCACTATTGCCAGTTGATCCTCGCAATGTTGCGGGGAGGAGCCCATCACCAAGAAATCGTCCAGATATGGAACGATTAGGGTATTTTCTTCTCTGAGGTGAGCCATTACCTCCGCTATCAGCTTTGTGAAAACTCTCGGAGCTATGGCAAGACCAAATGGTAGAGCTGAAAACTGGAAGTGTTTTAGGACTCCCCTGATGTGAACTGCCATCCTGAGGAATCTCTGGTGATCCTTGTGTATTGGGACGTGATAATATGCGTCCTTTAAGTCCAGGACCACCATGAAGCATTGGGGAAACAACATCTTGATAGATGACTTTATCGTTTCCATCTTGAATGCTTGAACCTCCAGGAAATCGTTTAATTTCTTTCCGAAGATCTTATGGATGTCATCATAAAAGAGGGACGGGGGCATCTTTTGAATGTCAGCCTCAGGCCTGATTCTATAATGTTCAGAATCCATTGACTGGAGGTAATCTTTTTCCAGGCTGGAAGAAAGAGAGATAATCTCCCTCCCACCTGGGGCGAACCTTCATTGAGAAGGTTTCTTGTTATCGCTGGGGTTTTTGTTAAAGATGAACCCCTTGTTTTTGTTCCTCTTATCCTCCCACTTTCCCTGGCCTCTCCCAGGGTTCTTGCGGAAAAACCTCTTGTTCCGAAAGGGCTTCCGGTAAGAGGGGAGACCAAGGGAGGGAAAGGCCAAGTGACCTATCGGCGACGCCTGCGCAGTAGCGCTCAGCCGACGGCGAGGAGCGCCGAACGCCGACGCCTGCGCAGATCCAAGCCCAGCGTCTCGCGAGACCAGCGCAACTCCGGGCATGCGCCCTACTCACAAGATGGCCGCCCGGAGTGCAGATATGGCGCTGCTGACCGGAACCCCCGGTCCTATGCAGACCCTACTGCGTGGCTCTGCATACCCGATGGCGTGCAGTGTGCAGGCTGACGCGTGCTAGGGGAGGGCCACGCCGCACCTCCCGCAACCACAGAGGGACCCCCCTGGATGTTGCCGCTTCTGCATCTTACCTGGGGAGGTGACCGCGAACTCCTTGTCACCTCCCCCGCACACCCTGTCGGCCCACTGGCTCCCAGCGGTGGCGCTTCGGGTCACCACCCTAGCCGAGGCAGAGGGACCCCAGCTGCCTGAATCGGACTGGTTGGCCCCGGAATTCCAACGATGACTGGTAAGTCCGTAGGTCTCCCATCAAGGACAGGAAACCAACTGATGCAGGAGAGTGGTACCGCCTTTTTATCCGTAGGTTTCCTGTCCTTGGTGGGCGGATCCCCTCTCTCCGTGGTGCCGTCATGGGCGATCAGAGAAAAATTATATATATATATATATATATATATAAATGCCTGGTTGTATTTATATTGCTTTTATGGGTAGTATTTGTCAAGATAAATATGGACAAAAAAATTCACAATTTTAAAGGTAATCTGTCAGTAGGTTTTTGCTATGTAAATCTGATTAAAGCATGATGTAGGGGCAGAGTCCCCAATTCCAGTGATGTGTCACTTACTGCACTGTGCCATTTTTATAGAATCGTCGATTTCCCTGCTGTAGATGTAGCAGTACTCAGAATGCGGAGCTATGTATAACTCCACCCACAACACCGATTGAAAGCTTCCCATGTACACTGTTTTTAGTATTCTATGCCAGTAAGCGATAATTAATATTGTGCTAATAAACGATTAAGCTACTGCTGGCTATGTGCACGGCGACTTTCCTTCCTTGTCCATGGGAATGCACCAACAAGACTCGGTCAGGAGTTAGGGAACGTCGGACAGTATTCCTATTGTTGCCCTATTGATCTGCTGTTCACAGACGCTTGTAGTCTACAAGGACTACAGTCCGCCATTAGACAGAAGCCTGATGACTCCGGAATAAACCAACCAGCTCTGTGCTTCAGTATGAGAACTCACGGCTGAATACACAGACACCATTACCTAAAATTAAGGCGATTGTTTTTGTTAGTTAAAAGCATTTTCCTAATTAAAACATTGAATTGTGAGTCATAAAATTATGTAGAAGCCCAACTGTTCATTACAGGGGAAAGTTCTGTGTGGAAATACACAGCACAAAGAGGCCCCTTACATAGCTCGTTGATTACATGGTCACAAGTAATTCAGAACAGCCTCATAAGGGGGGGGGGAGGAGAGGGACAGCCTCAGAGGGATAAGCGGGGGGGGGGGGGGGAGGAGAGGGACAGCCTCATAAAGGAGGGGGGAAGGAGAGGGACAGCCTCATAAAGGAGGGGGGGATGGAGGGGGACAGCCTCATAAAGGAGGGGGGGATGGAGGGGGACAGCCTCATAAAGGGGGGGGGGAGGAGAGGGACAGCCTCAAAGGGGGGGGGGGGGGGAAGGAGGGAGAGGGACAGCCTCATAGGGGGGGGGGGGAAGGAGAGGGACAGCCTCATAAAGGAGGGGGGGAATGAGAGGGACAGCCTCATAAAGGGGGGGAAGGAGAGGGACAGCCTCATAAAGGGGGGGGAAGGAGAGGGACAGCCTCATAAAGGGGGGGGAAGGAGAGGGACAGCCTCATAAAGGGGGGGGAAGGAGAGGGACAGCCTCAAAGGGGGGGGAGGAGAGGGACAGCCTCATAAAGGGGGGGGGAAGGAGAGGGACAGCCTCATAAAGGGGGGGGAAGGAGGGAAAGGGACAGCCTCATGAAGGGGGGGGAAGGAGGGAAAGGGACAGCCTCATAAAGGGGGGGGGAGGAGAGGGACAGCCTCATAGAGGGGGGGGGGGAGAAGGAGAGGGACAGCCTCATAGGGGGGGGGGGAAGGAGAGGGACAGCCTCATAGGGGGGGGGGGGAGGAGATGGACAGCCTCAGAGGGGGGGGGGGAGAGGGACAGCCTCATAGGGGGGGGGAGGAGATGGACAGCCTCAGAGGGGGGGGGGGAGAGGGACAGCCTCATAGAGTGGGGGGGGAGGAGAGGGACAGCCTCATAGAGGGGGGGGGGGGAGGAGAGGGACAGCCTCATAGAGGGGAGGGGGGAAGGAGATGGACAGCCTCAGAGGGGGGGGGGGAGGAGAGGGACAGCCTCAGAGTGGGGGGAAGGAGAGGGACAGCCTCATAGAGGGGGGGAAGGAGGAGAGGGACAGCCTCAGAGGGGGGGAGGAGGAGAGGGACAGCCTCATAGAGGGGGGGAGGAGGAGAGGGACAGCCTCATAGAGGGGGGAAGGAGGAGAAAGACAGCCTCATAGAGGGGGGGGGGGAGGAGAGGGACAGCCTCATGGGGGGGGGGAGGAGAGGGACAGCCTCATAAAGGGGGAGGACAGGAAGAGGGACACAGTCTCGTGCATGGGGGAGGTAGGGACAGCCCCATGTGGAGTCTGCATGGTTCCATCACTGTCACACTGCCTCTGACCATAACTGCCCACCTGCACTTTCCTGTTAGTGAGCCCGCAGCCCACCCCCTCCATTACCCCGCCTGGTTCCTGACACCATGCAGCGCTATGTATCAGTGTGGAGCCCGCAGGATCCTGGCGGCAGCCCGGAGAGCCCACATGCCGGGTACGTCTGGATGGAGCAGGCACATCACTCACCGTTGCAGAGCTGCCGGTGATGGAGCGGATAACGGCCCTGGGAGCAGCACACACTTGTTCTTCCAGGCGGCCACTCAGTATCCCTCCAGCCTCAGTATCTCTGCAGCCGCCGCCTCCTCAGGTAAATGACCGACAATAACCTCACTCTCCGGAAACCCGCCGGTCACGTCATCTGATTCGATAGGGGGCAGCCAATCAGCGCCTCCCACCGATCACCCGCCCTTTTCCTTTTCCATCTTTCATCAGCTGAGGGGGAACCCGGTCGGCGCAGTCGCAGTGTCACCTGACGTGTTGCGCACACAGTGAGGGGGTATGAGGGGCTGGGCACGTGTGTACAGCTCCATCACTCCCTAAAATAAAAGCCATTTCCTGTTCTGGTTAATTATTCTGAATATAGAACGGCTGCATCATAATAAAACCAACTGGTCACACTGCTGGTAATGGGATGGAAAATGAATGAGTCCTGAGGCTGTGGATGATTCACACAACTCAGTGAGAGGGAAAGAGAATGGTACCACATGGAAACAGGCTGCCCCCACTGAGCTGTAACAGCAGCACATAGATGTGACTGGGTCTGGTCACCCAGTGTGTGGTTGAATTCCATGTAATAAGGTCCCTATGTATCCGGGATATGGATGGCACAGAGGCAGCCGCCCTACAGTCTAGGGCAGATACATTCTACAATCTAGAGCAGAGCCCCCAACAAACTGGAGCTGAGACCCCCCCAACTCAGCCCCCTTTATAAAATATAGCACAGAGCCCCATCTATTAGCTAGACAAGACATCCTCCTGCCCATCCCCCTTTATAAGCAGAGTAAACAGTCCCCACCTCAGCCACCTTTTTAAGCTGTGTCAGAGGTCCCTCTCCCCACTCAGTCCCCTTTATAAAATGTAGTAGAAAGCCCCATGATCACCCCCTCTATAAGCTACAACAGAGAGTCCCCCACTCAGCTCCCTCTATAAACTACAGCAGAGAGCCCACCACTCTGTTCCCTCTATAAGCTACAGCAGATAGCCCCCCCGCTCAGCTCCGTCTATAAGCTACAGCAGAGAGCCCCCATTCAGCTCCCTCTATAAAATATAGTAGAAAGCACCATGATCACCCCCTCTATAAGCTACAGCAGAGAGTCCAGCACTCAGCTCCCTCTATAAGCTACAGCAGAGAGCACACCACTATGCTCCCTCTATAAGCAACAGTAGAGAGCCCCCCTGCTCAGCTCCCTCTATAATCTACAGCAGAGAGCCCTTCTGCTCAGTCCCCTCTATAAGCTACCCCAGGGAGCACCCCACTCAGCTCTCTTGATAAGCTACAGCATAGAGACCCCCACTCAGCCCCCTCTATAACCTACAGCATAGAGCCCCCACTCAGCCCCCTCTATAAGCAACAGCAGAGGGCCACCACTCAGCTCCCTCTATAAAATATAGTAGAAAGCCCCATGATGACCCCCTCTATAAGCTACAGCAAAGAGCACCCACACAGCTCCCGCTATAAAATATAGTAGAAAGCCCCATGATCATCTCCTCTATAAGCTACAGCAGAGAGTCCCCCACTCAGCTCCCTCTATAAGCTACAGCAGAGAGTCCACCACTCTGCTTCCTCTATAAACTACAGCAGATAGCCCCCCCACTCAGCTCGTCTATAAGCTACAGCAGAGAGCTCCCATTCAGCTCCCGCTATAAAATATAGTAGAAAGCCCCATGATCACCCTTCTATAAGCTACAGCAGAGAGACCCCCACTCCACTCCCTCTATAGGCTACAGCAGAGAGCCCACCACTCTGCTCCCTCTAAGTTACAGCAGATACCCCCCCCCCGCTCTGCTCCCTCTCTAAGCTACAGTAGAGAGCCCCCCACTCAGCTCCCTCTATAAGCAACAGCAGAGAGCCCCTCTGCTCAGCCACCTCTATAAGCTACCTCAGGGAGCCCTCCACTCATCGCCCTCGATAAGCTACAGCATAGAGACTCCCACTCAGCCCCCTCTATAACCTACAGCATAGAGCCACCACTCAGCCCCCTCTATAAGCTACAGCATGGAGCCCCCCACTCAGCTCCTTTGATAAGCTACAACATAGGGACCCCAACTCAACCCCCTCTGTACACTCCCTGACAGAAGTTATGTCGCTTATCCATGTTATGTAAATAAAAGCTTATAACCTGACGTTAAATTCATCCATTGGTTGTATAAATTATTCTTTTGAAAGCTGAAACCCTCCGAAATGTGGTTTAGGTTAAGAAAATACATTTTCATCAATGCAGAAATATTGATCAGTTAATGGACACAGAATGGTCAGATTTTGGCAAGACAAAAGTTTCGTCGCCCACAGAAAGTAATGTGAAATTCAAACAAATAATTAACTTAAAATACAAATACAGTTAGGGCCAGAAATATTTGGACAGTGACACAAGTTTTGTTATTTTAGCTGTTTACAAAAACATGTTCAGAAATAAAATTATATATGTAATATGGGCTGAAAGTGCACACTCCCAGCTGCAATATGATAGTTTCCACATCCAAATCGGAGAAAGGGTTTAGGAATCATAGCTCTGTAATGCATAGCGTCCTCTTTTTCAAGGGACCAAAAGTAATTGGACAATGGACTCTAAGGGCTGCAATTAACTCTGAAGGCGTCTCCCTCGTTAACCTGTAATCAATGAAGTAGTTAAAAGGTCAGGGGTGGATTCCAGGTGTGTGGTTTTGCATTTGGAAGCTGTTGCTGTGAGCAGACAACATGCGGTCAAAGGAACTCTCAATTGAGGTGAAGCAGAACATCCTGAGGCTGAAAAAAAAGAAAAAATCCATCAGAGAGATAGCAGACATGCTTGGAGTAGCAAAATCAACAGTTGGGTACATTCTGAGAAAAAAGGAATTGACTGGTGAGCTTGGGAACTCAAAAAGGCCTGGGCGTCCACGGATGACAACAGTGGTGGATGATCGCCGCATACTTAATTTGGTGAAGAAGAACCCGTTCACAACATCAACTGAAGTCCAGAACACTCTCAGTGAAGTAGGTGTATCTGTCTCTAAGTCAACAGTAAAGAGAAAACTCCATGACAGTAAATACAAAGGGTTCACAGCTAGATGCAAACCATTCATCAATACCAAAAATAGACAGGCCAGAGTTAAATTTGCAGAAAAACACCTCAAGAAGCCAGCTCAGTTCTGGAAAAGTATTCTATGGACAGATGAGACAAAGATCAACCTGTACCAGAATGATGGGAAGAAAAAAGTTTGGAGAAGAAAGGTAACGGCACATGATCCAAGGCACACCACATCCTCTGTAAAACATGGTGGAGGCAACGTGATGGCATGGGCATGCATGGCTTTCAATGGCACTGGGTCACTTGTGTTTATTGATGACATAAGAGCAGACAAGAGTAGCCGGATGAATTCTGAAGTGTACCGGGATATACTTTCAGCCCAGATTCAGCCAAATGCTGCAAAGTTGATTGGACGGCGCTTCATAGTACAGATGGACAATGACCCCAAGCATACAGCCAAAGCTACCCAGGACTCTGGGTTCAGCACCTGTTCACACTCAGTCTATGTTTGGATGTGCAGGTCAGGTTTTTGAAATGTATTCTTTAGCCTTCTGATCGTGCACTCCCCGCCTCCTAGCCACAGGTGTTTTAATTATAGTAGGTCCAATACCCCTCCACAGAAAGAGAGAATTTGAGTCCAAGAAGAGGTTTCACATGTACCCATTCAGATGGAGACGTTTATTCTCGGTGAGGTAGGTCAAGCGTAGGACCTCGTATAAGAGAGATGCCGTAAAGTGGCTACGAGGTACACATAAATATGGCCATTTTTATGCGCTAAAAGCTCTCATTTTTCATATTTCTAGTGCAGTAATGCAGTTCAAATTTCGTATTTTCAAGTTTGCATGTTTTGGCGCCGCAGTGTGCTGCCCTTTTTACTTAACTATATACGAGTTGGCGACTCTGGGTTCAGCACCTGTTCACACTCAGTCTATGTTTGGATGTGCAGGTCAGGTTTTTGAAATGTATTCTTTAGCCTTCTGATCGTGCACTCCCCGCCTCCTAGCCACAGGTGTTTTAATTATAGTAGGTCCAATACCCCTCCACAGAAAGAGAGAATTTGAGTCCAAGAAGAGGTTTCACATGTACCCATTCAGATGGAGACGTTTATTCTCGGTGAGGTAGGTCAAGCGTAGGACCTCGTATAAGAGAGATGCCGTAAAGTGGCTACGAGGTACACATAAATATGGCCATTTTTATGCGCTAAAAGCTCTAATTTTTCATATTTCTAGTGCAGTAATGCAGTTCAAATTTCGTGTTTTCAAGTTTGCATGTTTTGGCGCCGCAGTGTGCTGCCCTTTTTACTTAACTATATACGAGTTGGCGACTCTGGGTTCAGCACCTGTTCACACTCAGTCTATGTTTGGATGTGCAGGTCAGGTTTTTGAAATCTCCAGATCTAAACCCAATTGAGCATGCATTTCACTTGCTCAAAGCCAGACTTAAGACGGAAAGACCCACAAACAAGCAAGACCTGAAGGCTGCGGCTGTAAAGGCCTGGCAAAGCATTAAGAAGGAGGAAACCCAGCGTTTGGTGATGTCCATGGGTTCCAGACTTAAGGCAGTGATTGCCTCCAAAGGATTTGCAACAAAATATTGAAAATAAAAATATTTTGTTTGGGTTATGTTTATTTGTCCAATTACTTTTGACCTCCTAAAATGTGGAGTGTTTGTAAAGAAATGTGTACAATTCCTACATTTTCTATCAGATATTTTTGTTCAACCCTTCAAATTAAAAGTTACAATCTGCACTTGAATTCTGTTGTAGAGGTTTCATTTCAAATCCAATGTGGTGGCATGCAGAGCCCAACTCGCGAAAATTGTGTCACTGTCCAAATATTTCTGGCCCTAACTGTATATGTTGCATAAAATTGGTGAATGAAGTTGTGGTGTTACTAGAGTCATATTTAACCAATGGATGAATTTAACGTCAGGTTATAAGCTTTTATTTACATAACATGGATAAGCGACATAACTTCTGTAAGGGAGTGTAAGCTACAGCATAGAGCCCCCACTCAGCCCCTATTTATAAACTACAGCAGAGAGCCCCATGTATAAGCTACAGCAGAGAGCACTCTGCACAGTTTTCTCTAAGCTACATCAGAGAGCCCCCCCACTCAGCCCCCTCTATAAGCTACAGCAGAGAGCCCCCCTCTCAGCCCTCTTTGTAAACTACAGCAGATAGACCAATGTATAAGCTACAGCAGAGAGCACCCTGCTCATCTTCCTCTAAGCTACAGCAGAGAGCCCCCAGTCAGCCCCCTCTACAAGCTACCTCAGAGAGCTCCCCTCTGAGCTCCCTCCATAAGCTACAGCAGAGAGCCCCATCTATAAGCTACAGCAGAGAACCCTCCGCCCAGCCCCCACTATAAACTACAGCAGAGAGCCCCCTGCTCAGCTCTTTCTATAAGCTACAGCTGAGAGCCCCCTCGCTCAGTCCCCTCCATATGCTACAGCAGAGAGCCCCTTGTTCAGCCTCCTCTATAAGCTACAGCAGAGAACCCCTCGCTCAGTCCCCTCTATAAGCTACAGCAGAGAGCACAACCCACTCAGCCCCCTCTAACCCTCTATAAGCTACAGCAGAGAGCCTCCCATTCAGCCCCCTCTATAAATTAGAGCAGAGAAATTGCAGCTAAGCCCCCTATGTAAACTAAAGCAGACAGCCCCCTCTGTAAACGAGAGCATATAACCCCCTCTATAATCTAGAGCAGAGAGCCCGACTTTCTGCACTCCCACAAACTAGAACAGAAAACCTCACACTCAGCCCCCTCTATAAACTAGAGAAGGCAGCCTCCTCAACTCAGCCTTCTCTTTAAGCTAGAGCAGACTGCCCCTTCTATAATCTAGACAGCCCCTCTATAATTTGCAGCAGATAGACTCCCAAGTCGACTCCCTCTAAGGTCAGTCTCACACGTCCAGATAATTCCGGTACCGGAGAAAACGGTACCGGAGTTATCCGTGTCCGTGTGCTCACGTAAGCCATCCGTGTGGGCTCCGTGTGATGTCCGTGAGTACGTTTTTAGGGTCCGTGTGCTGTATGTGTGTCCGTGTATTACAACAATTTTTACAATTTTAACCCTATGAGAGGAAAAATGCACACGGACAGCACACGGATGGCACACGGACAGCATCCGTGTGCGGTACGTGTTTACACGGACCAATTGACTTTAATGGGTCCGTGTGATCCGTGCGCTCCCACGAACACTGACATGTCTCCATGTTTTGCAAACGGACACACGGTCCATGAAAACACCCTGAAATGTGCAGAGACACATTTATTTTAATGTGTCTACGTGAGTCAGTGTCTCCGCTACTTGAGCAAACTGTCACCACACGTACCAGAGCCACTGACGTGTGAAACCGGCCTAAGGCTTGACCTAACTAAGAAGACTTTGTGACAGCCTAAGCCCCTTTTTTCTTACTTTTAAGGTACATAAAGCCTCATACACACAACCATATTATGCCTCCCCACTATGGAGTGTACTGGTATGGGGAGGAACAGAAAATTGCTCATGTACCTTAATGGAAGCCCTATTATGGCTTTGTATGAAATGGAGCTGTGATATATCTCTGTGCACAAGCCCCTCTAATGTGGATATTGAACAGAGGTTATAGAGCAAAGAGCTCAGGAAAACTGAAAGTACCTAAATAAATACATAAGTACCTGTGCAGAAGTGACAGCCCAGTCTTGTAGACTATTCCCTGTTCCCTAGTTGCTGGAATGGAAGATGATGGTGGTGAACAGCATAATAAAATATTGGTCTTAGACAATTTCTTTTATCAGTAGTGACAATTATATTGGTAATAATTTTTTTCCCTGTCACTGGCCAGATAAATAAAGAATAAAATGTGTGATTATTGTGTCTGATCATTACATTGTTCTGCCTGTTCATACACATTTAATGTAGGTTGTGTTTAGTCTGCAATTTCTTGATGAAAGCAAATACAATAAACAGCTTCAACATTAGAGACTGTTCTGTGCTGTGACACTATGAGCCTTAGTCATCCCATATGTCATTCTTTTTTGTCCTTTACTCCTTTGTTCTGGTCACAAAAAGAAAAAACACATGAGTTGGCTTAATACCATCTGTAACTTGGAAGGGACAGCTATTGTCTGGCCATCCCATCCCCCTGCAAATCATTACTGCTTACCAGATCTCACATGGTGCTTACAACGTGGGCTGTCTTTGAGAGGCTTTGATCCTTTATTTTTTAGAAAAAAGGTGTCTAGGACCCTTTAAAATATTTGTTATTTTCTTTAGGCATAACACTGTTGCAATTGAATAGCAATATATTGATTATTATTGCACAAAACATTTTTATTTGCATGGGTGCATTTACATTAGTCAATTTTGTGTAGTGTCTGTAAATATTTACCAAACGGCAGTCTTTAAGGTACCGTCACATTTAGCGACGCTGCAGCGATCTAGACAATGATGCCGATCGCTGCAGCGTCGCTGTGTGGTCGCTGGAGAGCTGTCACACAGACAGCTCTCCAGCGACCAACGATGCCGAAGTCCCCGGGTAACCAGGGTAAACATCGGGTTACTAAGCGCAGGGCCGCGCTTAGTAACCCGATGCTTACCCTGGTTACCAGTGTAAATGTAAAAAAAAAAAAAAACACCACATACTTACATTCCGGTGCAGCACGGTGGCTCAGTGGATAGCACTGCAGCCTTGCAGCACTGGGGTCCTGGGTTCTAATCCCACCTTGGACAACATCTACAAAGAGTTTGTATGTTCTCTCCGTGTTTGCGTGGGTTTCCTCTGGGTACTCTGGTTTCCTCCCACATTCCAAAGACATACTGATAGGGAATTTAGATTGTGAGCCCATCGGGGACAGTGATGATAATGTGTGCAAACTGTAAAGCGCTGCGGAATATGTTAGCGCTATATAAAAATAAAGATTATTATTATTATTCCGGTGTCTGTCGCGTCCCCCGGTGTTCTGCTTCCCTGCACTGTGTAAGCGCCAGCCTTAAAGCAGAGCGGTGACGTCACCGCTGTGCTCTGCTTTACGGCCAGCCGGCACTGACACAGTGCAGGGAAGCAGAACGCTGGGGTACGCGACAGACACCGGAATGTAAGTATGTGGTGTTTGTTTTTTTTTACATTTACACTGGTAACCAGGGTAAACATCAGGTTACTAAGCGCGGCCCTGCGCTTAGTAACCCGATGTTTACCCTGGTTACCAGTGAAGACATCGCTGGATCGGCGTCACACACGCCGATTCAGCGATGTCTGCGGGAGGTCCAGCGACTAAATAAAGTTCTGGCCTTTCTGCTCCGACCAACGATGTCACAGCGGGATCCAGATCGCTGCTGCGTGTCAAACACAACGATATCGCTATCCAGGATGCTGCAACGTCACGCATCGCTAGCGATATCGTTGTTCAGTGTGAAGGTACCTTTAAAAGCCTGTCTATACAAGTCGAGCACACTTAAATTGCGCTCTGAATGAACTGCAATGGAGCGTTCAGTGCGCACAGGCTGCCATTGTTCTCAGCAGCTCAAATTGGGATGCGCTGCCGAGAATGATGATTTTTTTGGTCAAACCAAAAGATCATTCCACCTAACGAATGGGCGTTTTTCTCACTCAGCCTATTTACATTGCACAACAATCATGAAACCTGGAAACACTCGTTTATGATAGTCATGCAGCCTAAATGCAGCTTTGTTTTCTGCTCTTATTATGGCAAACATCTGCCATTTTGGTCAGCTAAAGCCACAGTTTTCAAAAAAATGTAATATGACTGTACCCAGATGTCCATCAGTTCTGGTGAACTGGACTTCGATCACCTTAGGTTCCAAGTTCTGTTCATTAAAATTTTGGCAGTTGTTGCTGCCGTAAAATGGTTGTTAAAATGCTTTTATATTGATGATCTTTGAGAGTCTGAATTTTGAGACGAGGCCCGGCGTGGCCATCTGCCTGAACAACCAGATTCTTGGTGGGCCGCACTGCTCAATTAAATAGTGCATCGCTGGCCCCATATATTCATGGTCAATTCAGTTTTTTTGAAAGCAGGCATAGACTTTGATGCAGTGTTACATACTGGACACCATGGTGGTGTACAGCAGGTGGAGGTTGGCTAGTGCTAGCATCAGAACATTTTGCTTGCTTTGGCTACATTCCCTGCAGTCGCCATTCCAGCTGCCAGTTAGATGGAACTGAGCTAGCTCCCACAAGAAGTCTGCAGTTTTCAACCATTGGGTTTGAGTGAGCTGGTGAGTTCCCAGCCGAGAGGCCAGATTACATGTTAATTGATGATCCCTGCTCTGGTCGAGAAGTGGTTGATGGATGACCTCTGCTGCTTGAGTCCTAATAGGGCTGTCAACTGGAGAATTATGATGGGTGCTCTGAAGTAGCTGGGCTTTTTGATTTTGTATTATTTATTTTTTTACACTTATTTCTATTCATCGTATCAGAAAGCTTAATACTTCCATACACTAAGTGGGTGTATACCAGAGTTTGTTGTCTTTGTAACTGCATGAGATCGTGTTTGACGGTGCGATTAAGTGTTTAGATCATCCACTGTTATTTTTCTGTAGTTTACATATTTTAGAAAAGAAGGTGATAAAAGAGATGACAATTTGCTGAGTTTTGGATACCACTAGTTTTCTGCATTATGGGGCATGTAATTTTGTATGTGGGCTGGGGGAGTTTGTGTCCCAGAACTGCTTTTCTACCCCATTTGGGCCCTGGATAAGAGCCTCACCAATTGCTAAAAAAAAGTTGTAACTCCTAATCATTCAGTATTGTGGTAATTAGCAGATTATTATTTTTTGTATAAGTAGGGTAAAACATACACATCAATTACACTAAGGCCGGGTTCACATTTGCGTCTGTGTGCGCAGCGTACGATCCGCATCAATCCGCATGCATATATATCTTTAACCTTGTGTACGCCGGGACATGTTTTTGCATGTGTTCGCTTGCGCATGCGTTCGAAACACAATGTGTACTTAACACTGATCATGCCCAGGAATCTATGTTACCACCTGAAAAAACACTGATGTATAAAAGGGGCTGTGGAAACAGGTAGTCCATTAGGCTATGTGCACACATTGCGGATTGGGGTGCAGAATTTTCTGCACAAAATCCGCATCTCCTGGCAGAAAACGCAGGTGTAGATTTGACGTGTTTTTTATGCTGATTTTGTGCATTGTTGTTGCGGATTTGATGTGGATTTTGTGCGGATTTCTATAATAGAATGGTTCAGAAATGCTGCAGATCTGCACAAAAGAAGTGACATGCTACTTCTTTTGATCCGCAGCGTTTATCATGCGGAATTTTCTGCACCATTAGCATAGCATTTTTTTTTCTATTGATTTACATTGTACTGTAAATCACTTTGTTGATCTGCAGCTTTTCTGAGCAGAAAAAAACGCTGCGGATCCGCACTAAATCCGCATCGTGTGCACACAGCCTTACTCTCAAGACTCTTGATGCAGCCACAGGACATTGGAAGAAGGCAGAAGACTCTGGATGTAAGTATAGGAGCTTTGAAAATGTCTGTCTGTCTCTCACTGCATTCTGTACTCTGTACTTATGTTTTTTTTCTGTTGCTTCTAGACTGTTTGTTGCTGCCGTCCCGCTGCTGCTGTTTTGGTCCCGATGCTCCTGTCTTGGTCCTGGTGCTGCTGTCTTGGTCCCAGTGCTGTCGTCTATGTAAGTATAGAAGCCTTGAAAATGTCTTTCTGTCTTTGCACTCTGTACTTTGTACAGATTTTTTTCCATTCCTTGTAGATTAGGTGCTGCTGGTCCTGGTGCTGCTGTCTTGTCCTGGTGCTGCTGTCTTGGTCCTAATGCTGCCGTCTGTGTAAGTATAGAAGCTTTGAAAATGACTTTCTGTCTTTGCACTCTGTACTTTGTACAGATTTTTTTTTTCATTCCTTGTAGATTAGGTGCTGCTGTCCAGTCCTGGTACTGCTGTCTTGGACCCAGTGCTGCTGTCTTGGTCCCAGTGCTGCTGTCTTAGTCCCAGTGCTGCCGTCTATGTAAGTATAGAAGCTTTGAAAATGTTTTTCTGTCTTAGCACTCTGTACTTTGTACAGATTTTTTTCTATTCCGTGTAGATTAGGTGCTGCTGTCTTGGTCCTGGTGCTGCTGTCCTGGGCTGTTATTCAGTCCGTCCTGGTGCTGTGCTGCGGTTCCTGTTGTGTGGTGCCTGCCTGCTATGTGCTTAGATTACTGCGTGTAATGTAAGTTTTGGTGTCCTTTTTTTTTCTACATTGCGTTTGGCTTTTACCAAGCTACATTTGTCTTTTTTTATCTCTAGTGTTTCACTTGACTGCTGCCTGCTCTTACAACATGTCCTCTACCGAAGGTTCCGAAAGTGGCCATGACACAGATTATGTAATCACATTTGATTTACTGATTGGTATGTATTGACTGTCAATACTAGACTTGTTAAATCATGTATTTTCTTTACAGGTACCTGACACTGCAGAAGAGCAGGAGCAGTCTAGTGGAAATGATTCTTCCCGTGCAAAACACGGAGACATGTCAGTGTTCGTGGGAGCGCACGGATTACACGGGCCCATGTAAAACGCTGTCCGTGTGCAGTCCGTGTGCCGTGCAGGAGACAGCGCTACAGTAAGCACTGTCCCCCCCACGTGGTGCTGAAGCTGCCATTCATATCTTCTTTCCAGTAGCGTTCGCTGGCTAGAAGATATAAAAATTTTTTTTTTTTTTTTGTTTGTTCTCATGTTTAAAATAAAGATCCCTGTCCCCAAACCCCCTCCCACCCCCTGTGTGCCCCTTCCCCCCCCCCCCCCCCCCGCTGTTAATAAAATACTCTACCCGGCTCCCTCGCAGCGTCCTGTCCTCGCCGCACCTTCTCCTGTATGAGCGGTCACGTGTGGCCGCCGACTACAGTCATGAATATGCGGCTCCGCCTCCCATAGGGGTGGAGCCGCATATTCATCACTGTAATCGGCGGCCCCACGTCACCGCTCATACAGGAGAAGGTGCGGCGAGGACAGGACGCTGCGAGGGAGCCGGGTGAGTATTTTATTAACAGCGGGGGGGGGGGGATAAGGGCGCACAGGCGGTGGGAGGGGCTTGGGGACAGGGATCTTTATTTTAAACACAAAAAAAAGGATTTTTCATATCTTCTAGCCAGCAAACGCTGCTGGAGAGAAGATATGAATGGCGGCTTCAGCACCAGATGCAGGGAACAGCACTTATCTCTAGCGCTGTCTCCTGCACGCTCCGTGTGGTGCCCAGTTGGCACACGGGCGGCACACGTGTGCCACACGGATGGCCTACGTGAGCTCACGGACACACGGACACGGATAATTCCGGTACCGATTTTTCCGGTACAGGAATTATCTGGACGTGTGAGACTGGCCTCAGAGTTGTAATTGAATTTGTTTTCAGTTTTACTTACAAATTCTTTTTTTGTAATTCAGTTATAGGTTCCACAACGTGAGGAAGGACAACGTGATATCGATAATGATTTCCTTATTCAACTTGAGCAAGAGTGAGCAGCGTTGTTGGACCCCCATGATCGGAATATTCCGACTCAGTCTTGATCTGACGACTCTGGGAAGAAATGGCCAGATCGCTGCTGGATGATTGGGACCATGTAACAGCAAAAGTCAGAAAGGATTTTGGTAAGTATTGCAATTTTGGCCACGTCTGTTTTCTGTAAATACTGCTGTCTTTTAACAATTTTTTTTTCTTCCCCCTTCACAAAGAAGAGAGTAAAAGTTTGTTGGCGTTTGATGAAGGATCGCTTCAATAAGGACATGAGAGAGGAGATTCGGGTTTGAAGTGATGCAGCTAGAAAATTCAGAAGATACAAGTATCATAACCAGCTTTCTTTTCTGAAACCAGCAGTTGCTCAGCGAACGTATCTTTTGTGTTGTCTTTCACCATTATTTTTTTTCTTTTTTGTAATAATCTTTTTTTATTTCATTTCCACACAGAACCTGGAGCAGCACTGTAGAACCTGGATCATCCTCTGCTGGAGTGGCCCCTTATCGACCAGTCAATGAACCGGCACCATCCCAATCATCCACCAGCGATGCAGCAGCCAGGCAGGCTTCACAGGCTGGGGAACAGGAAGACGGTCCTTCTGGTTTTCCCCTCTCCCAGCCCTCTGCCACTACTTTACTTGGGTCTGACCGCCTGGAAGGCGACCTTAATAGAACCGTGCCCCATTATTTTTCCACTATAGAACGGGGCGTGACGTAAAACCAGCTGTTTGTGATGAAGGCCTGTTAGGATGCTTATACCGAGGCCATGCAGCGGTCCCGATAGCAGCAGGCACAAAGTTCTTTCCCTACAGGTCAACAAGCTCCAGGACAGCAGCTGTGACAGAATCTGCCAGCACCGACTTGCCAAGGGACTCTACCACCACTGCTTGATATTACATTTCCAAGAATACCCATCTTCACCATGCAGTCGAGTGCAGCAGCCCAGCCATCTACATCCACCACCATGCAACCTAGTGCAGCAGCCCAGCCGTCCTGTTCCACCATCAAGCCGAGTGTAGCAGCCCACACTTCTACTACACCAACGCAGCACCAGGAAAAAAGCGGCAAAAACAAAGTCCCGGAGGAGACATACCGAGAAAAAAAAATAAACACCCCCCCCACCCTCACCTCCTAATGTGTCTGTGTTTTCTAGTCTGTCCATACCTTCGCTTGGTTCTTTCCCTTCCAATGTGTCAATCCCTTCCTACTTGTTTTCCACTCCTAATGTGTCCTCTTCCCCCCACTGTGTCTGACCCAATCCTCCAATTTTCTTCCACTTCCCCTGTAACAACTTCCCCAACCACTCCTAACCTACCATCACAGCCCGACATCTCCCTGATCCACCATGTTACTCCCTCCAACAGACCCCGAAAGTAAATAATCATTTTTCATAAAAATTATAAATTATTTATTTTCGTTAGTAAAAATTGCTTTGATTCACAATACCGGTCTCACTGTGTTTTCTTTAACTCTTTATTTAACCATGTGTGTATTGTTGAGTGAAGTATGAACAAGTATAACAGTAAAGGTACCTTCACACATAACGATATCGTTAACGATATCGTTGCTTTTGGTGACGTTGCAACGATATCGTTAAGGAAATCGCTATGTGTGACAGCGACCAACGATCAGGCCCCTACTGTGCCATCGTTGGTCGCTGAACAAAGTCCAGAACTTTATTTCGTCGCTGGATCTCCCGTGGACATCGCTGGATCGGCGTGTGTGACACCGATCCAGCGATGTCTTCACTGATAACCAGGGTAAACATCGGGTAACTAAGCGCAGGGCTGCGCTTAGTAACCCGATGTTTACCCTGGTTACCATCCTAAAAGTAAAAAAAACAAACAGTACATACTTACCTACCGCTGTCTGTCCCCGGCGCTGTGCTCTGCACTCCTCCTGCTCTGGCTGTGAGCGTCGGTCAGCCGGAAAGCAGAGTGGTGACGTCACCGCTCTGCTTTCCGGCCGCTGTGCTCACAGCCAGTACAGGAGGAGTGCAGAGAAGCAGAGCGCCGCGGACAGACAGCGTTAGGTAAGTATGTACTGTTTGTTTTTTTTTACTTTTAGGATGGTAACCAGGGTAAACATCGGGTTACTAAGCGCGGCCCTGCGCTTAGTTACCCGATGTTTACCCTGGTTACCGGCATCGTTGGTCGCTGGAGAGCGGTCTGTGTGACAGCTCTCCAGCGACCAAACAGCGACGCTGCAGCGATCCGGATCGTTGTCGGTATCGCTGCAGCGTCGCTTAATGTGAAGGGGCCTTTAAGGTGTTTATTGTACAAGTTAGATTCAAGGTGTTAATATTAGAGTCAGAAAACATTACAGGTACATAACATTACAGGCACATTTTATTTACAGGTTAAACCATTTCTTCTTGCCATGACACATGTCCAATATCAGAATCAAAATACCTACTGTATATACTAAAGAGAAAAAATGGTGGCACTCACCGTTTCTAAAATCCAATCTTTATTTTGACAATTTAAAACATCTTCAGCGGGGGGGTGTAGAACGGGAAGAACGGGTCCGATTTTTTTCTTCCCGTTCTACACTCCCCTTGCTGAAGATGTTTTAATTGTCACAATAAAGATTGGATTTTAGAAATGGTGAGTGCCACCATTTTTTCTCTTCAGTATATGGATTTATGCAATTGCTTACAGGTTTTGGCACCTGTGAATCCGAAAGGGCGATGTATTTGATGGGGTAATCACACACAGTGGATATTTGGACTCAGGTGTTGCAGTGGTGCAGGATTCTTTCCTCTATAGTATTGATTCAGAATCAAAAGAGGCTGCAAATGTATCCCTCATTTGGGCAACTTCCACTGTAGTCCTCAGAGGGTGATGTTGGTAATCCTGCAATGTGGTATTAACAGTTTCTTTAAGTTCAAAGTGGGGTTGCTCTTTTGACAGGATGTAGTTTTGCAGAACAACACATGCTTTCACAACCTCATCAATTGTCTCTATTTTTAGATTAATGGCTGTTCCCAAAATGCACCATTTTGATGCCAGCAAACCAAAGGCACACTCCACAGTTCTTCATGCCCTTGTCAGTCGGTAGTTGAAAATCCTTTTTGTGTGACTAAGTTCTTGACTTGAGTACAGTTTGATTAGGTTGGCACACATTTGAAAGGCCTCATCCCCAATGTGGCAGGGAAAATTCAAATCATTCCCATACAATCGTTGCCCCATGTCAGAGTTTTTGAAAGTCTGTGAGTCATTTCCTCGTCTAAATGAGCCAACGTCAACTGTGACAAAATGAGAATCTGCATCTTTAATCTCCATGAGAATAATAATTAAAAAGTATTTTTTATAATTGAAGTACTCGGATGAACTTCCTGCAGGTTTCAGAATCCGAATAGGTTTGCCGTCCACAGCCCCCACACAGTTAGGAAAATTACACACACTTCATTAAATTTTGCTGCATTTTGAAGCCACAGTTCAGCTGCGGGTTGGTGGAGGAATTCTGCATGCAGAACGTCACACAATGCACAATGCAGGTGTTTCCAACAATCACAGAAAGGGTGGACAGTCCAATCCTAAACTGAAAATGTAGAGATCTTAAGGTCTTTTTGGTAGCCAGGAATCTGCGGAACAGACAAAGGAACAAATAAATCAGTACATGGCTTTTCTAAAAATAATAGTAACCTCAGGTGTTTGTTGTTCAAAATTACGTACCGCAGGGTCACCAACAGACATTCCTCAGCAGGAGATGCTCTACGTAGTTGGGTGTCCTGCCTGCCGATGGATCCTTAGACACGTTGCAGCAAGTCATCGAAGCTCTGTTCCGACATCCTTATGTAGTCAAAAAACTTAGCCGCGTTTGCACGAAGCTCTGTGTACAATGAGTGGTAGGCTCCATGGCTCTGTCGGAGTTCAACAATGGGGTGTTGCCAAAAGTGATGACAACGTCTTCTCCATCTTTCTCTTCTCCTTTTTTCCTCACAAGCCACAGCAAAAGCAAAAGCCAATTTCAAAGATAAATCCAGATTCAGATTGAAGCTCTCCATGCTCTCCATCTTAGAGCAGCATCCAAAGAAGCGGATTTCAGCTGTGCAGTGTCTCTATATATAGAAAATCCATAAGCCACGCCCATTGGGAAATAACGTACAAATGCACATCAACAACACAAACATGCAAAATTGCATGCAAAAACGCATACAAACGCATGCAATCACAGCGGTTCTTTTACGTCATGCGTAAGAGCATGAGGATAAAAAATGCTGCATACACATGCGTTTGCATGCGTTTTTGCATGCATTTGCGCATGCAGACGATACGCTGCGGACACATACACAAATGTGAACTTAGCCTAAGTGGGTAAGAGGAAATAAAGTGCTAAATATTTAGCATTATGACTTCATTTATGGGTATTGTTAGAACAAAGCAAAAAAAAATTCAAATGTGATATTTGCATTGTGTTTTCTTATATGCAAATAATATAAGACACTACACTGTGTTGGTAGTAATATATCACCCTTTTCTCTTTTATCGGGTACGTGAGTTGTATTGAATAATGAATTAGATGGGTAAATGAACTAGCTTACAAATTCTTAACAGCAATCTAGTATAAATTTTGTCACCCATGAATACAAGCCTTGTCAAATTATTTTCTATGTCTTCAGTTAGGCCTCATTCACAACACAATATGCAGGTAGTAAGAAATGTACAAAAAAGCAGGCATAAAAAGCTAAAAAATACTGGCGAATTTTGGAATGGGAAAATTTTATAGAATAAAAAAGCCTATGGGTATGTTTCCACGTTCAGGAAACGCTGCGTTTTTTACGCTGCGTTGAGCCGCAGCGTGAAAAACGCAGCGTCCAGATGATACAGCATAGTAGAGGGGATTTCATGAAATCCCGTCTCCACTATGCATTAAAAGACGCATGCGGCATACCTGCGAAAACGCACATGCGGCGCGTCTTTTAAGAAAGCAGCATGTCCTTACATTGCAGAAACAACGCAAGGATAACACAGGTGACCTGCCAGTGACCTCAGGTGCAGATTTGGTCAGGATTTTACCTGCATAAAATCCTGACCAAATTCTGATGCAATCCTGAACGTGGACACATACCCTTAAGCTATTCCTCCAAACACTTTAAAATTCCAAAATAGATCACTTGGTAATGTTATTTATCTTATTTCTGTAGTAAGATAAGTTATTGATACAGCGATGCATTTTTATTGAATTTTTTAATTTCCTTTTAGTTCTGCAGTATTGTAACACCGTGATAGATATGAAAAGACTAGATGGTGGCCCGATTCTAACGCATCAGGTATTCTAGAATATGCATGTCCACGAAGTATATTGCACAGCCCACGTAGTATATTGCCCAGCCACGTAGTATATTGCTCAGCCACGTAGTATATTGCCCAGTCACGTAGTATATTGCCCAGTCACGTAGTATATTGCCCAGTCACGTAGTATAATGCCCAGCCACGTACTATAATGCCCAGCCACATAGTATATTGCCCAGCCACGTAGTATGTTGCCCAGTCACGTAGTATGTTGCCCAGTCACGTACTATATTGCCCAGTCACGTACTATATTGCTCAGCCACATAGTTTATTGCCCAGTCACGTAGTATAATATCCAGTCACGTACTATATTGCCCAGCCACATACTATAATGCCCAGCCACGTAGTATATTGCTCAGTCACGTAGTATATTGCCCAGCCACATAGTATATAGCCCAGCTACGTAGTATATTGCCCAGCCACATAGTATATTGCCCAGTCACGTACTACATTGCCCAGTCACGTACTATATTGCCAGGCACATAGTATAATGCCCAGCCACGTAGTATATTGCCCAGTCACGTAGTATATTACCCAGCCACATAGCATATTGCCCAACCACATAGTATATTGCCCAGTAAAGTAGTATATTGTCCAGTCACGTAGTATATTGCCCAGTCACGTAGTATATTGCACAGCCAGCATAGTATATTGCCCAGCCCACGTAGTATATTGCCCAGCCCACGTAGTATATTGCCCAGCGCGTGTAGTATATTGCACAGTCTGCGTAGTATATTGCCCAGCCCGCATAGTATATTGCCCAGCCTGCGTAGTATATTGCCCAGCGCGCGTAGTATATTGCACAGCCCGTGTACTACATTGCGCAGCCCGCGTAGTATATTGCCCAGCGCGTGTAGTATATTGCACAGTCTGTGTAGTATATTGCCCAGCCCGCATAGTATATTGCCCAGTCTGCGTAGTATATTGCCCAGCGCGCGTAGTATATTGCACAGCCCGTGTACTACATTGCGCAGCCCGCGTAGTATATTGCCCAGCCCACGTAGTATATTGCCCAGCGCACGTAGTATATTGCCCAGCCCGCGTAGTATATTGCCCAGCGCACGTAGTATATTGCCCAGCACGCGTAGTATATTGCACAGCTACGTAGTATATTGCACAGCCCACGTAGTACATTGCCCAGCCCGCGTAGTACATTGCCCAGCCCGCGTAGTATATTGCACAGCCCACGTAGTATACTGTATAGCAATGTGGGCATCATATCCCTGTTAAAAAAAAAAATTAAAATAAAAAATAGTTATATACTCACCTTCCGTTGGCCCCTGGATCCAGGAAGCGTTTATCAACGCTCCTCGCCCGCTCCGGTCTCAAGAGTGCATTGCGGTCTCGGGAGATGATGACGTAGCGGTCCTTGAAACACATAGTTTGTGTGAGACTACATAGATTAATAAATAGCTGTTTAAAACTGTCGAAAGCTTAAAGGGAACCTGTCACCCCCAAAATGGAAGTTGAGCTAAGTCCACCGACATCAGGGGCTTATCTACAGCATTCTGGAATGCTGTAGATTAGCCCCCAATGTATCCTGAAAGATGAGAAAAAGAGGTTAGATTAAACTCACCCAGGGGCGGTCCCGCTGTGATCCAGTCCGATGGGCGTCGCGGTCCGTCCGGGGCCTCCCATCTTCATAGGATAACGTCCTCTTCTTGTCTTCACGCTGCGGCTCCGGCCTCTCTGACCTTTCCTTGCGCCTGCGCACTGCAGTACTTTGCTCTGCCCTCAACAGGCAAGAAGAGGACGTGATCGTAAGAAGATGGGAGGTCCCGGACAGCGACACCCACCGCAGTGGGACCGCCCCTGGGTGAGTATAATCTAACATCTTTCAGGCTACATCGGGGGCTTATCTACAGCATTCCAGAATGCTGTAGATAAGCCCCTGATGCTGGTGGGCTTAGCTCAACTTCCATTTGGGGGTGACAGGTTCCCTTTAAGCTTTCGACAGTTTTAAACAGCTATTTATTAATCTCTGTAGTCTCACACAAACTATGTGTTTCAAGGACTATTCCATTGACAGGTTTCCTTTAAAATCAACTTCTGCCCAATTTAGCCCGATTGATAGCTCCTCAGTGTCCCTACTCCTCATTGCTACTGCAATTTCACACTGATCAGTACAAACTGTAGCTGTCATTCAGTCTGGGTGGATGGAGACTGAACATACTTGGACTTATGAGTGCTCTCAGCTTTTGGCCGGCCTCACACTAGCGTGTTTTACGGACGTAAGAGAGGTGCTGAAAATACGGATTGCATACGGTACAATGCTTCTCTATGGCCTATCTGCCGTATTTTACTGATCCGTATTATACGATCTTCTACGGCCGTAGAAAATCGCAGCATGCTGCGTTTGTCACCGTATTGCGCAAAAAATACGCCAATGAAAGTCTATAGGGGCCAGAAAAATACGGATTACACATGGACCAGCAGTGTGACTTGCGAGAAATACGCAGCGGTGTTAGAGAGAAAAGCCAGCAATTCAGTGCGGTGTACAGTAAAATCACACTGACAGCTTACAATAGAATAGGTAGAATAAATGTGTACTCATAGAATAGGTATATATATATATATATATATATATATATATATATAGATGAATAAACTTGTGCTGCTGGGCACATTGCTCCTCATGATCCGGACCCATAGCGCTGTATCTCCCTCTAGGCTCTGCTCCTTTCCTTGGCGCCATTCTCGTATATAGCGGGTTCCGCTCCTCCAGCATATATCTGCCGCAGCATCTCCTGTTGTGAATTCTGTTGTCAAGCTCCCTCCTGTGGTCATGAATGGTACTTCAGCTGGTTCTGTCCATGGGCTTCCTCTGGTGGTTGTGAGTGGGGCTACGGCTTCTGAGTTTCCTTCCACAGGTGACGAGGTTAATTCATTAGCTGGCTGCTCTATTTAACTCCACTTAGATCATTGCTCCATGCCACCTGTCAATGTTCCAGTATTGGTCTGTTCGCTCCTGGATCGTTCTTGTGACCTGTCTTCTCCAGCAGAAGCTAAGTTCCTGCTTGTTTTTCTCTTGTTTGCTATTTTTCTGTCCAGCTTGCTATTTTGATTTTTGTCTTGCTTGCTGGAAGCTCTGGGACGCAGAGGGAGCGCCTCCGCACCGTGAGTCGGTGCGGAGGGTCTTTTGCGCCCTCTGCATGGTTTTTTTTGTAGTTTTTGTGCTGACCGCAAAGTCACCTTTCCTATCCTCTGTCTGTTCAGTAAGTCGGGCCTCTCTTTGCTAAATCTATTTCATCTCTGTGTTTGTGATTTTCATCTTAACTCACAGACATTATATGTGGGGGGCTGCCTTTTCCTTTGGGGAATTTCTCTGAGGCAAGGTAGGCTTATTTTTCTATCTTTAGGGCTAGCTAGTTCCTTAGGCTGTGACAAGTTGCATAGGGAGCGTTAGGAGCAATCCACGGCTATTTCTAGTGTGTGTGATAGGATTAGGGATTGCGGTCAGCAGAGTTCCCACGTCCCAGAGCTTGTCCTGTATTATTATTAACTATCAGGTCTTTCCGTGTGCTCTTCACCACCTGGTCCATTATTGTCCTAACCACCAGGTCATAACAATCTCCCCTCCCTGACGCTCATCTGTGCCACCTTTTTGCTTCTATATCCAGTCATTGTCAAAGAAACGTTCTGACGAAGGTCCGGTGTGGACCGAAAACGTTTAGCAGTTTTGTTTGTCTGGATGCATCAATAAATTTAGAAGCTTTTTCCTCCCATTGAGTGCCAAGTTTATTCATCTATATTCTACGGGGTGGACACCCTACTTGAGCACCACCATTACCCATATCTATTGAGTGCCGTGTTTTCTAACATTATATATATATATATATATATATATATATATATATATCATTGAGACACATATATGTATATATATTAATATTTCATACAACGCTAGATAGCTTTAAAGCCGGTAATTCAATTGCTATTTGCTTTTGCTATCTCCTTCCTAAACCCGACATGATATGAGGCATGGTTTACATACAGTAAACCATCTCATATCCCCATTTTTTTTGCATATTCCACACTACTAATGTTAGTAGTGTATATGTGCAAAATTTGGGCGCTCTAGCTATTAAATTAAAGGGTTAAATGGCGGAAAAAATTGGCGTGGGCTCCCGCGCAATTTTCTCCGCCAGAGTAGTAAAGCCAGTGACTGAGGGCAGATATTAATAGCCTGGAGAGGGTCCATGGTTATTGGCCCCCCCTGGCTAAAAACATCTGCCCCCAGCCACCCCAGAAAAGGCACATCTGGAAGATGCGCCTATTCTGGCACTTGGCCACTCTCTTCCCATTCCCGTGTAGCGGTGGGATATGGGGTAATGAAGGGTTAATGTCACCTTGCTATTGTAAGGTGACATTAAGCCAGATTAATAATGGAGAGGCGTCAATTATGACACCTATCCATTATTAATCCAATTGTCTGAAATGGTTAAAAAACACACACACACATTATTACAAAGTCTTTTAATGAAATAAAGACACAGGTTGTTGTAATATTTTATTAGACTCTTAATCCACCTGAAGACCCTCGTTCTGTAACAAAGGAAAAATAAAAAAACAACAATACCTCATACCTTCCGATGATCTGTCACGTCCCACGATGTAAATCCATCTGAAGGGGTTAAATTATTTTACAGGCAGGAGCTATAATAATAATCTTTATTTTTATATAGCGCTAACATATTCCGCAGCGCTTTACATTTTTGCACACATCATCATCACTGTCCCCAATGGGGCTCACAATCTAAATTCCCTATCAGTATGTCTTTGGAGCTCTTCTATAAAGCAGCTGTGCTCCTGCCTGTAAAACCCCAGCGACAACAGTTGTGAACTATAAAAACAGGAAATGTGCCTCTGAAACAAGATATACATCCAGAGATCTAAAGAACCAGAGAATCTTTACAAGACAGCAGCCAAAACATCATTGTTCCATCAAGAGGGACACACTTTTGACATTGTACAGGATGTCGGCTTAGGGGACCATGGCCGTAACTGAAAGAATACAGATCTGCTCCATTGACCATCACTAACCTATGGATACATTTGGGATAGTCAGGATTTGGACCCATCGGACACCTGAGCCCCATGGATACGTTTGGGAAAGCCAGGAATGGGATCAACCGGTCACCTGGCTCCATGGATATGTTGGGAGAAGCCAGATTGTAACCATCACAAGATTTTGTACCTCAATGTACTGTCAGCTTCCTAAACTTGCCGCTACCTCCACTCTGTGCGTGAGACAGGTTGGGTCGTCAGCCCTGGAAGCTCTGAAGTCAGAGCTGCTCTTATCCCGGTGAGTCAACGGAAGGGTGAGACTCTGTAATGTGCACCATTTGGGGTATTGTGTTGGGACTGTTCTGTTTGCCTATTTTTGTGGTTCAATAAAGTACTGCCACACTGTTTTACCCTGACCCTGGGTTGTCTGAGCAGTATTACGCCGACAGTAAAGAAAGAGCGGGCGTTTGGTGGGATGACCCCGGTCCATATGGTTTTGCCTAGCAGACTAGGGCACCCGCTAACCCCCGTGTCTCCACAGATGCTATCAGTGAGGTTATTAATGATTGTCTAAGGGACGTTCTGCGAGCTGAATGCACTTAGGCAAATCATCAAGATCTGGTGCTAGCAGCTCCTTGCGCAATTTCCGATCAATGAGGTTATTAATGGTTGTTTGAGTAATGTTCTGCCGAGCTGAATGCACTTAGGTAAATCATCAAGATCCACTGCTGGCAGCTCCCTTTGAATTTGCCGACCAATGGTGTCCCAGATGTGCTTGATGGGAGACAAGTCCGGAGATGCCGAAGCCACTGTAGCACATTTAGGCCACATAGTATGATCACAGTATGTGACCTGACGTTGTTCTGTTGAAAGATGGCTCCTAGAAAACTGGAGACAGATACTGAAGTCAGCCTACACAATAATCACTGTTCAAACCAACCCTTGTCATGGTCAATCGGTTTAGTACACCCTCCCATCTATTTGTTTTCCAATTAAAATACTGTGCAAAAATGTTAGGCAGGTGTGGAAAAATGCAGCAAAGTAGGATTATTTTAAAATATAGAAGTGTTAATAGTTTATTTTTATTAATTAAGAAAACTAGAAAAGAGAAAAGTAAATCACATCAATATTTGGGGTTACTGCCCTTTGCCTTCAAAACATGATTAATTCATCTAGCTACACATGCACACAGTTTTTAAAGGAACTCGGCAGAGAAGTTGATCCAAACTGTCACGATCCATGTTTGGATCTGTGGCACATCTGGTTTGCCTCAGTTAAAGACCTTTTTTTCTTTCTGGTCATTGGGGGTTAATGCAGTTTCTTCCCCCCCGGTGGCCGCTAATGTTACTGCATTGCTGCTGGCTCAGCTGATGCTTGTGATGACCACTCCTTCCATCCTTTAAAAGGTCACCTGGTTCATCAGCTGACTGTCGGTGTTAGTTCATTCTTCAGCGACCAAGCCAGGAGTAGGAGCTAGCTGGGAACTGCTGTTCTTCAGCTGTCTCCGTTGTATCTGGTGTTTCTTCCTGCTGTGCTGTGCCTTGCAGCATTAAGCTAAGTTTGGTTTTCCTTTACATTTTCTGTTTTCCTGTTTATTGTATAGTTATACACTGGTGCAGTTCACCTCCCTTGGGGGGAGTGGGGGTCACTATAGGGTCTGCATAGGAGACAGGGATACGCTGGCGGCTCGGGCCTCCTAACCTTTATAGGTACCCCCGAGATAAGGGAAAGCCAGGGCCCCTTATAGTGGCAGGGACAGGTGCGGGTTCCAAATACGCCGTCCTGCCCCTTTATCGCCGTAATCGGCGTGACATTAACACCGACCCTCACATTTTTTCTGGTGAGCCATGGCTCAAATGCAGGCCTTTGCCCAACTGCTTCAGACCCTCACCGACGAGTTTAAGGTGCTGCGTGGTGAGGTGGTGCAGCAGCTGCAGCAGTTGGTGGGGTTTTGGGCTTCGGCCCAGGTAAATGCTCAACCTGAGCCCAAGTTATCTCTTCCTGACAGGTTCTCTGGTGGGAGAGATAAATTTTTGGTTTTTAAGGAGGCCTGTAAGATATACTTCAGGCTCTGCCCTCGTTCATCAGGGAGTGAGGAACAACAGGTGGGAAACATTGTTTCCCTTCTTAAGGGTGATCCACAATCCTGGGCCTTCTCCCTGCCAACCGGTTCTCCATCTCTACGGTCAGTGGACGAGTTTTTTGCAGCTCTGGCACTGGTATATGGTGACTCGGATGGCGTCACCTTGGCGGAATCCCGACTCTGTAAGATCAAGCAGGGGGGTCAGCTGGCGGAGGAGTACTGTTCAGAGTTCAGGAGGTGGGCCACTGACACACAGTGGAATGACCCGGTCCTTAGGAGCCATTTTGTGCAGGGTCTGTCCCCTAGGTTACAAGATACTCTGGTACAGTACGCCGCCCCAAGTCATTGGAGGCCGCCATGTCTCTTGCCATCCAGGTGGATAGACGTTTGAGGGAGAGGCATACACCAAATGTGCCCCCGGTAGTCCTTGCTAGGGAGGAGGACACACCTGACCAGGTGGACGAACTCATGCAGGTGGGAGGAGTTGCTTCCCAAACGGGGTTGTCTGGGGTTCGCCGTGGTGTGGGGGCATGTTTTTACTGTGGGCAGACTGGTCATTTTATCAATGTCTGCCCAGCTCGCGCCAAGATACCTGTTCCATCTAAAAAGCCACGTCCCCCTGGTTGTGTGGAAGGAAGCGACCAGGGAGTGTATATTTCCTCCATTTTCTCGTCTCAGTGTACCTTACCTGCTGAGGTGGTTGTAGGTGGGGTAACTGAGAATATTCCGGTGCTTGTGGACAGTGGAACAGGAGTCAATTTGGTGGATGCACATTTTGTCCAGAACCATGGCCTGATGAGTAGGTCACTAGCTAGACCCCTAAGCGTCCAGGCCATTGACTCTGTCCCACTCAGCTAGGGGAGCATTACCCAAGTCGTTGACAAGATACATTTGCGTATAGGGGCTTGTCATGAAGAGCTCCTGTCATGCTACGTCTTGGAGAACATACCAACTCCCATTGTCTTAGGTCTCCCTTGGTTGAGTAAACACAACCCGGTCATAGACTGGCGGTCCAGAGAAGTAGTCAGCTGGGGTCAGTCATGTAAGGACTGCTGTCCAGGAGCTATGATCTCTGCCGTCCTTCTACAACCTACCCCTTCTTCTCCTGTGGGGGCAGTAGAGGTGTTTGAAGGGAGTATGGGCAAGACTCTACCCTCATTACTTTCTAACCCGGTATGTCAGAGCCCTATTAGGAGGAGGGGTCGGAGGAGGGTAATGGTTCCCTCGGTGCATAGCGGGGGTGTGAGTTTGGTGACACAGGGGGACGCCTCTGTTGTCGGTTCTATAAAGAGTTCACCATCTTGTGGCAGACGCATGCGTGAAAATAAACGTTCAGGTCTGGACCTGTGTGTGAATGATTACGTATGGGTGTCCACCAAAAATATCAGGTGGAAGTGTGGAACTGGAATCTGGAGTTCGAGGGTAATCGGGCCATACCGGGTGTCAGCCATTGTCGGTCCGAAGACTTACCAGTTGGAGTTACCCTCTGTAATGCCCATACACAACTCATACCACAGGTCGGCGCTCTGGAGATTTGTGCCGCCTACGTTGTCATCTCCAATGTGCTGTGTCCACCGTAAACCTAAGGGTCAGGTGACTGAGGAGGTGAACTCTGGTGAATCGAGATGTTCTCACTGTAGGTTGTTTACTGGTGAGGTCCAGTGTTGAGGGTCCAGAGGCCCCTCATTGAAAGGGGGGTACTGTCACGATCCATGTTTGGATCTGTGGCAGATCTGGTTTGCCTCAGTTAAAGACCTTTTTTCCTTTCTGGTCATCGGGGGTTAATGCAGTTTCTTCCCCCCGGTGGCTGCTAATGTTACTGCATTGCTGCTGGCTCAGCTGATGCTTGTGATGACCACTCCCTCCATCCTTTAAAAGGTCAACTGGTTCATCAGCTGACTGTCGGTGTTAGTTCATTCTTCAGTGACCAAGCCAGGAGTAGGAGCTAACTGGGAACTGCTGTTATTTAGCTGTGTCTGTTGTATCTGATGTTTCTTCCTGCTGTGCTGTGCCTTGCAGCATTAAGCTAAGTTTGGT
Source organism: Ranitomeya imitator (assembly GCF_032444005.1). Taxonomy (NCBI): domain Eukaryota; kingdom Metazoa; phylum Chordata; class Amphibia; order Anura; family Dendrobatidae; genus Ranitomeya; species Ranitomeya imitator. Next base: position 108,779,961 of record NC_091283.1, on the reverse strand, counting down.
TTTCCTTTACATTTTCTGTTTTCCTGTTTATTCTATAGTTATACACTGGTGCAGTCCACCTTCCTTGGGGGGAGTGGGGATCACTATAGGGTCTGCATAGGAGACAGGGATACGCTGGCGGCTCGGGCCTCCTAATCTTCATAGGTACCCCCAAGATAAGGGAAAGCCAGGGCCCCTTATAGTGGCAGGGACAGGTGCGGGTTCCAAATACGCCGTCCTGCCCCTTTATCGCCGTAATCGGCGTGACACAAACATCTTGGAGAACTAACCACAGATCTTTGGATATTACTTGTGCAAATCCTTCTGTGTTTTCATGTTGTCACAGGCAGACTTGATAATGTTGGGATCTGGGTTCTGTGAGACCATATCATCATTCCAGGACTCCATGTTGTACTTTATACTGAAGATATTTCTTAATGACATTTCCTGTATTTTTTTTAACCCCTTTCCTACATCGAGCATAATAATATGCCGATGTCAGACTCTCTACCTTTGATGTGGGCTCCGGTGGTGAGCCCACATCTTTCCCAGTACATGTCAGCTGTTTTGAACAGCGTTTCCACCTGCGGCTATTAGCCCATTAAATGCCGCTGTCAAACGCTGACAGCGGCATTTAATTAGCACCTCCGGCCATCGTGCCGGAAACCTGCCCACCGGTGACCCGCGTCATGTGATCACGGGTCACCGGTTCATTGGCATGACGACCAGGGGTCTACTGCAGACCTCTATGCTTGCCATTGCCGGATTGCTGTGAGTGCCACTCAGTGACAGGAAATGTGCCAAGCCCTCAATCAGGAAGCTCAGACATGTTAATTAGCTCAAAAAGCCAGACAGACATCCCGGAAGTCTGGCGCACGCATCCGCGTAGTTGCAAGCAGCATGGCCAACATAATCAATGTTGATATGCTCCTGGTCCTGGTCCAAGAAAGGCCCGAAATTTGGGACCAACGTGATTCCAACTACGCTAACCAGGCAAGGAAAGAGGCTGCTTGGAGGAGCATCTGTGGGATCCTTTTCCCAAATTATGAGCAGCGGCCACTTGAGGGACAGAGGCAGATAAGTAAGTACACTCATGTTTATCAAGTATTTAATATTGAAAACTGCCGTAAGAACAATATTTTAACAATATTATTATTTATCTTATTATGAATTTCTGAATTTGTATGTATATTGCACCATTTATTTAATGGTGCTGGACACGAGAAAGGGGTTATGTACAGCATTTATTGATGTCTCTTACAGTCAGCAAATTTACAATGACAGACTGGTATAGAGGGAAGAGGACCCTGTCCTTGTGTACTTTTATTCTATGGTGTTTCCTTTTATGGTATTGTGGGATTTGTTTGTAAAATTGGATTATTGAAGATATTTAGTACGAAATGGAGCTTACTAGGGCATATTACAATCTGGGAAATCTCAGACACCTTGTGGTACCACTGTGCACAATGGCATTATACATTATTTGCTTCTTTGTCATTTCAGTGGAAGATGTTATGAGACGTTGGCGCAGCATTCGGGACCAGTACTGGAGAGAAAGGCAGCAGCGGCCCAGAAGTGGGTCATCTGCTCCTGCAAAAAGGAAATATATATATTTTGACCGGCTGTCCTTTCTGGATCCCAGTATGGATTTCAGACCGTAAGTACAAACCTCACACCACATTACACATATGTTTGTAATGCTCATAGATGATTTTTCAAATTAAAATTTTAATTTTTCATAACAGAACACAATCCAATCTCACTGAGAGGGAGACAACAGGGTCCGAATTGGAGCCATTGATTGATCCTGTTGGGGAAGGAGAAGAAGAGGTGGCTGGACCATCTACGGCTCCTACCACGTTCATCCCTCTGGATCCATCTTCGGCTGCCCCTCATGGTCAACATCCACCTGGGCCAGATGATGCAGCCCCACCCACAGATGCACCAGCTTCAGGGATACCAGAAGATCCTGGCCACAGCAGCAGCCCCACTGTTCCGCTGGAGGCCTCCTGACAGCCAACTGTGACCTCACGCCGTGGCCGCAGAAGGAGAGAGCTAATGGAAACCCGAAGAAATGTGGACACTGGTGTCTTAAATTATTTGGCCAGGGCTGCTCATGATGATGTTGAGGAGGCATTTTCTCAAAGCCCGGCCCAATATCTACGTACTATACCCGTAAGGTGAGGCTACGTGTGAGAGGGTGCTTTCAAATCCTTCTTGATGCATGCACTCCCCCAAATAGCCCTTATGATTTGTTTCAGTACATTGAGAGGTGGCAGCTGTCAACAAGTAATGTCCTGCGTATGCCAACAAATCAACCAGTGCATGCTCAAGAGGGATTTGAAACACCTCCTCCATGTATGCTTACACCTCAACCCTTTCCCCAAAATAACCCACCGATGCCTACCCCTCAACCCTTTCCCCAACATAACCCACCAATGCCTACACCGTACCAAATGGCTCCCTTCCAGCAACCTTACCAATATGGCCACTTGTCCAGACCCAGTGTTGGAGGCTGGTCCCAACCTGGGTTTGGACGACATGGACATATTGGTGGGGGTTATGGCTCCCGTGAGGTGTACTCTAGTCATGATGCCCATAGTATCCACCCTTATGGCCAGTACTCATATGGGCAATCTGAGCATGGTCAGATTTTGGAGCAGGCCCAACAGAGAAGTCACCAACAGGGTGAAGGACAATTGGCCCAACAAAGGCCACAAGAGCAGCAACCCGAACTACCGCCATCACCTCCACCAGCGTATCACAATCTTTAAAAAATATGTTATTGATAATATTGTGTAATCTCCCAAAATTATTTAATCTGCTGTGATAGCAATGTGTTTTCTTTTATATTTTACACTTTGGCTAAGTTAAAATGGCCCCAAAAGCCATATGATGTAAATATGGTTGTTGATAAAAAAAAGTTGGCTTATCATATCATTTATAAACAAACATTAACAAGCCAATTTCTTTGTGTTTGAAAAATCATTATTACACCATACACAAATGTTAAATTTTGAAATATATCAAATGTTAATTTTTAACAAAAATAATTTAAAAATTGCAACATAGAGACAACATTATCTTGCCAGGGAGTAGCACCCTGAGGAGAAAGAAAATAATTGGTACCAATATCCCTAACTTTTAGGCCAGAAAGGGGATGCCGCTGAGGAAGGACTTGTGGTGTAGGATTACCCACATTGGCCAACATGCCTTCACCACTGTCAGCTGAGGAAAACTCATAAATTCTTGTGAAGTTGTGTAAAACAACACAAGCTTTTATGACTTCATTAACATTTGCCTCACTCAGCTGAAGGTCAGACTGGAGGACACGCCATTTGGATGCCATAATGCCAAAGGCGCACTCCACCATTCACCGTGCCCGTAAAAGTCTGACGTTAAACACCCGCCGCCGATGGTCCAGGCTGCGCCAGGAATAAGGCCTCATGACATGCCTGGACAATTGGAATGCATCATCTGCCGCGAGTATATAAGGGACTGCTTCAGCATTGGAGCCTGGGAGTTGTGGTGGTGGGAGGTCCAACAGGTTTTCCCATAGCCACCGACCCATAATGGATGCATTGAACACTCTAGAGTCTCCAGTTCACCCATAGACCCCAATATCTACAATTATAAACCTGTAGTTACTGTAAACTACAGCTAACAGAACTACAGAGAAAAACTGCTTATAATTGTAGAATTGGGAGCCCGAGTTCGGCGGCTTACGCACCCTGATATGTTTCCCATCCAGGGCTCCAATACAGTGAGGAAAATCACAAGAGTCAGAAAATCCACTAGCTATTTTCAGCCAATCCTCCCTTTTGGGCTCCGGCATCACAAGTTCATGTAGTTTGTCCCATATTTGAACAGATGTATCACGCACAATGCCGGAAATAGTGGACCTCCCAATCAGAAATTCCAGATGTATACCAGCATAAGACAATCCAGTTGCAGGAATCTGAAAGCACACAGCAAAAATAAAATATTAGCAATGTTACAATGCTTGTTAAAAACCATAGTAAAGCCAAGTAATATGAGGATAATAAAAGGCAGGATACCAGTGAACCTCACAAAATGTACACTGGCTACTTACATTTTACATTAACTACATACTTGTTTCAGATTTTTGTTAAAATTGAATAATATCATTTAAATCTGATGCTTAGAAAATCAAAATAGGTCAAAAAACATAATCAACATACAGTATGTGAGGATGGTGAATACATACCGTAAGGTAAGGAGAAGACGCTCCTCTGTGGATATGCATTTTCGCATCCTGGTATCCTGATACGTAATTCCTGGACGTACTGGCTCCAACAAAATATCAAAGGTGGGTATTGTCATGCAACAGTACTGGAAGAATTTGTCCGGATGTGTCCGCAGAGATGAATAGAGCCTGTGAAAATGCCCTTTAGTGAGGCGTTGCTGCAAAAGTGGATGCACCCACATTCTTCTTCTCCTCCCTCGCGGGTCAACTATCATGGGGTATGGCTGCTCAAAGCGGCGTGACAAGACCCAATTAAATAACACCCGCTGAGTTGGTGTGAAATGCAGGAGGTCATACATGTTGCCCAAGTTCCACCAAAACACCTACACAAGCACAGCAACAAAATGGCCAGATGGGAGGGTTCCACCTGCTGTAGAGGCCTTAAATAGGTTTATGCTGATGATTTAAATTAATGTCAGACCTCAAAACCGTTAAATGGCCATTTTGTAAGGTTGCGTGAAAAATACGCATTACGGATGCCATACGGAGGTTTACATGCGCAAAATACGCAGCCACACCCTGCCTACAGATTACATACGGATCACTGTTGTGGGATCATTTCTGCATATTACGCCTGTAAAAAACGGACCGTATGTTTGGCAGCCTCTTCCGTGATTGACAGCTCTGTCTTTACAGGTGTCTTTATACTCTCTTTTGCATCCTCCCCTGGCCAGGAGCTGTGGTATGATCAGGCCATATTCCTGCATGGTCAGACATCTCAGCACAGGATTTTTTTTTTTAACGCATCCAATTGTGGTAATTATTATTGTTCAAAGATCTATTGATTAAAACGAACTTTTTTCATGGGGGAAACCACCTTCACGGGCAGAATGGTGACTCAGTGGTTATCACTGTTGCTTTGCAGTCTTGGGTTCAAATGACACCAAGGAATTTATATGTTCTTCCCATATTTGCATGGGTTTCCTTCAGGTACTCCGGTTTCCTCCCACGTTCCAAAGACATTCTGATAGGGAATGTAGATTGTGAGCCCCGATGGGTACAGTGATGTTGATGCTGTTAAAACACTGTGGAAATAAATGGTGCTATATGAGTGAGCAAAATAAATAAATAAACTTGCACGATGAACAGCATTGATAAAATGCTGCATTGACTCCAATTAATGTGTCCACCATATAAGCGCAATAAAATGCTGTTATCATTACTATTTTGTGTAAATATTTATTATTATTATGATTATTATTAATTTTTATAGCGCCATTTATTCCATGGGGCATACATAGACAAGTATAATAAACATAAGCAATACAAGACACAAGTACAGAAGGAGAGAGGACCTTGCCCACCAGAGCTCACAGTCTTCAGGGGATGGGTGAGGATACACTATGAAAGGGTAGAGTTGGTCATGCGGTGGTTCAGCAGACAGAGGATCGCTGCAGGTTGTAGGCTTGTAGGAAGAGGTAGATCTTCAAGTTCCTTTTGAAGGTTTCTATGGTAGGTGAAAGTCTGATGTGTTGGGGTAGAGAGTTCCAGAGTAGGGGGGAAGCACAGGAGAAGTCTTGTATGCGGTTGTGGGAATTATTTTATTTTACTGCACATTCAGAGTCTGTAAACAAAAAAGTTATTCCATTACATTTTCACAGGAAAACTTCTATTAATTGAAAAGTCTAACTTTCACTGTGAAGAAAATGTGTAGTCTCTTAACATTAAATCATAGGTTGCATACTAAATTTATCAGGATTTCGCCGTAAATCAATGTTAAATGAAATATATTACGCACAATATTAATTTATCTCATTTCCACCTACACAGGTCTCGTAGCAATCATCTTATACATCAGAGACTGTGTCATACAAATTTATGACAGCCTGCTAAGGGATCCTTAAACAATTTTTAGCAAAGATATCTTTTTTGCAATGCTTGTTAGGTGGCTAGGGAGGGTGCAGGGGGCATATTTAAACTTCCCAGTGTCCACCTGTTGTCATCAGTGAGGGCAGTCCCACACGTCCAGATAATTCCGGTACTGGAAAAATCAGTACCGGAATTATCCGTGTCCGTGTGCCCGTGCATTTCTGTGGCACATCAGTGTGGCACACGTGCGGCACACATGTGCCGCCCGTGTGCCCACTGGGTACCACACGCACCGTGCAGGAGACAGCGCTAAAGTTTAGCGCTCTCCCCTGCATCTGGTGCTGAAGCTGCCATTCATATTTTCTTTGCAGCAGCGTTTGCTGTAGAGAAGATATGAATATTCCTTTTTTTTTTTTGTTTCTCGTGTTTAAAATAGAGATCCATGTGCCCATCCCCCTCCCACCCCCTGTGCGCCCACCCGCTGTTCTTAAAATACTCACCCGGCTCCCTCGCTGGCTGGCGCTGCTTCCTGTCCTGGCCGCACCTACTACTGTATGAGCGGTCACGTGGGGCCGCTCATTTACAGTAATGAATATGCGGCTCCACCCCTCTGGCTGTAATCGGCGGCTTCAGCACCAGTGGGGGGGACAGCTCTTACTGTAGCGCTGTCTCCTGCACGGCACACAGACTGCACACGGACAACGGCACACGGACTGCACACGGACAACGGAGACACGGTCCGCAAAAAATCAATGACATCTGCACAGATGCATTGATTTCAATGTGTCTACGTGTGTCAGTGGCTCCGGTACGTGAGGAAACTGTCACCTCACGTACCGGAGCCACTGACGTGTGAAACCGGCCTTATGTAGTAGGAGTTTTATACTGACTCTGGTGCTACATTGCTTATACCCACGGGCTGACACCCTGGTGCAAGAACAGTGTATGGGTCATTTGCAGTCCAATATCTCATCTTGATGCACAATTGCACCTGCTTTTGACATGGTAGTGGCCCCCTTACCTCTTGGACCCCTGTGCAGCTGCATAAGTTGCACAAATGAACTAATATTCTTTTGTCTGATCATCAGATTTGAGGCATGTGAGACGCCCGCTAGGGTCATGGGGTACTGGGCCGGGACCGGCGGTACTTAAAGGGGTGGTCACAGAAGCGCCGTGTCCCTGGGCGTGCAACAAAAATGATGGAGGGAAGTGGAAAATAAAGTCTATGGGGACAATTCGTGATGCCACCTGTGGTGTTCGGCCAGGATGGCCGACACTACTTAAAGAGACCGCTTGGGCAGATGGTAACGCAGCGAGGATGGTTCTGCTCCCAACAGGTGGAGCGGGGGCCACAGGGCTACCAGTGCTGTTGGAAAGGGATGATAGATGGTGGGTTGCAGGACTGAGGGTACAGGAAATAATTGGAGGCCACAGGGATTGCAGTTTCCTTTACCTTTTTACTAGTGAATTGCAGGTGCAGTCCGGGGCACAGGTTACCGGTGTGGATGGGGTCCGGCCAGCCTGGGAGTAACTTGGGATCCACCTAGCCAGGTGGGTTCAGAGGCCTTCCCTTCTGCGCTGTGCTCTCTGTCCCTTGCTGCCTGAAGCTTTACACAAGTTCATCTCAGTGTCTGTTACTTCTAACCCATATGGTTGACAGCATGAGTTTGTCATGGGCACTCTTCTCAGGCAGCCCCCAGGCTCCTGACTTGCTGTGGTGCCTCCAGGTGACAGATGGGCCAGGAGACCTGCAATCTCCTGCCCTCCGGTTCTAATTCCTGGGCATTTAGTACCCATGGACTCCAGTGTCCAGTTTCTTTTGCGCTTAGTCCTGGGAAGAGCTCAGGCACAGCTCTGCTCCCAGTCTCTACCCTCACGTCCTTCCTCTCCCTTCAGTGTCTCACACTTCACTGACTAACCCCGCCTCCAGACCAGAACTTATAGGGAAGTTACCCTGAAAACGGGTTTAGAGGTCCCCTTTCTGGCCTGGAGTCAGGAAGGTGTTGTATGTTTGTGTTCCATGCTAATGGGATCCCTCCTTACTCCCCGGCATGACATCACCCCCCTGTGAGGAAGGCAATGCCATTGTGGCAACCAGACTCCTAGGATGCCACACATGCATGTGCAGCGCCCCAGAGATCTGGTCGTTGCAGTATGACACTCTGCCACTAAGGGGAGTGATGGTACGTCTGATGGCACTGAAGGAATTCTACTGACCAGGTATCACCAGCACACACTACACTTCACACTCCGGCCACTAGGGGGAGAAAAAGGCTTTATTTATTGGGCCACTCCTCACACTGGTAAAACTAGGGGTTGGATAGGAAGTTAGTCAGAAGCTGACTGGGTTGGATCCAGGCAACATCCCGTGGCAGGGGGTGTTGCAAGGAGAAGATACAGGGGGATCCCTGTCAGGCGTGGGAACCTGGCAGGTGCCTAGCGAACAGAGCAGAACGTTGCGGAACTGCGCCTGCACACCCCGCGGCGGTATCCTAAGAAAGTGACATGAAGGGAAGGATATTGTGGAACAGTGAGAAACGAGATCAAGCAAGAAGGAGAGCAGTAGGAGTCGTGCCGTGAGACCGAGGCAACATCCTACTGAGGCGCGTAGCCGGTGGCCGGAACACTGCGGGAGTAACTGACTCTAGGCCTTACTTCGAACTCCGCAGGACAGTTAATTATAGGTTGGCTGACTACCTTAAATTACCTACGAAGACATAGGGGGCAATGCGTGGAGAGGGGCGTCTCTATGGTCCCGGGAGAGCTCCGAGCCTTCCCGTCATATGGGTGCGTCCTAGCCATAACATACCTTGGGGGACGAGAAACTAGTAACATCTGGAATTAACGAGAGAGAAATAAAGAGAACTAGAAAGTACAATCGAACGAGAACAGCAGTTGTGAGGACTGTTGTGAATTCTGCTTTTGGGCTCCCTCCGGTGGTTGTAGGTGGTAATGCAGTTGTCCCTGGGCTGCAGTCCTTGACAGGTGTATCTGCTGATTGCAATTCTGACTGGGGTATTTAGGTTTGCAGGACTCATTAGTCCTTGCCAGTTGTCAATGTTTCTTGGGAAGTGTTGGACCTCTGTCTGGCTTCTCCTGCTTAGCTGCCAATTCAGCAAAGATAAGTGTCTGTTTCTTTTTCTATGGCACACAAGCTGTGTGCTTGTTTTTTTATTGTATTCCTGCTCTGAGTGTAGGAGTCTCTGGAGTTGCAGATATACGTTCCACGTCTTTAGTTAGATGGAGGAATTTTTTGTATAATCTGCTGTGGATATTTTTGGAAGGGTTTTAATACTGACCGCACAGTACTCTGTCCTATCCTTTCCTATTTTAGCTAGAGTGGCCTCTTGTGCTAAATCCTGTTTTCTGCCTGTGTGTGTCTTTCCTCTCCTACTCACAGCCAATATTTGTGGGGGGCTGCCTATCCTTTGGGGTTCTGCTCTGAGGCAAGGTAGAATTCCTACTTCCATCTATAGGGGTATTTAGTCCTCCAGCTGTGACGAGGTGTCTAGGATTTGTTAGGCACACCCCACGGCTACTTCTAGTTGCGGTGTTAAGATCAGGATTTGCGGTCAGTATAGTTACCACCTACTCCAGTGAAAGTTTTCATGCTGCTCCAAGGTCACCGGATCATAACAGAGGACTATTCCGAATGCTCAGCAGGGTAGTACTACAACACACAGGCGCTAGTGGTAGGCACTGATTTCCACCTGCAAAGGGAACTCTGGATGTGCCCATCGGACCGGCCGGTCTCAGAAAGCCGTGTTAATCGTGCTCTGGATTGAGGATCCTGAAGTCTTCAGTAAAGAGGTAAAGAGACTGCAACCCTGTGTCCTTGTTATTGACTGCACCTCACACCATCACCATCTACCTTACTAGGAAGCCCTGGGGACATACTTCACCTGTGGGAAGGTATACCATCCAGCGGACCCCACAGCAGCATCGGTCACCCTGACCGAATACCACAGGTGGCGTCACAAATCCCTGACAGCCTGTACCACCTTTATTGGACGCCCCTTAGCAGGGTCGTGGACCGGGTCTAGCCACCCTGACAGCCTCAGAACCGAACCAGAGAGGCCCTGTACCGAGAACTCGTGGCCCTGTGTCTGGGGGCGCTTCACATAGACATTTGACTAAAGTTGTACGAGCCTGCCTACATTGACGTGATTGACCAACAATCTAATCTGAATGGGCACCTCTGCCTCTGTCCTCATTTTAATACAGAATATGATATGTAAAAAAAAAATTGCCAAATTGCCCAGAACACAGGAAGACATGGTCAATGACCAGAAGAGAGCTAGGACCATAGTCTCAAACATTACCGTTAGTAACACACTGCGCCATCATGGATTAAAATCCTGCAGCAAGGTCCCCCCTGCTCATGCCAGCACATGTCCAGTCTCATTTGAAGTTCACCAATGACATCTGGATGATCCAGAGAAGGCATGGGAGAAGGCCATGTGGTCAGATGAGACTAAAATAGATCTTTTTGGTATTAACTCCACTCGCTGTGTTTGGAGGAAGAAGGTTGAGTACAACCACAGGAACCCTGTTTAAATTGTGAATCCTGGTGAGGGAAACATCATACTTTGGGGATGCTTTACTGCAAAGAGGGATAGGACAACTGCACTGTACTGAAGGGAGGATGGATGGGGTCATGTATCGTAAGATTTTGGCCAACAACCTCCTTCCCTCAGTAAGAGCAAGAGAAGATAGGTCATGACTGATTCTTCCAGCATGACAATGACCTGAAACACCCAGCCAGTACAACTAAGGAGTGGCTCTGTAAGAAGTATCTCAAGGTCCCGGAGTGGCCTAGCCAGTCTCCAGACCTGAACCCAATAGAAAATCTTTGATGAGAGCTGAAACTCAATGTTGCCCAGCGACCACCCTGAAACCTGAAAGATCTGGAGAAGATCTGTATGGAGGAGTGGGCCAAAATCCCTGCTGCAGTGTGTGCAAACTTGGTCAAGAACTACAGGAAATGTCTGACCTCTGTAATTATAAACAAAGGTTTCTGTACCAAATATTGCGTTGCTTTTCTATTATATCAAATACTTATTTCAAATTAATTATGGAAAAATCATGCAATGTCATTTTCTGGATTTTTTTAAGATTCTGTCTCTCACAGTTGAAGTGTACCTACCATAAAAATTATAGACCTCTCCATTCTTTGTAGGTGGGACTGCTTACAAAATCGGAAGGTTATCAAATACTTATTTTCCCCAATGTTCATATTTAGAACGGAGTTGGAAAAGAGATGACTGATTTGGGTATTGTGCCCATAACGAAAAATGTAAAGGACCATGTGAAAATGTCATCAGGCAAGCATCTCCTAGATTCTGTGTTTGGACCATGAACTCCAAATTAGTTCTCCATAGGGTTGTCATTGATATAGTCCTTTTATACAGAATATTCTATTTTCCATGCCCAACTAAAATGAATAAAGATACAGTAAGAAGATGCATCTGCTTTATACAGCGTATGTAAGTGATATCGGAGCAGATCCAAATACAGGGCAACCTGTGTATCTCAGCATCAACTCAGCTTACAGACAATATCAGGTTCTAGAGAAACAAACCAAATACGTTTTCTGTCTTCATTGAGAGACAAGTAACAATATCAGTAGCTAATTACTTAATGAATTGTGCCATTTCGTAGTGTCTTTCAAATGCTCTCAGTGAGAAAAACAAGATAATCTAGTTATGATACCTTTTAACAGCTAACAAAAATTAAAATAAATGATGTTACAAAGCAAGCTTTCAAGACTTCTTAGGTTCCTTCCTCAAGCATGGTCTATCAAACTTTCTGAAGAAACACAAATGTATGCATAAAGGAAAAAAAATAAATAAGTAAAAAAACAGGAGAAAAAAAACAAGCAGACATGGCATATTAAATGGGCATTAAAATAAACAAACCAACTGAGCTCAGAGAATGAATCATTAATTGGATTAGGCTAGTGGTGTGAAAGTTTTATAGCTCCAATATCCAAATAAGGCTAGTTTCACATTTGCGGACGAGGACTTTGCATCGTTTTGATGCTGCACCGACCGCAACAAAATGCAACATATCGCGTTTGACACAGGTCGACACTGCGACAAAACAACGCATGCAGAGGCATTGGCATCCATCCGCATGGCCTGCGTACCCAATGTTAAAGATAGGGTACGCAGGACGCATGCAGACATAGGCGGAGCTAAAGGAAGAGGCGCGGCAGTCGGCGGGGCTTAACGGAGGAACCACGTAGCCCTCCGCAAAGCCCTTGTCCGCAAGTGTGAAAAACTAGCCTAAGATCAGAGGCCTGATGTCCTCACTGTCTCTGGAGCAGATCCCTCAGATGTTGTAGTGAGTCATAAATCCTCCTGACAGATTTAGTCCTGTGTGGAGGAAATCAGAGATTGTAATACGTTTGTATTTCCAGACTTTTTGATGTTTTTGTGATTTAAAATTGCCTTTTAATATGACAACTTTCATATTGTTTATGTTGTGTCCTGAACCACAGAAATGTTTGGCCACCGGTAATTTTTTTTTCATCTGTAATCGTGTGGCGATGAGACCTCATCCTTGCTCTCAGTTTCTATCCTGTAGCGTCTTTCCACACACTCCCACAGACATCAGTAATAAGTGACAACATAATAGGTAAAAGTAAACTCAGATTTAAGGCCGGTTTCACACGTCAGTGGCTCCGGTACGTGAGGTGACAGTTTCCTCACGTACCGGAGCCACTGACACACGAACACACATTAAAATCAATGCATCTGTGCAGATGTCATTGATTTTTTGCGGACCGTGTCTCCGTGTGCCAAACACGGAGACATGTCAGTGTTCGTGGGAGCGCACGGATTACACGGACCCAATAAAGTCAATGGGTCCGTGTAAAACACGTACCGCACACGGACGTTGTCCATGTGCAGTCCGTGTGCCGTGCAGGAGACAGCGCTACATTAAGCGCTGTCCCCCCCACTGGTGCTGAAGCCGCCATTCATATCTTCCCTACAGCAGCGTTTGCTGTAGAGAAGATATGAATAATAGTGTGTAAAATCCAGATCCAGGTCCCCAGCCCCCTCCCACCCCCTGTGCGCCCCCCCACGCTGTGATTAAAATACTCACCCAGCTCCCGCCTCCCTTGCTGCTTCCTGTCCTGGTGGCACCTTCTACTGTATGAGCGGTCACGTGGGGCTGCTCATTTACAGTAATGAATATGCGGCTCCACCTCCTATAGGGGTGGAGCCGCATATTCATTACTGTAAATGAGCGGCCCCACGTGACCACTCATACAGTACAAGGTGCGGCCAGGACAGGAAGTAGCGAGGGAGCCGGGAGCTGGGTGAGTATTTTAATCACAGCGGGAGGCGCACAGGGGGTGGGAGGGGGGTGGCGACCTGGATCTGGATTTTACACACTATTATTCATATCTTCTCTACAGCAAACGCTGCTGCAGGGAAGATATGAATCATGGCTTCAGCACCAGATGCAGGGGACAGTGCTGTTAATAAAATACTTACCCGGCTTACTCGCTGGCGCTGCTTCCTGTCCTCGCCGCAGCTTCTCCTGTATGAGCGGTCACGTGGTGCCCCCCTGTTGTGAATTCTGTGGCAGAGCTCCCTCCTGTGGTCACAAGTGGTACTTCGGCTGATTCTCTCTGTGAGCTTCCGTTGGTGGAGGAAAGTGGTACTGCGGCTTCTGAGTTTCCTTCCTCAGGTGATGTGGTGAAGTCGTTAGGTGCTGCTCTATTTAACTCCACCTAGTGCTTTGATCCTGGCCTCCAGTCAATGTTCTAGTATTGGACCTGTTTCCTCCTGGATCGTTCCTGTGGCCTGCTGCTCTGCATAGCTAAGTTCTGCTTTGCTATTTTGTTTGCTGTTTTTTTCTGTCCAACTTGTGTATTTGTTTTTTTCCTGCTTGCTGGAAGCTCTGGGACGCAGAGGGTGTACCTCCGTGCCGTTAGTTCGGTACGGAGGGTCTTTTTGTCCCTTTGCGTGGTTTTTGTAGGGTTTTGTGTTGACCGCAAAGTTACCTTTCCTATCCTCGCTCTGTTCAGAAAGTCGGTCCTCACTTTGCTAAATCTATTTCATCTCTACGTTTGTCTTTTCATCTTAACTCACAGTCATTATATGTGGGGGCTGCCTTTTCCTTTGGGGTATTTCTCTGAGGCAAGGTAGGCTTATTTTCTATCTTCAGGCTAGCTAGTCTCTCAGGCCGTGCCGAGTTGCATAGGGAGCGTTAGGCGCAATCCACGGCTGCCTCTAGTGTGGTTGGAGAGGATTAGGGATTGCGGTCAGCAGAGTTCCCACGTCTCAGAGCTCGTTCAATGTTTTTGGGTTATTGTCAGGTCACTGTATGTGCTCTGACCTCTATGTCCATTGTGGTACTGAATTACCTTATCAGAACAGTACTGGAGGCCCAAAGTACTAATGATTCTCAATAGAGGGAAAAAAGAAGTTCTGAGACCATTTTTTTTTCTCTGCACTGTGTTTTGCCTTTTTTTTCCCCTAGACATTTGGGTGGTTCAGGACACAGGTGTAGCGATGGACATTAAAGGTCTGTCTTCATGTGTGGATCAGCTCACGGCAAGAGTACAAAATATTCAAGACTTTGTGGTTCAGAATTCTATGTTAGAACCGAGAATTCCTATTCCTGATTTGTTTTTTTGGAGATAGAACTAAATTTCTGAGTTTCAAAAATAATTGTAAACTATTTCTAGCTTTGAAACCTCGCTCCTCTGGTGACCCAGTTCAACAAGTTAGGATCATTATTTCTTTTTTACGTGGCGACCCTCAGGACTGGGCATTTTCTCTTGCGTTAGGAGATCCTGCATTAAGCAATATCGATTCGTTTTTCCTGGCTCTCGGATTGCTGTACGATGAACCTAATTCAGTGGATCAGGCAGAGAAAAATTTGCTGGCTCTGTGTCAGGGTCAGGATGAGATAGAGGTATATTGTCAGAAATTTAGAAAGTGGTCCGTACTCACTCAATGGAATGAAGGTGCGCTCGCAGCTATTTTCAGAAAGGGTCTCTCTGAAGCCCTTAAAGATGTCATGGTGGGATTTCCTATGCCTGCTGGTCTGAATGAGTCTATGTCTTTGGCCATTCAGATCGGTCGACGCTTGCGTGAGCGTAAATCTGTGCACCATTTGGCGGTATTACCTGAGCTTAAACCTGAGCCTATGCAGTGCGATAGGACTTTGAACAGAGTTGAACGGCAAGAACACAGACGTCTGAATGGGCTGTGTTTCTACTGTGGTGATTCCACTCATGCTATCTCTGATTGTCCTAAGCGCACTAAGCGGTTCGCTAGGTCTGCCACCATTGGTATGGTACAGTCAAAATTTCTTCTGTCCGTTACCTTAACATAGTAACATAGTTAGTAAGGCCGAAAAAAGACATTTGTCCATCCAGTTCAGCCTATATTCCATCATAATAAATACCCAGATCTACGTCCTTCTACAGAACCTAATAATTGTATGATACAATATTGTTCTGCTCCAGGAAGACATCCAGGCCTCTCTTGAACCCCTCGACTGAGTTCGCCATCACCACCTCCTCAGGCAAGCAATTCCAGATTCTCACTGCCCTAACAGTAAAGAATCCTCTTCTATGTTGGTGGAAAAACCTTCTCTCCTCCAGACGCAAAGAATGCCCCCTTGTGCCCGTCACCTTCCTTGGTATAAACAGATCCTCAGCGAGATATTTGTATTGTCCCCTTATATACTTATACATGGTTATTAGATCGCCCCTCAGTCGTCTTTTTTCTAGACTAAATAATCCTAATTTCGCTAATCTATCTGGGTATTGTAGTTCTCCCATCCCCTTTATTAATTTTGTTGCCCTCCTTTGTACTCTCTCGAGTTCCATTATATCCTTCCTGAGCACCGGTGCCCAAAACTGGACACAGTACTCCATGTGCGGTCTAACTAGGGATTTGTACAGAGGCAGTATAATGCTCTCATCATGTGTATCCAGACCTCTTTTAATGCACCCCATGATCCTGTTTGCCTTGGCAGCTGCTGCCTGGCACTGGCTGCTCCAGGTAAGTTTATCATTAACTAGGATCCCCAAGTCCTTCTCCCTGTCAGATTTACCCAGTGGTTTCCCATTCAGTGTGTAATGGTGACATTGATTCCTTCTTCCCATGTGTATAACCTTACATTTATCATTGTTAAACCTCATCTGCCACCTTTCAGCCCAAGTTTCCAACTTATCCAGATCCATCTGTAGCAGAATACTATCTTCTCTTGTATTAACTGCTTTACATAGTTTTGTATCATCTGCAAATATCGATATTTTACTGTGTAAACCTTCTACCAGATCATTAATGAATATGTTGAAGAGAACAGGTCCCAATACTGACCCCTGCGGTACCCCACTGGTCACAGCGACCCAGTTAGAGACTATACCATTTATAACCACCCTCTGCTTTCTATCACTAAGCCAGTTACTAACCCATTTACACACATTTTCCCCCAGACCAAGCATTCTCATTTTGTGTACCAACCTCTTGTGCGGCACGGTATCAAACGCTTTGGAAAAATCGAGATATACCACGTCCAATGACTCACCGTGGTCCAGTCTAAAGCTTACCTCTTCATAAAAACTGATTAGATTGGTTTGACAGGAGCGATTTCTCATAAACCCATGCTGATATGGAGTTAAACAGTTATTCTCATTGAGATAATCCAGAATAACATCCCTCAGAAACCCTTCAAATATTTTACCAACAATAGAGGTTAGACTTACTGGCCTATAATTTCCAGGTTCACTTTTAGAGCCCTTTTTGAATATTGGCACCACATTTGCTATGCGCCAGTCCTGCGGAACAGACCCTGTCGCTATAGAGTCACTAAAAATAAGAAATAATGGTTTATCTATTACATTACTTAGTTCTCTTAGTACTCGTGGGTGTATGCCATCCGGACCCGGAGATTTATCTATTTTAATCTTATTTAGCCGGTTTCGCACCTCTTCTTGGGTTAGATTGGTGACTCTTAATATAGGGTTTTCATTGTTTCTTGGGATTTCACCTAGCATTTCATTTTCCACCGTGAATACCGTGGAGAAGAAGGTGTTTAATATGTTAGCTTTTTCCTCGTCATCTACAACCATTCTTTCCTCACTATTTTTTAAGGGGCCTACATTTTCAGTTTTTATTCTTTTACTATTGATATAGTTGAAGAACAGTTTGGGATTAGTTTTACTCTCCTTAGTAAGATTAGTTTTACTCTCCTTACCTTGATCTGCTCTTTGTCATCGTATTCTGTCATGGCATTTGTGGATTCAGGCGCTGCCCTGAATTTGATGGACTTGGAGTATGCTAGGCGTTGTGGGTTTTTCTTGGAGCCCTTGCAGTGTCCTATTCCATTGAGAGGAATTGATGCTACGCCTTTGGCCAAGAATAAGCCTCAGTACTGGACCCAGCTGACCATGTGCATGGCTCCTGCACATCAGGAGGTTATTCGCTTTCTGGTGTTGCATAATCTGCATGATGTGGTCGTGTTGGGGTTGCCATGGCTACAAGTCCATAATCCAGTATTAGATTGGAAATCCATGTCTGTGTCCAGCTGGGGTTGTCAGGGGGTACATGGTGATGTCCCATTTCTGACTATTTCGTCATCCACCCCTTCTGAGGTTCCAGAGTTCTTGTCTGATTACCGGGATGTATTTGATGAGCCCAAGTCCGATACCCTACCTCCGCATAGGGATTGTGATTGTGCTATCAATTTGATTCCTGGTAGTAAATTCCCAAAAGGTCGACTGTTTAATTTATCTGTGCCTGAGCACGCCGCTATGCGGAGTTATGTGAAGGAGTCCTTGGAGAAGGGGCATATTCGCCCGTCATCGTCGCCATTAGGAGCAGGGTTCTTTTTTGTAGCCAAGAAGGATGGTTCGCTGAGACCTTGTATAGATTACCGCCTTCTAAATAAGATCACGGTTAAATTTCAGTACCCCTTGCCGTTGTTATCTGATTTGTTTGCTCGGATTAAGGGGGCTAGCTGGTTCACCAAGATAGATCTTCGTGGTGCGTATAATCTTGTGCGTATTAAGCGAGGCGATGAATGGAAAACTGCATTTAATACGCCCGAGGGTCATTTTGAGTATCTAGTAATGCCATTCGGACTTTCCAATGCTCCATCAGTGTTTCAGTCCTTTATGCATGAAATCTTCCGAGAGTACCTGGATAAATTCCTGATTGTGTACTTGGATGACATTTTGATCTTCTCGGATGATTGGGAGTCTCATGTGAAGCAGGTCAGAACAGTGTTTCAGGTCCTGCGTGCTAATTCTTTGTTTGTGAAGGGATCAAAGTGTCTCTTTGGTGTTCAGAAGGTTTCATTTTTGGGGTTCATCTTTTCCCCTTCTACTATCGAGATGGACCCTGTTAAGGTCCAAGCCATCCATGATTGGACTCAGCCGACATCTCTGAAAAGTCTGCAAAAGTTCCTGGGCTTTGCTAATTTTTATCGTCGCTTCATCTGCAATTATTCTAGTATTGCTAAACCATTGACCGATTTGACCAAGAAGGGTGCTGATGTGGTCAATTGGTCTTCTGCTGCAGTGGAAGTTTTTCAAGAGTTGAAGCGTCGTTTTTCTTCTGCCCCTGTGTTGTGTCAACCAGATGTTTCGCTTCCATTCCAGGTCGAGGTTGATGCTTCTGAGATTGGAGCAGGGGCTGTTTTGTCGCAGAGAAGTTCTGATTGCTCGGTGATGAAACCATGCGCCTTCTTTTCCAGGAAGTTTTCGCCTGCTGAGCGAAATTATGATGTGGGCAATCGAGAGTTGCTGGCCATGAAGTGGGCATTCGAGGAGTGGCGTCATTGGCTTGAAGGAGCTAAGCATCGCGTGGTGGTCTTGACTGATCATAAGAACTTGACTTATCTCGAGTCTGCCAAGCGGTTGAATCCTAGACAGGCTCGTTGGTCGCTGTTTTTTGCCCGTTTTGACTTTGTGATTTCGTACCTTCCGGGCTCTAAAAATGTGAAGGCGGATGCTCTGTCTAGGAGTTTTGTGCCCGACTCTCCGGGTTTATCTGAGCCGGCGGGTATCCTCAAAGAGGGAGTAATTGTGTCTGCCATCTCCCCTGATTTGTGGCGGGTGCTGCAAAAATTTCAGGCTAATAAACCTGATCGTTGCCCAGCAGAGAAACTGTTTGTCCCTGATAGGTGGACGAATAAAGTTATCTCTGAGGTTCATTGTTCGGTGTTGGCTGGTCATCCTGGAATCTTTGGTACCAGAGAGTTAGTGGCTAGATCCTTTTGGTGGCCATCTCTGTCGCGGGATGTGCGTTCTTTTGTGCAGTCCTGTGGGATTTGTGCTCGGGCTAAGCCCTGCTGTTCTCGTGCCAGTGGGTTGCTTTTGCCCTTGCCGGTCCCGAAGAGGCCTTGGACACATATCTCTATGGATTTTATTTCAGATCTTCCCGTCTCTCAAAAGATGTCAGTCATTTGGGTGGTCTGTGATCGCTTCTCTAAGATGGTCCATTTGGTACCCTTGTCTAAATTACCTTCCTCCTCTGATTTGGTGCCATTGTTCTTCCAGCATGTGGTTCGTTTACATGGCATTCCAGAGAATATCGTTTCTGACAGAGGTTCCCAGTTTGTTTCGAGGTTTTGGCGAGCCTTTTGTGGTAGGATGGGCATTGACTTGTCTTTTTCCTCGGCTTTCCATCCTCAGACTAATGGCCAGACCGAACGAACCAATCAGACCTTGGAAACATATCTGAGATGCTTTGTTTCTGCTGATCAGGATGACTGGGTGTCCTTTTTGCCTTTGGCTGAGTTCGCCCTTAATAATCGGGCCAGCTCGGCTACCTTGGTTTCGCCGTTTTTCTGCAACTCTGGGTTCCATCCTCGTTTCTCTTCAGGGCAGGTTGAGTCTTCGGACTGTCCTGGTGTGGATACTGTGGTGGACAGGTTGCAGCAGATTTGGACTCATGTAGTGGACAATTTGACCTTGTCCCAGGAGAAGGCTCAACGTTTCGCTAATCGCAGACGCTGTGTGGGTCCCCTACTTCGTGTTGGGGATCTGGTTTGGTTATCTTCTCGTCATATTCCTATGAAGGTTTCCTCTCCTAAGTTTAAACCTCATTTCATTGGTCCGTATAGGATTTCTGAGGTTCTTAATCCTGTGTCTTTTCGTCTGACCCTTACAGATTCTTTTTCCATACATAACGTATTCCATAGGTCATTGTTGCGGAGATACGTGGCACCTATGGTTCCATCTGTTGATCCTCCTGCCCCGGTTTTGGTGGAGGGGGAGTTGGAGTATATTGTGGAGAAGATTTTGGATTCTCGTGTTTCAAGACGGAAACTCCAGTATTTGGTTAAGTGGAAGGGTTATGCTCAGGCAGATAATTCCTGGGTCTTTGCCTCTGATGTCCATGCTCCCGATCTCGTTTGTGCCTTTCATATGGCTCATCCTGGTCGTCCTGGGGGCTCTGGTGAGGGTTCGGTGACCCCTACTCAAGGGGGGGGGGTACTGTTGTGAATTCTGTGGCAGAGCTCCCTCCTGTGGTCACAAGTGGTACTTCGGCTGATTCTCTCTGTGAGCTTCCGTTGGTGGAGGAAAGTGGTACTGCGGCTTCTGAGTTTCCTTCCTCAGGTGATGTGGTGAAGTCGTTAGGTGCTGCTCTATTTAACTCCACCTAGTGCTTTGATCCTGGCCTCCAGTCAATGTTCTAGTATTGGACCCGTTTCCTCCTGGATCGTTCCTGTGGCCTGCTGCTCTGCATAGCTAAGTTCTGCTTTGCTATTTTGTTTGCTGTTTTTTTCTGTCCAGCTTGTCTATTTGTTTTTTTCCTGCTTGCTGGAAGCTCTGGGACGCAGAGGGTGTACCTCCGTGCCGTTAGTTCGGTACGGAGGGTCTTTTTGCCCCTTTGCGTGGTTTTTGTAGGGTTTTGTGTTGACCGCAAAGTTACCTTTCCTATCCTCGCTCTGTTCAGAAAGTCGGGCCTCACTTTGCTAAATCTATTTCAGCTCTACGTTTGTCTTTTCATCTTAACTCACAGTCATTATATGTGGGGGCTGCCTTTTCCTTTGGGGTATTTCTCTGAGGCAAGGTAGGCTTATTTTCTATCTTCAGGCTAGCTAGTTTCTCAGGCTGTGCCGAGTTGCATAGGGAGCGTTAGGCGCAATCCACGGCTGCCTTTAGTGTGGTTGGAGAGGATTAGGGATTGCGGTCAGCAGAGTTCCCACGTCTCAGAGCTCGTTCAATGTTTTTGGGTTATTGTCAGGTCACTGTATGTGCTCTGACCTCTATGTCCATTGTGGTACTGAATTACCTTGTCAGAACACCCCCCAGTACAGTGATGAATATGCGGCTCCATCCCTATGGGAGGTGGAGCCGCATATTAATCACTTTAATAGGCGGCACCACGTGACCGCTCATACAGGAGAAGCTGCGGCAAGGACAGGAAGCAGCGCCAGCGAGGGAGCCGGGTAAGTATTTTATTAACAGCGGGGGCGCAAAGGGGGTGGGAGGGGGTTGGGGACAGGGATCTTTATTTTAAACACCCAAAAAAAAAAGATTTTTCATATCTTCTCTCCAGCGAACGATGCTGGAGACAAGAAATGAATGGCGGCTTCAGCACCAGATGCAGGGGACAGCGCTTAACTGTAGCGCTGTCTCCTGCATGGTGCGTGTGGTACCCAGTCAGCACACGGGCGGCACACGGATGCCGCACGTGTGCCACACTGATGTACCATGGGAGCACACGGACACACGGACACGGATAATTCCAGTACCGATTTTTCCGGTACCGGAATTATCTGGACGTGTGAGACTGGCCTTAGGAAAAAAATAAATTCACTGGAAACCCCCATGAAATACTAGCGCAAAGCTGACACACAATTAGCACAGTGCCATGCTGCTATCTCTCCCGTTATGTCTGCTTTATTTTAAATTATAGTCAGTGGCAGATAATGTGGCCACATGGAAACGGTGATGTGGATCTGGCAGGAAATGATGATAGTAGAGGCATATATTACACAACTTATATTACCTATGCACAGGATAAGTGATAAATCTATAACCACTGGGGGCCTGACTAGTAGGAATCTTGCCGATCAGAAGAGTAAGCGTCTCAAAATCCTCTGTGTGGATGAATCCATAGTGTGTGCCCACTGTCTATAGGAGTGGTGGTTGCACATTCTTGCACAAAGGGCTTTGGGCTCCACATTCTCTAGGTCAATGAGTGACTCAGCAAATGGAACATTTATCATCAATCCTGTGGACTAGTAAAACTATGCAACTAACTGATATTACCGACTTTCTGACAGTCATGTGTTTAGTCACATAACTAATGGGATTGATAAAGGCAGCCTCATTGGAAATGAGCCATGTTACAGGTACATAATACAGCTGCATAGTAATAAAATAAAGAAATAAAGCAAGAGAATGTGTTACACTATAGATCGGCTTATTGCAGCAGGTGTTGTAATTCACAACAGTTTTAGGATATTGTCTCCATCAGATCAAAGACTTTTTCTTATGTAGATATAATGCCGGTGGTGATACTTGTTTTGTGGCTACAGAATAGAAAATAGACAAGTATAAATAGCTTATTTTAAATTTATGGTGGTGCTACCAATGTGAGAGCAGACTGTCAGTCATTACATGTCTCACACTGGTAATGCCTCCTTTTATTTACAATAAGCTCTGGAAGAAGATTCTCAGGGAGATCAGTGTACATATTGAGAAAAATGTGGATTTCTCTGGGATCTGATTGCAGATATCAAGTTATCATGTTATTCAGCTTCCTATGACCTACATGCCCATATAGATGACTTAAGGGTGTAATTCTACTGATAGATTCCCTTTAAATTACGGGTGAGTAGTGCACATCCATGACACCATTCATTTCACTTTTATGAGATTTGAGCTCTATTTAGACGGGCCACAGTGGTCTTGTGTAAATGAGTCCCTGCAGGTTGTCTGTGGCCATCAGTTCCATAGAAGTTAGTCAAAAAGTGGTCACATATTCAGATAATTGGAAATCTTTATTTTAGGGATTAGTGGATGTCCCAGCAGTCAGACTGTCAGTCATCACAAAATATTCCTATCCTGCAAATCCGTGATAAATGATGTTTATTAAAAAAAAAATCCATTACCTGTGTACATTATCCTACTATTGTACCAAGGGAAGACGGCACATCCAAAGGTAGATAAAAGTCAATCATTCTTTAATTTTCTATCCATTAATACAACACACAAGGGATTTAAAACCAACTTGTTTCTGGCGAGTCACTCACCCTTAATCATGGTATCCTACAATTGGGACATTGCGGCACTGTGAATTATCCCCGTGCAGTGATATAATTTTTTGCATTATTGTTTGTATAAGGGAGAACAAAATAATCATAAGCTTTTCATGCTCTGACCCTAGAGCTGAATGTTGTAATGATGGAGTAAGACATAATTCCACGTTTTGCTATGGGATCCCATGGTTACTTCTTATGCCCTTTGTTGTAACCTTTCATTACTTGGACTTGTAGCTGTACACCTTCCATATTTTCCACTTGCTCGTACTTGTCTGCAATGTTCTTCACAAACTAACAATTTTTTATTAGTACAGTTGAATCATTTTAGTACAGTACTGGGTGGCTTGTTCTATGCAACATTCGGAGTAAACACAAAGTCTTTGAAGATGACTGCAGTCAATGAAGATGATGTCCCCTGTGGGTGTTTGTAGAGATACATACTGAACCTTAGATAACGAGTTTGATTTACGATACCAGCAGCTATGTGATCTGGTAAATTGTTACCGTTCCTACTTGTTTCTGGATTGTTTTTGTTATACCATTCATCTACAACAATAGGAAATCTGATCACCATCGTAGCTAGTAATTTAAAAAAAGGACAAAAGCGAAGATTCTGAATTCAGCAGATTCCTCTGTACTTCTTGCTAAAAAGAATGTATCATGTATTTTATGGGGTTGTCTCATAAAACTCAATCCCTTTTAAAATGTGAACCCCAGGGCTCCCATCCCCTCCATGCTAATTTTGCTGGGCAAAGTCAAAACTGGTGGGGCATTTCCCCTCTAGCAGCCACAATGATCCACCTTTCTAATGTCCATGTGCTTTAAACTCATGAGACTATCCATTTAATTTCAGTTTCATAAATAATATACATGGTATTTTGGAGACATACAATTTATAGAGTCTACAAAGACAGTGCAGTAGTATGTCTACTTAATGAGATGAGTGAATCAATTTGCAAGACCTGGGCAAGCGGCCATATTAGTAGTTTGTAGTCACCTAACTATTTCTTACCTGCTGGTATGTCCGATGCCCCTTTTGATTTGTAGGCCCGCTGCAAAATTATAATTGTGGCAGTGTGACATGCCGGGAAGTATGCGACAATGCAATACTGACAAGGTCCTACAAATTGATTCGCTCGTCTGAAAGAATTAATGTTAAAATAAATGTTATTAGATTAATGCAGCGTCCAGGAAAAGATAAACATGATCCTATGATTTGAATGTATATTACCAGTCAAAAGTTTGGACACACCTGTTCATGCAATGGTTTTAATTTTTCTCTCTTATTGGAATGTGCACAATGTTAATTCAAACTGAAGAAGGTACACGTATGGAAGCAAGGAGTAAAGAAACACGTGGCAAGCAAACCAGAATACGCGTGAAACCAGAAAAAATGGACAAAACACTAAAAAACTCAACCAAAACAGGTGCAAATGCAATAATGATTGAGGCTCAGTGTGCATATAATCTTTATTTTTATATAGCGCTAACATATTCCGCAGCGCTTTACATTTTGCACACATCATCATCACTGTCCCCAATGGGGCTCACAATCTAAATTCCCTATCAGTATGTCTTTGGAATGTGTCTTTGCATATGCCAAAAAGAACAAGTAAAACCTTTGCTTGAAAAGGTGTTCACAAACTTTTGATGGGTGTTGCATGTGACGAAGGGGTGTTAGATAATAGATGTACATGGGCATTTATTTTTGAGATTTTCATGTACAAGTCCCTAAAACACTGTCGCTAATAGAATCTGGTTCCAAGGATCTGCAATGATCTAGTACCAAGTGAAGAACAGCTATGTGGATATTATTTTTTCCAAAATTGTTGCAAAAAAAGTTAATTTAGCTGTTTTATAGGGAAAGTGGCAAAGACCAAGACCACCATGTGAACATAAAGTGTGATGCCAGCCTTAGGCTGTGTGCACACGTTCAGAATTTTTTGCTTTTTTTTCCTCGGTTTTTCGCTATAAAAACGCAATAAAACTGCGAAAAAAATGCATAGGTACATTAGCATCCTATTATTAGAATGCAATCCGCAATTTTTGTGTACATGTTGCACAGGCAGCATCAATAGTAAAAAGTTGGTCACACTTGTCAAACACTATGTTTGACAAGTGTAACCAACCTGTCAAAAAGTTTTCCAAGCTATGCTAGAGATCGCTTGGAAAACGCTAGCATTCTGCAAGCTAAAAATGCCTGCAAAACGCTAGTGTTTAGCGGGAATACGCATGCCAATTCCGCATGCGATATACCTGCGGCAGGAGTTGCGGAATTGCCGTGGAAATTTCCGTGGCAATTCTGCAACGTGTGCACTTAGCCTTAGGGTGCTTTCATATTGTGTTTATGAACCTGTCCAGCAATCCCATCGGGGCTTACATCCGAACCTCCCGCTGAACGCAGTGAGAAAGCACCCTTGGAGTTCATTGACAAACTAGACAGTGCTGTTTTTGTCTATGGAGCACAGTCTGTTCTGATATCAGCTGTGGATCTACAGCCAAGGGGCAGGAAATATAATTTCTTGGAAACTTCCCTGTTCTACATATGAATCACTAAACTTCTGTTTTAGTACTAATACTACATTCTCAATACGTTACACTCTCCTCTGCGGCCTCCAGAAATGTTACACTCTTTACTTATATAAAACAACTGAAAAATATTTTATTTTATCATTACAAGTAGAAGACACAATCACAGGGTCCAAATCCAAGCTGGAACAATTTTTACATCCTGTTACTATGGAGATAGAACCTTACCTACATAGAACATATCTGTGAACCAAATACTGCATACATAATCATACATAATCATCAATAAAGGACATGCATATTGAGGTGGTATTGGTCTGTGTAAACAGGCTACGGAAAGCTCACCAATCATCTTGCATGTATTAGATCGCGGCATTTAGCCAGCCACTGTCATCCAGTGTAAATCTAGTCAGCATGCATTGGAGGCATTTCCCTTTCTGGAGATGTTTCACATTTTTTCCATGAAGCGTGGAGAAATATTTGATCTTACTTTGTTACTGTTTTAAATTTCCAAAGATGAGTGAAAATATCTGGCATATGTACAGCGGTGATAACATCAATTCTCCATTACAACAGAGCAGTTTTATTTAATCATAGGTGAGAAATTGTAACTCTGTAACCAAACACTAGTAACTCCAGACAAGATTCATTGCAGCATAGAGTATCAGTATGATTCTTAAGGGAATCTACCAGTAGGCTCAACCGTTCTAGGATCTCAATATTGTCACGTAAGGAATGGGAAGCTGAATAAAATGATATCTTGTTATCTGCGATTCAATGGATTATTCCTGAGAAATCCCCAATTTCTTAATGTGTAAATGAGCTGTTAATATCTATGGGCCGGACACTGATCTCCCTGAGAATCTGACTCCAGAGATTATTTTACATGGAAGGGGGAATGACCAGTGTGAGACATGTATCTAATGAAGATCAATAGAACGGAACTTTGTCTCCCTGCAAACACATTTACTGCAGCTCCCACAGCTCTGCTGTACTACTGCCCTGTCTGCCTGTGAGATGGAATCTGAGAAAAACCTGCATATGTGTTAGGTATGATCACACACAGCTCTGCAGTGAGACAAGGAAAGCAGCGAATGGCCATTACACATCACACTTGTAACACTGGTAACCATCACACATCACACTGGTAACTCCCCTTTTATTAAAGATTAACTCTGGAGGCAGCTTCTTGGGGTGGTCTATGTCTGGCCCATAGTCCTGAACAGCTCATTTACACAATAATAACAATATTGTTTTCTCTGGAATAAGACATCGAATTGCCGATATCAAGATATCATTGTATCATGCCCATATAGACAGCTTCGGAGGATTGATTTTACTGACAGATTCACTAGATTACATTTCACTGAAGAAAATAGGTCCTGGTCATGACACCAAGACACACTAAGTGGTTTACTGGTTCTCTGCATCTGCACCCAACCAGCACTGCTTTCTGCAGCCTATGCCCCATAAAATGTAGCTACAATTATCATACAGCTCTGGCAAAAAATAAGAGACCATTGCAAAATGTTCAGTTTGTCTGATTTTTCTCTTTATAGATATATTTTTGAGTAAAATGTAAATTGTTCTTTTATTCTATAAACTTCTGGCAACATGTCTCCGAATTTCCAAGCAATAAAGTTAGTATTTTTTTTTCTGAAAAAGAAAAGCCGTCAAAATTAAAAAATAAACAGTGCTTTCAGACCTCAAATAATGCAAAGAAAACAAGTTCAGAATCATATAGGAACAACAATACTAATGTTTTAACTCAGGAAGAGTTCAGAAATCAATATTTTGTGGAATAACAATGATTTTTAATCACAGCTTTCATGCGTCTTGGCATGCTTTCCACCAGTCTTTCACATTGCTTCTGGCGCAAAAATTTTAGCAGTTGTTCTTTGGTTGATGGCTTGTGATTATCCATCATCCTCTTGATTACATTCAGGAGGTTTTCAATGGGGTTCAGGTCTGGAGATTGGGCTGCCCATGACAGGGTCTTGATGTGGTGGTCTCTTAATTTTTGCCAGAGCTCTAGAGCTGCTTCTCTTAGGCTACTTTCACACTAGCGTCGGCTCGTCGCAGTGCGTCAGGCCGACGTACCGACGCATCCTGTGACCACGCAGCACAACGGGGGCAGTGGATGCAGTTTTACAACGCATCCGCTGCCCCATTGTGAGTTGCGGGGAGGAGGGGGTGGAGTTCCGGCCGCGCATGCGCGGTCGGAAATGGCAGACACGACGCACAAAAAAACGTTGCAAGCAACGTTTTTTGTTCCGATGGTCCGCCACAACACGACGCAACCGTCGCATGACGGTTGCGACGTGTCGCAATGCGTCGCTAATGTTAGTCTATGGGGAAAAAACGCATCCTGCAGACAGCTTTGCAGGTTGCGTTTTTTCTCCAAAACGACGCATTGCGACGTGCGTCGTACGATGCCAGTGTGAAAGTAGCCTTAGCAGAGGTCTCAAACTGCATTCCTCAAGGGCGGCAAACAGGTCATGTTTTCAGGATTTCCTTGTATTGCACAGGTGATAATTTAATCACCTGCACAAAATGATTCCAGCACCTTGTGCAATGAGAAGGAAATCTTGAAAACACGCATGATCTGAGGACCTTGAGGAATGCAGTTTGAGACTACTATCTTAGGGTATGTGCACACAGCGACTTTTTCTGGTATATTCCGCATGGAATCCGTTTTAAAATATGTCCCAAGACCGCCGTAAAAAATCAACGTAATGTACAGCAATGTTAAAATCTACATTGCTGTGCACATGTTCAATCTTTTGTTTTTAACCACTTCAGGATTCTGAAACCATGAAGCAGTTAAAAAGCAGTAATTATACTTTAGATTTAGTTTAGTTATAGTTTAAATGGTAGGAAAAAGACACCAGTGGCAAAGACAATGGCAAAGCCACCAACTAAGGCTACGTTCACATTTGCGTTGTGCGGTGCTGCGTCGGCGACGCAACGCACAACGCAAACCAAAACGCATGCAAAACGCATTGTTTTGTGACGCATGCGTCCTTTTTTGGCATGATTTTGGACGCAAAAAAAATGCAACTTGCTGCATCCTCTGCGCTCTGACGCGTGCGCCAAAAAAGACGCATGCGTCACAAAACGCAATGCAACACATGTCCATGCACCCCCATGTTAAATATAGGGGCGCATAACGCATGCGTCGCCGCGGCTTGTCCCGACGCAGCCCGGCAGAACGCAAATGGCAACGTAGCCTAAGCTACTTCAGGAAAGACTGCACGCTTTCTCCTGAATCAGCTTAGTCTAGCAAAACCATGGTGTCTAACAGGAGTCATGTCATGTGCACATACCTTTTTTGTGCGTATGTTTAAAGAGATTAACCGATTTCAGTAAACCCCTGTATCCCTGCTGCAGTTTGTATTAACCCCTTCATCCCCAAGCCTGTTTTCATCTTCATGACCGGGCCAAATTTTACAATTCTGACCAGTGTCACTTTATGTACTAATAACTCTGGAATGCTTAAATGGATCCTACTGATTCTAAGATTGTTTTTTTTTTCGTGACATATTGTACTTCATGATAGTGGTAACATTTCTTCAAAAATGACTTGCATTTATTTGTGGAAAAAATGGAAATATGGCAAAAATGTTGAAAATTTTGCAATTTTCAAACTTTTAATTTTTATGTCCTTCAATCAGAGAGTTATATCACATAAAATAGTTAATGAATAACATTTCCCACACGTCCAGTTTACATCAGCATAATTTTTGAAACTTTTTTCTTTGTTAGGAAGTTATAAAGGTTAAAAAGTTGACCAGTGATTTCTCCAACAAAATTTACAAAACCATTTTTTTTTAGGGACCACATCACATTTGAAGTGACTTTGAGGAGCCTACATGACAGAAAATGCTCAACAGTGACACCATTCTAAAAACTGCACCCTTCAAGGTGCTCAAAACCCCCAAAAAGTTTATTAACCCTTCAGGTGCTTCACAGCACAGGAATTTTAATTTAGACAATTTTTTTTATTTTCGCAAGGGTAACAGGAAAAAATGGACCCCAAATTTTGTTGTGAAATTTCTCCTGAGCTCAGAATGGAAGGAGCGCCATTTGACTTTTTGACTGTAAAATTTGCTGGATTAAATAGCGGACGCGATGTTGCGTTTGAAGAGCCACTGATGTGTCTATACAGTAGAAACCGCCCATAAGATACACCATTTTGGAAACTAGACCCCTCACGGAACTTATCTAGATGTGTGGTCAGCACCTTGAACCTCCAGGTGCTTCACAAAAGTTTATAACATTGAGCCATGAAAATAAAGTCACATTTTCCCCACAAAAAATGTTTTTAGCCCCAAATCTTGCATTTTTACAAGGGTAACAGGAGAAATTGCCTCATACAATTTGTTGTGCAATTTCTCCTGATTACACAACTACCCAATATGTGGGAGAAAACTACTATTTAGGTGCACATTAGGGCTTGGAAAGGAAGGAGCGCCATTTCACTTTTTGAATGCAAAATTTGCTGGAATAATTAGCGGATGCCATGTCGCATTTCGAAAGCCCCTGATTTGCCTAAAAAGTGGAAACCCCCCACAGGTGACACCATTTTGGAAATTAGAACCTTAAGAGAACTTGATCTATATGTGTGGTGAGCACATTGAGCCCTCAGGTGCTTCACAGAAGTTTATAAACATTGAGCCATAAAAATAAAAAATCACATTTTCCCCACAAAAATGTTTTTAGCCCCAAATTTTGCATTTTCACAAGGATAACAGGATAAATTACACCATGCAATTTGTTGTGTAATTTCTCCTGCATGCGCAGCTACCCTATATGTGATGGTAAAATACTGTGTAGGCTCACGGCAAGGCTCAGAAAAGAAGGAGTGACAATTTGGTGGAATGTTCTGCAGTTGTCATGTCTCGTTTCGAGAGCTCCTGATGTGCCTAAACAGTGGAAAAACCCCAGCAGTGACACCATTTGGAAGCTAGACCCATCAAGGAATGTATCTAGATGTGTGGTGAGCACCTTGAACCCCCAGCTGCTTCACGGAAGTTTATAACGTGGAGCCGTGAAAATAAAAAAAATCACCTTTTCCCACAAAAAAATGTTATTTTAGCCCCAATTTTCTTATTTTCACCAGGACAGCAGGAGAAAATGGACCCCAAAAATTGTTGTGCAATTTCTCCTGAGTACGCTTATAACCCATATGTGGTTGAAAACAAAGCTCAGAAGAGAAGAAGCGCCATATTGGAGTTCACATTTTGCTGGACAGGTTTGAGCATGCCATGCCATATGATCTTGTGACAATCAGACTGCACTCAGATGTCATCCGAGTGCAGTCCTATTGTGAGATCTTTTGGAATACCTGGGGTGGACCCGCAGATCAACGACAACGAACCTCCCAAGGGTGAGCTGACCAGGTAGGCCACCCCTTATACAGGGAGCGCTAGGGAAAGACCCAAGGGAGACTATTGCCGCAGAAGCTGGAACCCGGAGACAGGTAGTAGGAGGTACAAAATAGACAAGCTGGGCGTAGGACGGACAGAGCGGGGTAAGATGAAGTACAGGTAGGTAAGAGCTGGGTACAGACGAGACCAAAGGAGCACTGCGAAGGGGAAGACACAAAGGAAGCAGGACAGGACAGAGACACCAGACTAACAGAGTACAGAGAGGACACTGGGAGGGCTGGACTGGATGAGGAGACAAGGAAGCCTGGGAGAGACGGAGAAGCTGAACTGGCTGGACAGAGTGGAGACTCAAAACAGGCAGTGCAAAGACAAAGGTGGACCTGAGTCACAGATGCACAAATGACATACAGGCAAGGAGCAGAGGAAGGAATCGCCTTATATACATGGAGTGCTGGAGGACTTCCGGGTCACGGTCCTCCAGGATCACAGAGAGGAAATACAGAGCGCCTGTAAATCAGAAAGAGGAAGTGCTGGAGTGAGCGGTGCGCACTCTGTTATGAACAGGTAATTCAGAACCACAATGGACCTTGAAGTTCAGAGCACACAAGGTGACCTGACATTTACCAAAAACATAGGACGAGCTCTGAGACGTGGAAACTCTGCTGACCGCAATCCCTAATCCTAACACACCACACTAGAGGTAGCCGTGGATTGCGCCTAACGCTTCCTATGCAACTCGGCACAGCCTGAGAAATTAACTAGCCCTGAAGATAGAAAAATAAGCCTACCTTGCCTCAGAGAAATTCCCCAATGGAAAAGGCAGCCCCCCACATATAATGACTGTGAGTAAAGATGAAATACAAACACAGACATGAGATAGATTTAGCAAAGTGAGGCCCGACTTACTGAATAGACCGAGGATAGGAAAGATAGCTTTGCGGTCAACACAAAAACCTACTAACAACCACGCAGAGGGGCAAAAAGACCCTCCGCACAGACTAACGGTACGGAGGTGCTCCCTCTGCGTCTCAGAGCTTCCAGCAAGCAAGAAAAACCAATATAGCAAGCTGGACAGAAAATATAGCAAACAAAAATAACACAAGCAGAACTTAGCTTATGCAGGATAGAGAGGCCACAGGAACGATCCAGGAGGAAGCAAGACCAATACTAGAACATTGACTGGAGGCCAGGATCAAAGCACCAGGTGGAGTTAAATAGACCAGCACCTAACGACTTAACCTCATCACCTGAGGAAGGAAACTCAGAAGCCGCAGTACCACTCTCATCCACCAAAGGAAGCTTATAGACAGAATCAGCCGCAGTACCACTCACGACCACAGGAGGGAGCTTGGCCACAGAATTCACAACAGCATGCGCACCCGATGAGAACCAGGGAGCGGAGAAGAATGAAGGAGGGGACGCGCGCCTGCAGGAGGAGTGCGCCACAGCGGGTAAGTATGAGCGGAAGGAGTGGCCGTGACAGTACCCCTCCCCTTACTCCCTCCTTTCTAAGACCAGACAGAAACCTGGATAAAATATGAGGAGCTTGTATGTTTTCACGGGGCTCCCAAGACCTCTCTTCGGGACCAAAACCCTTCCAATCAGCCAAAAAAAGAGTTTTACCTCGTGACTTTTTCATGGCAAGAATGTCCTTAACCTCAAAGACATCTGGGTCAAAGACAGGTAAAGGAGTTTGAGCAGGAAAAACATGGAACTGATTGAAAATGACAGGTTTTAGAAGGGAGACATGAAAAGAGTTGGAAATGCGAAGTGAGGTGGGCAATTTCATTTTGTAGGCAACATCATTAATACAAAACCTTGAAAGGACCTACGTAGCATGGACCCAGTTTATGCAAGGGAATTTTAAGACGAATAAACTTGGAAGACAACCACACCGGTCTCCCTCTTGCAAAACTCTCCCCGCTCCAATCTGTCCTGAATGCTGCAGCCAGGATCATATTCCTCACCAACCGTTACACCGATGCCTCTACCCTGTGCCAGTCATTACACTGGCTACCCATCCACTCCAGAATCCAGTACAAAACTACTACCCTCATCCACAAAGCACTCCATGGCTCAGCACCACCCTACATCTCCTCCCTGGTATCAGTCTACCACCCTACCCGTGCCCTCCGCTCCGCTAATGACCTCAGGTTAGCATCCTCAATAATCAGAACCTCCCACTCCCGTCTCCAAGACTTTACACGTGCTGCGCCGATTCTTTGGAATGCACTACCTAGGTTAATACGATTAATCCCCAATCCCCACAGTTTTAAGCGTGCCCTAAAAACTCATTTGTTCAGACTGGCCTACCGCCTCAATGCATTAACCTAACGATCCCTGTGTGGCCTATTTATAATAAAAAAAAAAATAAAAAAAAAAGGTTCCTCGCATCATGTTCTCATACACTTTATGCAGTATTAGCCCTCTGTGTCTGTACTGCTACATACTTAGGCAGGTAACTGGTTCATGCAGCTTTACATGAACACCCGAGCCTTACACTATAGCTGGTCCGAATAACTAAAGCAATTGTTACCATCCACCTCTCGTGTCTCCCCTTTTCCCCATAGTTTGTAAGCTTGCGAGCAGGGCCCTCACTCCTCCTGGTATCTGTTTTGAACTGTATTTCTGTTATGCTGTAATGTCTATTGTCTGTACAAGTCCCCTCTATAATTTGTAAAGCGCTGCGGAATATGTTGGCGCTATATAAATAAAATTATTATTATTATTATTACACCTTATCACCAGGCTGAAATAACGGAGGATCCAGGCGTCTCTTATCAGCGTATCTCTTAGTCCTGGCCTGTGCCTGTTCTAACGCGATTTTAGTCTCCCGCCAGACCCTGGAGAACTCCTCGGACAGAAGATCGGCCGCCGCCACACCTGAGACAGGAAGTACCGGCAGAGGAATACCAGGATGTTGCCCGTAGACAATAAAGAAGGGAGACTTGGAAGAAGAAACATTGATATGGTTATTGTATGTGAACTCGGCCCATCGAAGCAAATCAAACCAGTCATTTTGATGACCGTTGGAAAAATGACGAAGATAAGTTATTAGAATTTGGTTTGTGCGCTCTGCTTGTCCGTTGGTCTGTGGATGGTAAGCTGTAGAGAAATCTAGAGTAATGTTCATTAGTTTGCAAAGAGCCCGCCAGAATGGAGAGGTGAACTGGACTCATCTATCAGAGACAATGTGTAGCGGGAAACCGTGAATCCGGAAGATATGAGTAATGAAGATTCTTGACAATTCTGGAGCAGAAGGTAAGCCTGGCAAAGGAACGAAATGAGCCATCTTGGAGAATCGATCTACGACCACAAATATGACTGTATGACCAGAAGATCGGGGTAAATCGGTAATGAAATCCATTGCAATACATTGCCATGGAGCCGAAGGAACTGGAAGCGGATGCAGGAGACCGGAGGGCAGACGTCTAGGGACCTTGTTCCTTGCACACGAAGGACATGCAGCGACAAAACCTCGGACATCCGGAAGAAGAGATGGCCACCAATAGTGGCGCGAAATGAAAGCAAGTGTCTTCTTATATCCCACATGACCTACCAGTTTAGAGGCATGACCCCAACGAAGAACTTGATTCCTCTCGTTCTCCTGGACAAAGGTCTTACCAGGGGGCAAGGAAGACATGCTAACCGGAGCCACAAGAATGATTTTGCTTGGATCCACGATGTGTGAAGGCTCCTCTTCCGCATCGGATGCGAGAAAAGATCGTGATAAAGCATCAGCCTTGAGATTCTTGTTGCCAGGACGGAAATGTAATTCAAAGTCAAAGCGGGCAAAGAATAATGACCATCTGGCTTGTCGGGGGTTAAGTCTTTGCGCTGAGCGGATATACTCCAGATTCTTGTGGTCAGTATAGATCTTGAAAGCATGAACAGCTCCTTCTAACAGATACCGCCACTTATCGAACGCCAACTTGATGGCCAATAGTTCCTTGTCACCAATGGTGTAATTTCTTTCAGAGACGGAGAAGATCTTGGAAAAGAAACCACAGGTAGCCAGTTGTTCGGAAGAAGATCTCTGGGAAAGTACTGCGCCGGTACCGATGGTAGAGGCATCTACTTCTAAAATGAAGGGCTTATTGATCTCAGGTCGACGGAGTACAGGAGCCGAAGCAAAGGCTTGTTTTAGAGAGCGAAAAACATCTTCAGCCTCCGATGACCAAATGTGAGGGTTAGATCCTTTACGAGTCAAGGCTGACATTGAGGCGACCAGAGAGGAAAAATGTGGGATAAACTGCCGATAATAATTTGCGAATCCGAGAAAGCGTTGAATTGCCTTTACTCCCTGCAGACGCGGCCAGTTAAGCACAGCAGACATTTTATCCGGGTCAATCCGCAAACCAGAATCAGAAATGAAATAGCCAAGAAACGGTTGCGAAGTTTGTTCAAAAACACACTTTTCGATTTTGGCGTAAAGATGGTTTTCTCTTAGTCGAGACAGAACTTGGCGGACGTGTCTTCTGTGGGAAGCTAGATCCGATGAAAACACAAGAATGTCGTCCAAATATACCACTACACTGGAGTAGAGTAAGTCCCGGAAAATATAATTCACAAACTCTTGAAACACCGCTGGAGCATTAGACAGGCCGAAAGGCATCACTAAATATTCATAGTGGCCATCTCGGGTGTTGAAGGCGGTTTTCCATTCGTCACCAGAGCGAATATGGATGAGGTTGTAGGTTCCGCGAAGATCCAGTTTCGTAAAAATACGTGCTCCTCTAAGACGATCAAACAACTCAGGAATGAGTGGAACTGGATACTTATTCTTGATCGTGAGGTTGTTGAGACCACAGTAGTCTATACAAGGATGGAGGGTTCCATCCTTCTTCTTAACGAAGAAAAAACCTGCGCCTGCTGGAGAGGAAGATTTGCGGATAAAGCCTTTAGCTAGATTCTCCTGAACATATTCAGACATGGCTTGTGTCTCGGTAGAAGACAACAGGTAGATTCGACCTCGAGGCAGAGTAGAGCCTGGTACAAGATCAATTGGGCAGTTGTATGGTTGATGCGGAGGCAAGGTCTTTTCTTATTGAAGACATCCAAAAAAGCCTGATATGAGGAAGGTAAATTTGAGCACTCAGAAATAAGATGAGAAGGTTTTCTTGGCTGAACCGGAAGAAGACAGTTCTTCTGACAGAAGAGACCCCAACGCAGGATTTCACCTGACCGCCAGTCAAGAGTAGGCTCATGAATCCTCAACCAAGGAAGACCAAGCAAAATAGTATGAGACAAGGAAGGCAGCACATAGAAGGCGATATTTTCCCGTGCATAATTCCAATTTGAAGCTCCAATTCTTCGGTAACCAAGGTAACGGACTCCCGCAGAGGTTAACCGTCGACCGACGCAATCTGTCGAGGAGTCTCCAGGGATCTGACCGGAATCCGCAATCTCCTAACAGCCTCGAGATGGATGAAATTCCCAGCAGCCCCAGAATCTATATAGGCAAAATCAGAAAAACACTTATTACCCAAATGCAAAAGAACAGAAAGAGTAAGGGGTTGAGAGGGTTCAGAGATACCTAGGGAGACCTCTCTTACCTGCCCTAGGTGGAGGCGTTTCCCGGCCTGACTGGACAAGAACGCAAAAGATGTGATGCACTGCCGCAAGAGAAGCAAAGACCTTGGGTTAGCCTTTCCTTCCGACGCTGGTCTACAGGTTTTAGGCGGTCCACCTGCATAGGTTCTGGAGCAGTACTGCAAGAAGTCAAATCTGAACGAGGACGGGAAGAACTAGAAATAGCCGGAAGAAGACGAGGAGCCCTTCTCTCTCTAGCGGTTCCTGAGAACGTTCTTGAAAGCGTAAATCGATGCGGGTTGCCAAAGAAATAAGATCCTCCAGGGAGGTCGGAGTATCACGACCAGCTAACTCGTCCTTGATAAGACGAGAAAGCCCCTGCCAGAAAGCTCCTACCAGAGCCTCATTATTCCATCCTAATTCGTATGAAAGAGTGTGAAACCGGATGGCGTATTGACCCACCGAAAGCGTACCTTGATGGAGGTTAAAAAGGGACTCGATGGTAGAGGCCAAACGACCCGGTTCATCAAATACCTTGCGGAAAGTATCAAGAAAGATGGAAAGTTGAGAAACGAGAGGATCATCCCGCTCCCGGAGAGGATTAACCCATGCCAAAGCCTCACCCTCCAGGTGAGAAATTACAAAGCCTACCTTAGCACGGTCAGTGGGATACTGCAAGGGAAGTAACTCAAAGTGGAGCTGGCATTGGTTTAGAAACCCTCTACACAATTTGGGATCCCAACTATAGCGAGGAGGTTTAGCCAGACAAGGAGGTGGGTGAGGGACCGAGGCCGGGGGGAAAACGGGAGCAGAAGCTTGAAGGGTACGAAGGCGATCATCCACTGAAGCCATAAAATTAAGTATATGGGCTTGAGTATCTCGCTGTTGAGCTAGCTCCTGTTGGAGAGTAGCCAGCTGCAAAGCACTACCGGGATCAGAAGCCTGTAGCACGGAGAGACGAGACTCCAAAGACTTCAAAAAGGATATAATCCTGGACTGGTTTTCCCGTAGGAACAATAACTCCTTCTGAGTTGGAGTCGAAGTCCTAGCGGGGTCCATGGCCTGTCTGTACTGTGACAATCAGACTGCACTCAGATGTCATCCGAATGCAGTCCTATTGTGAGATCTTTTGGAATACCTGGGATGGATCTGCAGATCCACGACAACGAACCTCCTAAGGCTGAGCTGACCAGGTAGACCACCCCCTATACGGGGAGCGTTAGGGAAAGACCCAAGGGAGACTATTGCCGCAGAAGCTGGAACCCGGAGACAGGTAGTAGGAGGTACAACATAGAGAAGCTAGGCGTAGGATGGACAGAGCGGGGTAAGATGAAGTACAGGTAGGTAAGAGTTGGGTACAGACGAGACCAAAGGAGCACTGCGAAGGGGAAGACACAAAGGAAGCAGGACAGGACAGAGACACCAGACTAACAGAGTACGGAGAGGACACTGGGAGGGCTGGACTGGACGGGGAGACAAGGAAGCCTAGGAGAGACAGAAGCTGAACTGGCTGGACAGAGTGGAGACTCAAAACAGGCAGTGCAAAGACAAAGGTGGACCTGAGTCACAGAAGCACAAATGACAGACAGGCAAGGAGCAGAGGAAGGAATCGCCTTATATACATGGAGTGCTGGAGGACTTCCGGGTCACGGTCCTCCAGGATCACAGAGAGGAAATACAGAGCGCCTGTAAATCAGAAAGAGGAAGTGCTGGAGTGAGTGGTGCGGACGCGCACCCGACGAGAACCAGGGAGCCGAGAAGAATGAAGGAGAGGACGCGCGCCTGCAGGAGAAGCGCGCCGCAGCGGGTAAGTATGAGCGGAAGGAGTGGCAGTGACAGTTCTATAATAGTTTGCGGACTTCATATACAGAAGTCCTAAGTACTTGAAGAGCAGAATCCCCCTCACGTGTCTCCATTTTGGAAATTATACCTCTTTGGGAATTTATCTACAGGTGTCGTGATGATTTTGACTCCATGGCTTTTTTCCAGAAACAAGCAGCAGTGGATGTTGCTGAGTGAAAATTGCAAACTACCATTGTTGTGATCAGTATGTTGCAGTGACCAGTACATTGTAGTGCCCGTACATTGTGCCCAGTTGATGCATCTGTAAATTAGGCGGGCTCTCATCGCTACATATATGCCAAACATGTGGATGCTAAATGTGAATTAGGCACAATGTGGGGCTCATAAGGGAGGGGGATATTTGGATTTAGGAGCACAGAATTTGTGGAATTTCTTTTAGGGGCGAGGAGCCATTTTGTTTTCCAGAGACT
This sequence comes from Ranitomeya imitator, assembly GCF_032444005.1. Lineage (NCBI taxonomy): Eukaryota > Metazoa > Chordata > Amphibia > Anura > Dendrobatidae > Ranitomeya > Ranitomeya imitator. The sequence goes on along the minus strand of NC_091283.1, from coordinate 108,740,929 downwards.
ATATTTCTGTTAACAGATGATGGACCTGAGTTGGGACTTGCTTTTTGTGGAATGAATTGAAGCTTTTTATGGGTACATTTTACATAACACTTTAGATCAAATGTATCCGGCACACTACATTAGAGTTTCCCTTTAAATCTTCGAGTGACGTAATTCAGATGAAACTCCCGAGGGAGGCAATCACTATAATGAAACAGCAGAGTTAGGCCGGCCTCACACTAGCGAGTTTTACGGACGTAAGAGCGCAGAAACTACGTCCGTAAAACTCGCATAAAATACGGCACAATTATTCTCTATGCCCCTGCTCCTATCTGCCGTATTTTCCTGATCAGTATTATACAGCTTTCTACGGCCGTAGAAAATCGCAGCATGCTGCGTTTGTCACCGTATTGCGCAAATAAAACGTCAATGAAAGTCTATGGAAGCCCCAAAAATACGGATTACACACGGACCAGCAGTGTGACTTGCGAGGAATACGCAGCGGTGTTAGAGAGAAAAGCCGGTAATTCAGTGCGGTGTACAGTAAAATCACACTGACAGCTTACAGTAGAATAGGTAGAATAAATGTGTACACATAGAATAGGTATATATATATATGTCATTGAGACACATATATGTATATATATTAATATTTCATCCAGCGCGATATAGCAGAAAGCCGGTAATTCAATTACCGGCTTTTGCTATCTCCTTCCTAAACCCGACATGATATGAGACCTGGTTTACATACAGTAAACCATCTCATATCACCATTTTTTTGGCATATTCCACACTACTAATGTTAGTAGTGTGTATATGCAAAATTTGGCCGTTCTGGCTAGTAAATTAAAGGGTTAAATGGCGGAAAAAATTGGCGTGGGCTCCCGCACAATTTTCTCCGCCAGAGTAGTAAAGCCAGTGACTGAGGGCAGATATTAATAGCCTGGAGAGGGTCCATGGTTATTGGCCCCCCCCTGGCTAAAAACACCTGCCCCCAGCCACCCCAGAAAAGGCACATCTGGAAGATGCGCCTATTCTGGCACTTGGCCACTCTCTTCCCATTCCCGTGTAGTGGTGGGATATGGGGTAATGAAGGGTTAATGCCACCTTGCTATTGTAAGGTGACATTAACCCAAATTAATAATGGAGAGGCGTCAATTATGACACCTATCCAATACTAGTAAAGGGTTAAAAAACACACACACACACATTATTAAAAACTAAAAAGCTCCCAGGCTCAAGTTCATAAGAGACGCCCTCTGCTGGTTGTCCTCATATGAACTCGAGCCTGGGAGCTTTCTAGGAAAGTTCCCACGATCTAGGAACAGCCAGCAGAGGGCGACTCACCGCAAATGAAGGTAAATATAGGTCATTGACCTACTTTACCTTCATTCTCTGGGGTTTTGCAGCAAGGAGCTGCGCTGCATTAGCAGAACTCCTTGCTGCAAAATATTTTAACCCCTTCAGATGGATTTACATCGTTGGACTTTACAGATCTTCGGAAGGTAAGGATATTGTTGTTTTTTTTTTTTTTGGTACAGATCGGGGGTCTTCAGAGATTGGATTGATCGCAGAATAAATTATTACAACAACCTTTGTTTTTATTTCATTAAAATAATTTTTAATAATGTATGTGTGTGGTTTTTTTTTTTAACCCTTTACTAGTATTGGATTAATAATGGATAGGTGTCATAATTGACGCCTCTCCATTATTAATTTGGCTTAATGTCACCTTACAATAGCAAGGTGGCATTAACCCTTCATTACCCAATATCCCACCGCTACACGGGAATGGGAAGAGAGTGACCAAGTGCCAGAATAGGCGCATCTTCCAGATGTGCCTTTTCTGGGGTGGCTGGGGGCAGATGTTTTTAGCCAGGGCGGGGCCAATAACCATGGACCCTCTCCAGGCTATTAATATCTGTCCTCAGTCACTGGCTTTACTACTCTGGCGGAGAAAATTGTGCGGGAGCCCATGCCAATTTTTTCCGCCATTTAACCCTTTAATTTACTAGATAGAACGGGCAAATTTTGCATATACACACACTACTAACATTAGTAGTGTGGAATATGCAAAAAAAATGGTGATATGAGATGGTTTACTGTATGTAAACCAGGTCTCATATCATGTCGGGTTTAGGAAGGAGATAGCAAAAGGCGGTAATTGAATTACCGGCTTTAAAGCTATCTAGCGCTGTATGAAATAATAATATATATACATATATGTATCTACTGACATATACATATATATTTATATCTATATAGACAGTATATATGTTTTTTTGTTTTTTTTGACACATGGATCCCTTGTATAGCCGTATGTCGGTTTTGCAAGCCTGCGAGAAAAACACACAGTACGGATGCCATACGGATTACATACGGAGGATGCCATGCGCAAAAAATGCAGACACACCCTGCCTATGGAGGAGCTACGGACCACTATTTTGGGGACTTTTCAGCGTATTACGGCCGTAAAAAACGGACCGTATTTTCACACGCTGAGTGTGAAGCCGGCCTTACACTGGACTTCGTCTGGCCTCTGTTCAGTGGTGTCTTTTTTTTCAGAGGTGCAGAAAACTATGGCCGACGACACTTTTTTCCATGCCTAAAAAGACGGACACCGCCAGATCACAGGTCAGATGACATCCACAATGCCTCCATTTGCCTCATTATAGGCAATCTTCAGCTGTGGGTTCCATCTGATCACGTATTTCAGAGAGTTACACAGAAACTCTGATGTAAGATCAGTGCAGAGCACAGGATAAATGTGAGAAGAGCCTTAGGCCGGCCTCACACTAGCGTGTTTTACGGACGTAAGAGAGGTGCTGAAAATACGGATTGCATACGGTACAATGCTTCTCTATGCCCCAGCTCCTATCAGCCGTAATTTACTGATCCGTATTATACGGTCTTCTACAGCCGTAGAAAAACGCAGCATGCTGCTTTTGTCACCGTATTGCGCAAAAAATATGCCAATGAAAGTCTATGGAGGCCAGAAAAATATGGATTACACACGGACCAACAGTGTGACTTGCGAAAAATACGCAGCGGTGTTCTATAGAAAAGCCGACAATTTAGTGCGGTGTACAGTAAAATCACACTGACAGGTTAGAATAGATTAGCTAAGATAAATGTCTACACATAGTATAGGGGTATATATCTACTATATAATTGACTAAGGGTCACTTCCGTCTGTCTGTCTGTCCTTCTGTCACGGTTATTCATTCGCTGATTGGTCTCGCCAGCTGCCTGTCATGGCTGCCGCGACCAATCAGCGACGGGCACAGTCCAGAAGAAAATGGCCGCTCCTTACTCCCCGCAGTCAGTGCCTGTCGCCCGCATACTCCTCTCCGGTCACCGCTAACAGTAATGGACCGCGTTATGCCGTGGGTAACGCACTCCGTTACCGCCACTATTAACCCTGTGTGTCCCCAACTTTTTACTATTGACGCTGCCTATGCGGCATCAGTAGTAAAAAATGTAATGTCAAAAATAATAGTAATAAAAAAAAACCTGCTACACTTACCCTCCGATGCAGCTCGCGCCGGCCGCCATCTTCCGTTGCAGGTTCCGGTGGCAGAAGGACCTGCCATGACGTCACGGTCATGTGACCGCGACGTCATCACAGGTCCTGCACTAATACCAACCCTGGGACCGGAACCTGCCGTGGACTACAAGGGCTCCCTCAGAAAGGTGAGTATATGTTTATTTTTAATTTTTTCACCTGTGACAAACCTGGCTGGGCAATATACGACGTGACTGGCCAATATACTACGTGGCTCTGTGCTGTATACTACTTCGCTGTGCAATATACTACATGGCTCTGTGCTGTATACTACGTCACTGGGCAATATACTACGTGGCTGGGCAATATACTACGTGGCTGGGCAATATACTACGTCACTAGGCAATATACTATGTGGCTAGCCAATATATTACGTCACTGGGAAATATACTACGTGGGCTGTGCAATATACTACGTAGCTCGGCAAAATACTACGTTACTGGGCAATATACTACGTGACTGGGCAATATACTACGTGGCTGGGCAATATATTACGTCGCTGGGCAATATACTACGTCACTGGGCAATATACTATGTGGCTAGGCAATATACTACGTGGCTGGGCAATATACTACGTGGCTGGGCAATATACCACGTGGCTGGGCAATATACCACGTGGCTGGGCAACATACTACGTGGGCTGTGCAATATACTACGTGGACATGCATATTCTAGAATACCCGATGCGTTAGAATCGGGCCACCATCTAGTGTATATATATATATATATATCAGTGAGACACATATGTATATATATATATTAATATTTCATACAGCGCTAGATAGCTTAAAAGCCGGTAATTCAATTGCCGGCTTTTGCTATCTCCTTCCCAAACCCGACATGATATGAGACATGGTTTACATACTTTTTTTTTTTTTGCATATTCCACACTACTAATGTTAGTAGTGTGTATGTGCAAAATTTGGGCGCTCTAGCTATTAAATTAAAGGGTTAAATCGCGGAAAAAATTGGCAATTTTCTCCGCCAGAATGGTAAAGCCAGTGACTGAGGGCAGATATTAATAGCCTGGAGAGGGTTATTGCCCCCCACCCCTTCCCCCCGGCTAAAAACATCTGCCCCCACCCACCCCAGAAAAGGCACATTTGGAAGATTCTTGGCCACTCTCTTCCCATTCCCGTGTAGCGGTGGGATATGGGGTAATGAAGGGTTAATGTCACCTTGCTATTGTAAGGTGACATTAATCCAGGTTAATAATCGAGAGGCGTCAATTATGCCACCTATCCATTATTAATCCAATAGTATGAAATGGTTAAAAAACACACATTATTACAAAGTATTTTAATGAAATAAATACACAGGTTTTTGTAATATTTTATTATACTGGTAATGCACCTGAAGACCCTCGTTCTGTAAAAAGGAAAAATAAAAAAACAACAATATCTCATACCTTCCGTCGTTCTGTCACGTCCCACAATGTAAATCCATCTGAAGAGGTTAACTAATTTTACAAGCAGAATCTCTGCTAATACAGCTGTGCTCCTGCCTGTAAAACCCCGGGGAATGAATGGAATGTAGGTCAATGACCTGTAGTTACCTTCAGTTGTGGTGATGCGCCCTCTGCTGGATGTCCTCATATGAACTCGAGCCTGGGAACTTTTCAGAATATTTTCCCATGCTCGAGTGGTACCTGGCAGCTACCTGCCTCACAAGTCTGACCTCACCATCAGAGGCTCCAGTGAACACCAAGGTAGCTGCTTAGTTATGCCCCTTCCAGGGTAGTCTGGTTTGTGGCACAGTGGGGCCACACCCCCACGCTCGCGCCAACCAGCCCGGGCATGAGCGTTACAGATTGGCCCATGTCAGAGCTCTGTTCTGACATCCTGGTGTACTCAAAAAAACCTCTGAGGGTTTACACGCGGCTCGGTGTACAATGAGTGGTAGGCTCCATGGCTCTCTCTGACTTCAACGATGGGGTGTTGCCAGTAGCGACAACGACGTCTTTTCCTTCTTTCTCTTTTTCTTTATTCTTAACAAGCAACAGCAAAGGCATAAGCCAAGTTCAAATCCAAATTACAATATAAGCTCTCCATGCGAATATCCATCTTGCAGCAGGATACAGCAGCAAAAGATAAGGATTTCATCTGTACAAGAGTCTATATACAGAATTTCCATGAGACACGCCCATTGGATGTGGCTTGTGTCAAGGAAATTCTTATGGAAAAGTATTGTCCTATCGAATGCATGCGCATAAATAACGCACACGCATGCCAAAACGCTTGCAAACGCATTTTTTGGGTGTCATGCGTAAAATGATGCGGATAAAAAAACGCTGGGTTAGCATGCGTTTGTAGAAAAACTAAAAAAAAAACACAACATGAAGAGCAGACTCACCAAAACCTTGTCAAATGACAAATGCACTCGCAGGGTGCAGCAGGCCATGGCTGGAAACACTGATGTGCCCCCACCCCACCGATTGCCCCCCCAAGCCACCGATCTGTCCTGTACACAGTGCTCCGCTCCCCTCCATCCTCCTGTCCGCTCCCCCCGCGCTCTTGTCCGCTCCCCCGTGCTCCAATCCCCCCGTGCTCCGATCCAACCCCCCTGCACTCCGATCCACCCCCCCCCCGTGCTCCGATCCACCCCCCCATGCTCAGATCCACCCCCCGTGCTCCAATTCACCCCCCGTGCTCCGATCCACCCCCCATGCTCCGATCCACCCCCCCGTGCTCTCCCCAACCCCATCATACTTAACGAGTCTCCCGGGGTCTGTCCGTCTTCTCCATGGGCGCCGCCATCTTCCAAAATGGCGGGCGCATGTGCAGTGCGCCCGCCGAATCTGCCGGCCGGCAGATTCGTTCCAATATGCATTTTGATCACTGTGATAGGTTTTATCACAGTGATCAAAATAAAAAAAATAGTAAATGACCCCCCCCCCTTTGTCACCCCCATAGGTAGGGACAATAATAAAATAAAGACATTTTTTTTTTCCACTAAGGTTAGAATTAGGGTTAGGGTTAGGGCTAGGGTTTCGATATGTGCACACGTATTCTGGTCCTCTGCGGATTTTTCCGCTGCGGATTTGATAAATCCGCAGTGCTAAACCGCTGCGGATTTATGGCGGTTTTACCGCGTTTTTTCTGCGCATTTCACTTCGGTTTTACAACTGCGATTTTCTATTGGAGCAGTTGTAAAACCGCTGCGGAATCCGCAGAAAGAAGTGACATGCTGCGGAATGTAAACCGCTGCGTTTCCGTGCAGTTTTTCTGCAGCATGTGTACAGCGATTTTTGTTTCCCATAGGTTTACATTGAACTGTAAACTCATGGGAAACTGTTGCGGATCCGCAGCGTTTTCCGCAGCGTGTGCTCATACCTTTTAGAATTAGGCTATGTGCACATGGTGCGGATTTGGCTGCGGATCCGCAGCGGATTCGCAGCAGTGTTCCATCAGGTTTACAGTTCCATGTAAACCTATGGAGAACCAAATCCACTGTGCCCATGGTGCGGAAAATACAGCGCAGAAACGCTGCGTTGTATTTTCCGCAGCATGTCAATTCTTTGTGCGGATTCCGCAGCGTTTTACACCTGTTCCTCAATAGGAATCCACAGGTGAAATCCGCACAAAAAACACTGGAAATCCATGGTAAATCCGCAGGTAAAACGCAGTGCCTTTTACCCGTGGATTTTTCAAAAATGGTGCTGAAAAATCTCACACGAATCCGCAACGTGGGCACATAGCCTTAGGGTTAGGGTTGGAATTAGGGTTGTGGTTAGGGTTGTGATTAAGGTTATGGCTACAGTTGGGATTAGGGTTAGGGGTGTGGGGTGGTTAGTGTTGGAGGTAGAATTGAGGGGTTTCCACTGTTTAGGCACATCAGGGGGTCTCCAAACGCAACATGGCGCCACCATTGATTCCAGCCAATCTTGTATTCAAAAAGTCAAATGGTGCTCCCTCACTTCCGAGCCCCGACGTGAGCCCAAACAGTGGTTTACCCCCACATATGGGGTACCCGCATACTCAGGACAAACTGCGCAACAATTACTGGGGTCCAATTTCTCCTGTTACCCTTGTGAAAGTAAAAAATTGCTTGCTAAAACATCATTTTTGAGGAAAGAAAAATGATTTTTTATTTTCACAACTCTGCGTTGTAAACGTCTGTGAAGCACTTGGGGGTTCAAAGTGCTCACCACATATCTAGATAAGTTCCTTGGGGGGTCTAGTTTCTAAAATGGGGTCACTGGTGGGGGATTTCTACTGTTTAGGCACACCAGGGGCTCTGCAAACGCAATGTGACACCCGCAGACCATTCCATCAAAGTCTGCATTTCAAAAGTCACTACTTCCCTTCTGAGCCCCGACGTGTGCCGAAACAGTGGTTTACTCCCACATATGGGGTATCAGCGTACTCAGGAGAAACTGGACAACAAATTTTGGGGTCAAATTTCTCCTGTTACCCTTGGGAAAATAAAAAATTGCAGGCTAAAAAATCATTTTTGAGAAAAGGAAAATTTTTATTTTTATTTTCATGGCTCTGCTTTATAAACTTCTGTGAAGCACTTGGGGGTTCAAAGTCCTCACCACACATCTAGATTAGTTCTTTTGGGGGTCTAGTTTCCAAAATGGGGTCATTCGTGGGGGATCTCCAATGTTTAGGCACACAGGGGCTCTCCAAACGGGATATGGTGTCCGCTAATGATTGGAGCTAATTTTCCATTCAAAAAGCTAAATGGCGTGCCTTCCCTTCCGAGCCCTGCCGTGCGCCCAAACAGTGGTTTACCCCCACATATAGGGTATCAGCATACTCAGGACAAACTGGACAACAACATTTGGGGTCCAATTTCTCCTATTACCCTTGGCAAAATAGGAAATTCCAGGCTAAAAAATCATTTTTGAAGAAAGAAAAATTATTTTTTATTTTCATGGCTCTGCGTTATAAACTTCTGTGAAGCACCTGGGGGTTTAAAGTGCTCAATATGCATCTAGATAAGTTCCTTGGGGGGTCTAGTTTCCAAAATGGGGTCACTTGTGGGGGAGCTCCAATGTTTAGGCACACAGGGGCTCTTCAAACGCAACATGGTGTCCGCTAATGATTGGAGCTAATTTTCCATTCAAAAAGCCAAATGGCGTGCCTTCCCTTCCGAGCCCTGCCGTGTGCCCAAACAGTGGTTTACCCCCACATATGAGGTATCGGCGTACTCGGGAGAAATTGGCCAACAAATTTTAGGATCCATTTCATCCAACTGCCCATGTGAAAATGAAAAAATTGAGGCGAAAAATTTTTTTGGGTGAAAAAAAGTACTTTTTTATTTTTACAGATCAATTTGTGAAGCACCTGAGGGTTTAAAGTGCTCACTAGGCATCTAGATAAGTTCCTTGGGGGGTCTAGTTTCCTAAATGGGGTTACTTGTGGGGGAGCTCCAATGTTTAGGCACACAGGGGCTCTCCAAACGCGACATAGTGTCCGCTAACGATGGAGATAATTTTTCATTCAAAAAGTCAAATGGCGCTCCTTCCCTTCCGAGCCTTACCATGTGCCCAAACAGTGGTTTACCCCCACATGTGAAGTATCGGTGTACTCAGGACAAATTGCCCAACAAATTTTAGGATCCATTTTATCCTGTTGCCCATGTGAAAATGAAAAAATTGAGGCTAAATTATTTTTTTGTGAAAAAAAAAGTACTTTTTCATTTTTACGGATTAATTTGTGAAGCACCTGGAGGTTTAAAGTGCTCACTATGCATCTAGATAAGTTCCTTGGGGCGTCTAGTTTCCAAAATGGGGTCACTTGTGGGGGAGCTCCAATTTTTAGGCACACGGGGGCTCTCCAAATGTGACATGGTGTCCGCTAAAGAGTGCAGCCAATTTTTCATTCAAAAAGTCGAATGGCGCTCCTCCCTTTCCAAGCCCTGCCGTGCGCCCAAACAGTGGTTTACCCCCACATATGAGGTATCAGCGTACTCAGGACAAATTGGACAACAACTTTCATGGTTCAGTTTCTCCTTTTACCATTGGGAAAATAAAAAATTGTTGCTAAAAGATCATTTTTGTGACTAAAAAGTTAAATGTTCATTTTTTCCTTCCATGTTGCTTCTGCTGCTGTGAAGCACCTGAAGGGTTAATAAACTTCTTGAATGTGGTTTTGTGCACCTTGAGGGGTGCAGTTTTTAGAATGGTGTCACTTTTGGGTATTTTCAGCCATATAGACCCCTCAAACTGACTTCAAATGTGAGGTGGTCCCTAAAAAAAATGGTTTTGTAAATTTCGTTGTAAAAATGAGAAATCGCTGGTCAAATTTTAACCCTTATAACTTCCTAGCAAAAAAAAATTTTGTTTTCAAAATTGTGCTGATGTAAAGTATACATGTGGGGTGGGAAATGTTATTTATTAACTATTTTGTGTCACATAGCTCTCTGGTTTAACAGAATAAAAATTAAAAATGTGAAAATTGCGAAATTTTCAACATTTTTGCCAAATTTCCGTTTTTATCACAAATAAACGCAGAATTTATTGACCTAAATTTACCACTAACATAAAGCCCAATATGTCACGAAAAAACATTCTCAGAACCGCTAGGATCCGTTGAAGCGTTCCTGAGTTATTACCTCATAAAGGGACACTGGTCAGAATTGCAAAAAACGGCCAAGTCATTAAGGTCAAAATAGGCTGGGTCATGAAGGGGTTAAGAAAATAGCAAAATGCGAGAAATTGTAATATTTAGCTGATTAACCTTACATTATCCTTACATAATAATAATACTACAGCGCAGTGTGCAGCGTCATCAGCAGAGGACCTTGCAAGAAAATCACCATATGCCCATGATCTGATTGACCTCTCTTGGTTATCTCTTGCATTGCACAATCTTATCATTTGATTTGCATGAGGAACAAGGCTGTTCTGCACATATTTCATGGGAAGAGAGAGAATGGCATGTCACAGTGCATCACAATATAAATCATGTGAAAAGCATGCCTTGATGCAACAACTATTAGGCAAATTGTATTTTTGATGATTAATTTTATTATTGAACAACTACAATGCTAATAGTCAATAGCAAAAGGTTAATAAATCTGATACCTGAATATTTAAGAGAGTAAAATTGAGATTTCATGTACTATTAGGCCATGTTCACACGTTGAGTATTTGGTCAGTATTTCACATCAGTATTTGTAAGCCAAAACCAGGAGTGGGTGATAAATACAGAAGTGGTGACGTGTTTTTATTATACTTTTCCTCTGATTGTTCCACTCCTGGTTTTACCCTACAAGTACTGATGTAAAAAACCCATCAAATACTCAAGGATCATATTTTACCCTTTTTTTTCTTCTCTTTTAGAAAAGTTGTCCACTACTTGGACAACCCCTTCTTATACCCCTCGCTTGGCTCCCATAAAATAATAAAGCTTATACTCCCCTCCCATAGTGGCGCCGTTCACATGGTGGCTGCACTCTGTCTCCCGGGCCTCCCATGCTGTTGTTGTGACACATGATGCTGGCTCCCAATCAGCGCTGGTGTCACAGTCCCGCCTCCTGTCGCATTGAGCAGGAAGAGGAAGCCAGTGATCACTTGCAGCCCAGACTGCCTCTTCATGTTCGTTTTGTCTGAAAGTAGATACAGTGACGCCAGCGCTGATTGGGCACCGGTGTCACAAATCACAACAACTGCCCGAGAGCCCCGGACTGCGAGTTCCGACACACAATGGTAACTAGGGTAAATATCGGGTTACTAAGCGCGGCCCTGCACTTAGTAACCCGATGTTTACCCTGGTTACCCGGGGACTTCAGCATCGTTGAAGACAGTTTCAACGATGCCGAAGTCGTTCCCCTGATCGTTGGTCGCTGGAGAGAGCTGTCTGTGTGACAGCTCCCCAGCGACCACACAACGACTTACCAACAATCACGGCCAGGTCGTATCGCTGGTCGTGATCGTTGGTAAGTCGTTTAGTGTAACGGTACCTTTACACCAGGTTCATTATCCTGATTGGGGCTTTGGCCTATCCGTTTCCACAAGGCAGCATTAATCAATTTTTAATCAAACTTAGTAAAAGTTATGTTTTAATTGTCACCTCTCTCACTTATTGCCATTTATTTCTTCTTGTACAGCTTGGAGTTGAAAAATCTGCATAAAAATGATGAAATGGTCAAATTATTCACTCGCCTAATGGACCTAGTATAACAGATGTATGGCCGATCAGTATGATTTATCCTTTTCTTTTTATTTATTGTATGAAGAGTGATGCCAGCAATTTTGGGTTGTAATTAATAGTCACACGTCTCAGGTTGTATATAGCTCCTAATGGTTGGGAATTAGAAATAACTAAAGTGTAATGTAATGGGACACTGTGGTACCTGCTCTTTTCTTTTCATGGCTTCAGAAGGTAATAACCAATGAGATAACTAGGCAGTTTATGATACCCGTGTATAATGTCCTGCATCACAGCTGATTCCAACAGACACTCAACTTACCCCATTATATTAACCAGAAAAAGACACTGGTGGGTCACTCAGACATATCTGATCCAGTTTTATAAAATATATGTAGGGGCTTTCAGAAAATAGAAGTATCTGCATAACTCCTGGCTCTCAGCAATAGATTTGCAGGAACAGAAAAATTGGCTTTTATTGTTTTCCATAGGAAATTTACTTGCTTTAAGAAAATGATCATAAGGCCGGCGTCACACTCAGCGTAAGACAATACGGTCCATATGTTACGGCCGTAATACGCTGAAAAATCCCCAAAATAGTGGTCCGTAGCTCCTCCGTAGGCAGGGTGTTTCAGCGTATTTTGCGCATGGCATCCTCCGTATGTAATCCGCATGGCATCCGTACTGCATGTTTTTCTCGCAGGCTTGCAAAACCGACATACGGCTATACAAGGGATCCATGTGTAAAAAAAAAAAAAAAAAACATATATACTGTGTATATATATATATATATATATATATATATATATATATATATATATATATATATATATATGTCAGTAGACACATATATGTATATATATTATTACTTCATACAGCGCTAGATAGCTTAAAAGCCGGTAATTCAATTACCGGCTTTTGCTATCTCCGTCCTAAACCCGACATGATATGAGACCTGGTTTACACACAGTAAACCATCTCATATCCCCATTTTTTTTGGCATATTCCACACTACTAATGTTAGTAGTGTGTATATGCAAAATTTGGTTGTTCTAGCTATTAAAGGGTTAAATGGCGGAAAAAATTGGCATGGGCTCCCGCGCAATTTTCTCCACTAGAGTAGTAAAGCCAGTGACTGAGGGCAGATATTAATAGCTTGGAGAGGGTCCACGGTTATTGCCCCCCCCCTGGCTAAAAACATCTGCCCTGTTGTGAATTCTGTGGCTGAATTCACTCCTGTGGTCACAAGTGGTACTGCAGCTTCTGAGCTTCCTCCCTCAGGTGTTCTGGTGAGCTCGTTGGCTGCTTTGTTATTTAACTCCACCTGATTCTGTCTTCCTTGCTCCTTGTCAATGTTCCAGTGTTGGACCTGAGCTTCTGGATCTTTCCTGTGGCCTGCTGCTCTGCTTAGATAAGTGTTTCTTTGCTTTTGTTGCTACTTTTTCTGTCCAGCTTGTCTATTCGTTTTTGCTGGAAGCTCTGAGACGCAAAGGGTGCACCGCCGTGCCGTTAGTTCGGCACGGTGGGTCTTTTTGCCCCCTTTGCGTGGTTTTTTGCTTTAGGGTTTTTTGTAGACTGCAAAGTTCTCTTTGCTATCCTCGCTCTATCTAGAATATCGGGCCTCACTTTGCTGAATCTATTTCATCCCTACGTTTGTCTTTTCATCTTGCTAACAGTCATTATATGTGGGGGGCTGCCTTTTCCTTTGGGGTATTTCTCTGAGGCAAGTCAGGCTTGTTTTTCTATCTTCAGGCTAGTCAGCTCCTCAGGCTGTGCCGAGTTGCATAGGTAGTGACAGGCGCAATCCACAGCTGCCTTTAGTTGTGTTTAGGATAGGTTCAGGTATTGCGGTCTACAGAGATTCCACGTCTCAGAGCTCGTTCTATTGTTTTTGGGTTATTATCAAACACTGTATGTGCTCTGATTGCTGGCACACTGTGTCACTGGATTGCCTACATAACACTGCCCCCAGCCACCCCAGAAAAGGCACATCTGGAAGATGTGCCTATTCTGGCACTTGGCAACTCTCTTCCCATTCCCGTGTAGCGGTGGGATATGGGGTAATGAAGGGTTAATGCCACCTTGCTATTGTAAGGTGACATTAACCCAAATTAATAATGGAAAGGCGTCAATTATGACACCTATCCATTATTAATCCAATACTAGTAAAGGGTTAAAAAAAACACAAACACATTATTAAAAATTATTTTAATGAAATAAAAACAAAGGTTGTTGTAATAATTTATTCTACGCTCAATCCACTCACTGAAGACCCTCGCTCTGTAACAAAGAAAAAATAACAAACCAACAATATCCATACCTTCCGAAGATCTGTAAGGTCCCACGATGTAAATCCATCTGAAGGGGTTAAAATATTTTGCAGCCAGGACCTCTGTTAATGCAGCGCTTCTCCTGGCTGCAAAACCCCAGGAAATGAAGGTAAAGTAGGTCAATTGTTATGATCTGGTGGCCTAGGAGCAGCATGAGACGTACTCTGGAGAAGGTGGTACCTGTACTGACCGCAGACCCTGAACTTAGCACCGCAACTAGAAGTAGCCGTGGGATGTACCTAACGCTCCCTAGACATCTTGACACAGCCGGAGGACTAATTAACCCTAGAGATAGAAAAGGGAAAACTATCTTGCCTCAGAGAAAATCCCCAAAGAATAGTCAGCCCCCCACAAATATTGACTGTGAGAGGAGAGGAAAAGACAAACGCAGACTGAAATTAGGATTTAGCACAGGAGGCCATTCTAGCTAAAAAGAAAGAACAGGACAGAGTACTATGCGGTCAGTATTAAAACACTAGAAAATATCCACCACAGAAAATACGAATCTCCTCATCTGACTAAAGACATGGAGGGTAAATCTGCATCTCCAGAGACACAACTTGGCTGCAAAAATCCTTCACAGGCAAAGCTGGACAAGACAAAACATGAAAATGTACTGAACTATAAGGTACACAGCCTGTGGACAGCAAAAACAAAGCCAGAACTTATCTTTGTAGAAAAGAATAGCAAACAGGAGAGACCAGGAATGGATGTGAATCCTCCAAAAACAATGGACAACTGGCACTAACTAAAGGATAGAGCAAGACTAAATAGCCCAGTCCAAATTGCCAAAAGTGGACACACCTGATAAATGCTGCGATCCAAAGACAGCAGCACTACCACTCATAACCACCTGAGGGAGCCCAAGAGCAGAATTCACAACAGTCAATGACCTATATTTACCTTCATTTGCGGTGATGCGCCCTCTGCTGGTTGTCTGTTATGACCTGGTGGTTAGGAGCACCTGACCTGATAGTTAAACTCATACAGGACAAGCTCAGGAATGTGGGAACTCTTCTGCCTGCAAGCCCTAATCCTATTGCACACACTAGAAATGGCCGTGGAGCGCTCCTGACGCTCCCTATGCGCCTCGTCACAGCCTAAGGACTAGCTAGCCCTAGAGATAGAAAATAAAGCCTACCTTGCCTCAGAGAAATTCCCCAAAGGAATAGGCAGCCCCCCACATATAATGACTGTGAGTAAAGATGAAAGTCACAAACGCAGAAATGAAACAGGTTTAGCAAAGGGAGGCCAGACTTACTAAAATAGACAGAGGATAGGAAAGATAGCTTTGCGATCAGCACAAAAACCTACAAAAGACCACACAGAGTGTGCAAAAAAGACCTCCGCACTGACTCACGGTGCGGAGGGGCCACTCTGCATCCCAGAGCTTCCAGCTAGCAAGACAAAATCATGATAACCAGCTGGACAAGAAAACAGAGAACAAATAATGACTATCAGGAACTTAGCTTCTGCAGGAGAAGGCAGGTCACCAGAGAGATCCAGGAGCGAACTGAACAAATGCAAAAACATTGACAGCTGGCCTGGAGTAACGATCAGAGAGGAGTTAAATAGCAGAGCCAACTAAAGGATAAACCACGTCACCTGTGTAAGGAACCTCAGAAGCCGCAGCTTCACTCATAGCCACCAGAGGGAGCCCATAGACGGAACTTGCCGAAGTACCATTCACGACCACAGGAGGGAGCTTGACAACAGAATTCACAACAGTACCCCCCCCTTGAGGAGGGGTCACCGAACCATCACCAGAGCCCTCAGGCCGACCAGGATGAACCAAATGAAAGGCACGAACAAGATCGGCAGCATGAACATCAGAGGCAAAAACCCAGGAATTATCTTCCTGACCATAACCCTTCCACTTGAACAGGTACTGGAGTTTCCGTCTCGAAACACAAGAATCCAAAATCTTCTCCACCACATACTCCAACTCCCCCTCGACCAACACCGGGGCAGGAGGATCAACGGAGGGAACCATAGGCGCCACGTATCTCCGCAACAACGACCTATGGAACACATTATGGATGGTAAAAGAAGCTGGAAGGTCCAAACGAAATGACACAGGATTAAGAACTTCAGAAATCTTATATGGCCCAATGAAACGAGGCTTAAACTTAGGAGAGGAAACCTTCATAGGAACATGACGAGATGACAACCAAACCAAATCCCCAACACGAAGTCGGGGACCAACACAGCGCCGGCAGTTAGCGAAACATTGAGCCTTCTCCTGGGACAATGTCAAATTGTCCACCACATGAGTCCAAATCTGATGCAACCTGTCCACCACCGCATCCACACCAGGACAGTCCGAAGGCTCAACCTGCCCTGAAGAGAAACGAGGATGGAAACCAGAATTGCAGAAAAAAGGAGAAACTAAAGTAGCCGAGCTGGCCCGATTATTAAGGGCGAACTCAGCCAAAGGCAAGAAGGACACCCAATCATCCTGATCAGCAGAAACAAAGCATCTCAGATATGTTTCCAAAGTCTGATTAGTTCGTTCGGTTTGGCCATTAGTCTGAGGATGGCAAGCCGAAGAAAAAGACAAATCAATGCCCATCTTAGCGCAAAAGGACCGCCAAAACCTCGAAACAAACTGGGAACCTCTGTCCGAGACGATGTTCTCTGGAATGCCATGCAAACGAACCACATGCTGGAAAAACAATGGCACCAAATCAGAGGAGGAAGGTAATTTAGGTAAGGGTACCAAATGGACCATCTTAGAGAAGCGATCACAAACCACCCAAATGACCGACATCCTTTGAGAAACAGGGAGATCAGAAATAAAATCCATGGAAATATGCATCCAGGGCCTCTTCGGAATCGGCAAGGGCAAAAGCAACCCACTGGCACGAGAACAGCAGGGCTTAGCCCGAGCACAAGTCCCACAGGACTGCACAAAAGAACGCACATCCCGTGACAAAGAAGGCCACCAAAAGGATCTAGCCACCAAATCTCTGGTACCAAAGATTCCAGGATGTCCAGCCAACACTGAACAATGAATCTCAGAGATAACTCTACTAGTCCATCTATCAGGGACAAACAATCTCTCCGTAGGACAACGGTCAGGTCTATCAGCCTGAAACTTTTGCAGCACACGCCGCAAATCAGGGGAAATGGCAGACAAAATTACCCCTTCTTTAAGAATACCCGCCGGCTCCGAAACACCCGGAGAGTCAGGCACAAAACTCCTTGACAGGGCGTCAGCCTTCACATTCTTAGACCCCGGAAGGTATGAAACCACAAAATCAAAACAGGAGAAAAAGAGCGACCATCGAGCCTGTCTAGGATTCAACCGTTTGGCAGACTCGAGATAAGTTAAATTCTTGTGATCAGTCAAGACCACCACGCGATGTTTAGCTCCTTCAAGCCAATGTCGCCACTCCTCGAATGCCCACTTCATGGCCAACAACTCCCGATTGCCAACATCATAATTGCGCTCAGCAGGCAAGAATTTTCTAGAAAAGAAGGCACAGGGTTTCATCACCGAGCCATCAGAACTTCTTTGCGACAACACAGCCCCTGCTCCAATTTCAGAAGCATCAACCTCAACCTGAAAAGGGAGCGAAACATCTGGCTGGCACAACACAGGGGCAGAAGCAAAACGTCGCTTCAACTCCTGAAAAGCCTCTACAGCCGCAGAGGACCAATTGACCACATCAGCACCTTTCTTGGTCAAATCAGTCAACGGTTTAGCAATACTGGAAAAATTAGTGATGAAGCGACGATAAAAATTAGCAAAGCCCAGAAACTTCTGCAAGCTCTTCACAGATGTCGGCTGAGTCCAATCGTAAATGGCCTGAACTTTAACAGGGTCCATCTCGATAGTAGAAGGGGAAAAAATGAAACCTTCTGAACTCGAAAGAGGCACTTTGACCCCTTCACGAACAAGGAATTCGCACGAAGGACCTGGAACACCATTCTGACCTGCTTAACATGAGACTCCCAATCATCCGAAAAGACCAAAATGTCATCCAAATATACAATCATGAATCTATCCAGGTACTCTCGGAAGATGTCATGCATAAAGGACTGAAACACAGATGGAGCATTAGAAAGCCCGAATGGCATAACCAGGTACTCAAAATGGCCCTCGGGCGTATTAACCCTGCTGTTCTGTTCGGTCTGGGGAGACCTATTTTGAACTTTGGTATTTTTTGGGGTGTTCAAGATGCGGTTCTGAAACTTGTGGTTGATTGACTTAAATGAGGATGGGTCGGTCGGCCACGGGTTTCAGAGCCGCATCTTGAATATTTTAAAGAATATTGAAGTTCAAAGTCGGTCATTTTTGACCAACAGAACAGCAGGGTTAAATGCTGTTTTCCATTCATCACCCTGTATAATTCGCACAAGATTATACGCACCACACAGATCTATCTTGGTGAACCAACTAGCCCCCTTAATCCGAGCAAATAAATCAGACAGCAGCGGCAAAGGATACTGAAATTTGACTGTGATCTTATTAAGAAGGCGGTAATTAATACAAGGTCTCAAAGAACCATCCTTCTTGGCCACAAAAAAGAACCCTGCTCCCAATGGTGACGACGACGGACGAATATGACCCTTCTCCAAGGATTCCTTTACATAACTCCGCATAGCAGCGTGCTCCGGCACAGATAAATTAAACAGACGGCCCTTAGGAAACTTACTACCAGGAATCAAATTAATAGCACAGTCGCAATCCCTATGAGGAGGTAGGGCACCGGATTTGGGCTCATCAAATACATCCCGGTAATCTGACAAAAACTCAGGGACTTAAGAAGGAGTGGAATGCGAAATTGACAGCAATTGGACATCACCATGTACCCCCTGACAACCCCAGCTGGACACAGACATAGATTTCCAATCCAACACTGGATTTTGGACCTGTAACCATGGCAACCCCAAAACGACCACATCATGCAGATTATGCAAGACCAAAAAGCGAATATCCTCCTGATGTGCAGGAGTAATGCACATGGTCAATTGAGTCCAATACTGAGGCTTATCCTTGGCCAAAGGCGTAGCATCAATTCCTCTCAATGGAATAGGATACTGCAAGGGCTCCAAGAAAAAACCACAGCGACTGGCAAACTCCAAGTCCATCAAATTCAGGGCAGCGCCTGAATCCACAAATGCCATAACAGAATAGGACGACAGAGAGCAAATCAGGGTAACGGACAAAAGAAATTTAGAGTGTACCGTACCAATGGTGGCAGACCTAGCGAACCGCTTAGTGCGCTTAGGACAATCGGAGATAGCATGAGTGGAATCACCACAGTAAAAACACAGCCCATTCCGACGTCTGTGTTCCTGCCGTTCAGCTCTGGTCAAAGTCCTATTACACTGCATAGGCTCAGGCCTATGCTCAGAGAACACCGCCAGATGGTGCACAGCTTTGCGCTCACGCATGCGCCGATCGATCTGAATGGCCAAAGACATAGACTCATTCAGACCAGCAGGTGTGGGAAATCCCACCATGACATCCTTAAGGGCTTCAGAAAGACCCTTTCTGAAAATTGCCGCCAGGGCACATTCATTCCACTGAGTAAGCACAGACCACTTTCTAAACCTCTGACAGTACACCTCCGCTTCATCCTGACCCTGACACAAAGCCAGCAAGATTTTCTCTGCCTGATCCACTGAATTTGGTTCATCATAAAGCAATCCAAGCGCCAGAAAAAACGCATCAACATCACGCAATGCCGTATCTCCTGGCGCAAGGGAAAATGCCCAGTCTTGAGGGTCACCACGTAACAAAGAAATAATGATTTTTACTTGTTGAGCGGGGTCACCAGAGGAGCGGGGTTTCAAAGCTAGAAACAGTTTACAATTATTTTTGAAATTCAAGAACCTAGATCTATCCCCAGAAAATAAGTCAGGAATAGGAATTCTAGGCTCTAACATAGGATTCTGAACCACAAAATCTTGAATGTTTTGTACTCTTGCAGTGAGATGATCCACACCAGAGAACAAACCTTGAATGTCCATAACTACACCTGTGTCCTGAACCACCCAAAGATCTATGGGATAAGAAAGACAAAACACAGTGCAAAGAAAAAAAAATGGTCTCAGAAGTTCTCTTATCCCTCTATTGAGATGCATTAGTACTTTGGGCCAGCTGTACTATTATGACCTGGTGTTTAGGAGCACCCGACCTGATAGTTAAACTCATACAGGACAAGCTCTGGAATGTGGGAACTCTGCTGACCGCAAGCCCTAATCCTATCGCACACTCTAGAAATAGCCGTGGAGCGCTCCTGACGCTCCCTATGCGCCTCGTCACAGCCTAAGGACTAGCTAGCCTTAGAGATAGAAAATAAAGCCTACCTTGCCTCAGAGAAATTCCCCAAAGGAATAGGCAGCCCCCCACATATAATGACTGTGAGTAAAGATGAAAGTCACAAATGCAGAAATGAAACAGGTTTAGCAAAGGGAGGCCAGACTTACTAAAATAGACAGAGGATAGGAAAGATAGCTTTGCGATCAGCACAAAAACCTACAAAAGACCACGCAGAGTGTGCAAAAAAGACCTCCGCACCAACTCACGGTGCGGAGGGGCCACTCTGCATCCCAGAGCTTCCAGCTAGCAAGACAAAATCATGATAACCAGCTGGACAAGAAAACAGAGAACAAATAATGACTATCAGGAACTTAGCTTCTGCAGGAGAAGGCAGGTCACCAGAGAGATCCAGGAGCAAACTGAACAAATGCAAAAACATTGACAGCTGGCCTGGAGTAACGATCAGAGAGGAGTTAAATAGCAGAGCCAACTAAAGGATAAACCACGTCACCTGTGTAAGGAACCTCAGAAGCCGCAGCTTCACTCATAGCCACCAGAGGGAGCCCATAGACGGAACTTGCCGAAGTATCATTCACGACCACAGGAGGGAGCTTGACAACAGAATTCACAACAGTTGTCCTCATATGAACTCGAGCCTGGGAGCTTTCTAGGAAAGTTCCCACGCTCCAGGAACAACCAGCAGAGGGCGCCTCACCGCAAATGAAGGTAAATATAGGTCATTGACCTACTTTACCTTCATTCCCCGGGGTTTTGCAGCCACGAGCACCGCTGCATTAGCAGAGCTCCTGACTGCAAAATATTTTAACCCCTTCAGATGGATTTACATCGTGGGACCTTACAGATCTTCGGAAGGTATGGATATTGTTGGTTTATTATTTTTTCTTTGTTACAGAGCGAGGGTCTTCAGCGAGTGGATTGAGCGTAGAATAAATTATTACAACAACCTTTGTTTTTCTTTCATTAAAATAATTTTTAATAATGTGTTTGTGTTTTTTTTAACCCTTTACTAGTATTGGATTAATAATGGATAGGTGTCATAATTGATGCCTCTCCATTATTAATTTGGCGTAATGTCACCTTACAATAGCAAAGTGGCACTAACCCTTCATTACCCCATATCCCACCGCTACACGGGAATGGGAAGAGAGTGGCCAAGTGCCAGAATAGGCGCCAATTTTTTCCGCCATTTAACCCTTTAATTTAATAGCTAGAATGGCCAAATTTTGCATATACACGCTACTAACATTAGTAGTGTGGAATATGCAAAAAAAAGGTGATATGAGATGGTTTACTGTATGTAAACCATGTCTCATATCATGTCGGGTTTAGGAAGGAGATAGCAAAAGCCAGTAATTGAATTACCGGCTTTAAAGCTATCTAGCGCTGTATGAAATAATAATATATATACAGTGGGACAAAAAAGTATTTAGTCAGTCAGCAATAGTGCAAGTTCCACCACTTAAAAAGATGAGAGGCGTCTGTAATTTACATCATAGGTAGACCTCAACTATGGGAGACAAACTGAGAAAAAAAAATCCAGAAAATCACATTGTCTGTTTTTTTAACATTTTATTTGCATATTATGGTGGAAAATAAGTATTTGGTCAGAAACAAAATATCATCTCAATACTTTGTAATATATCCTTTGTTGGCAATGACAGAGGTCAAACGTTTTCTGTAAGTCTTCACAAGGTTGCCACACACTGTTGTTGGTATGTTGGCCCATTCCTCCATGCAGATCTCCTCTAGAGCAGTGATGTTTTTGGCTTTTCGCTTGGCAACACGGACTTTCAACTCCCTCCAAAGGTTTTCTATAGGGTTGAGATCTGGAGACTGGCTTGGCCACTCCAGGACCTTGAAATGCTTCTTACGTGGAGGAATGGGCCAACATACCAACAACAGTGTGTGGCAACCTTGTGAAGACTTACAGAAAACGTTTGACCTCTGTCATTGCCAACAAAGGATATATTACAAAGTATTGAGATGATATTTTGTTTCTGACCAAATACTTATTTTCCACCATAATATGCAAATAAAATGTTAAAAAAACAGACAATGTGATTTTCTGGATTTTTTTTTCTCAGTTTGTCTCCCATAGTTGAGGTCTACCTATGATGTAAATTACAGACGCCTCTCATCTTTTTAAGTGGTGGAACTTGCACTATTGCTGACTGACTAAATACTTTTTTGCCCCACTGTACATATATGTGTCTCACTGACACATATATATATATATACCTATTCTATGTGTACACATTTATTCTACCTATTCTACTGTAAGCTGTCAGTGTGATTTTACTGTACACCGCGCTGAATTGCCGGCTTTTCTCTCTAAGGGTATGTTCACACGTTCAGGATTTCCATCCTTTTTTTTTCCTGACTGTTTTTTAAAAAACTGCAGCTCTTGGCAGAAAACGCAGGTCCTTTTTTTGGTCCGTTTTTGATGCGTTTTTTGATGCGTTTTTTGATGCGTTTTTTTGATGCAGTTTTCTAGCCAGAGTCTGTGTGTTTTCTAGGAATTTTTTTAGGGTTAAAATGGCTGAAAATACCCTAACCCTACCACTAACCCTACCCCTAACCCTACCCCTAACCCTACCCCTAACCCTAACCCTACCCCTAACCCTACCCCTAACCCTAACCCTACCCCTAACCCTACCCCTAACCCTAACCCTACCCCTAACCCTAACCCTACCCCTAACCCTACCCCTAACCCTACCCCTACCCCTATTCTAACCTTAGTGAAAAAAAAAAAAAAAAAAATTCTTTATTTTTTTTATTGTCCCTACCTATGGGGGTGACAAAGGGGGGGGGGTGTCATTTACTATTTTTTTATTTTGATCACTGAGATAGGTTATATCTCAGTGATCAAAATGCACTTTGGAACGAATCTGCCGGCCGGCAGATTCGGCGGGCGCACTGCGCATGCGCCCGCCATTTTGCAAGATGGCGGCGCCCAGGGAGAAGACGGCCGGACGGACACCGGGACGCCGGGTGAGTATAAGGGGGGGAGATTAGGGCACGGGGGGGGCATCAGAGCACTGGGGGGGGGCATCGGAGCACTGGGGGGGGGCATCGGAGCACGGGGGGCGGGATCGGAACACGGGGGGGGCAGCCACACTCCGCCCACGCACTTCCGCCCGCTCCCCGCACTTCCTGCTGCAGCGGTTCTGCACATCAAACCGCAGTAAAACCCGCAGATATATTTTTGATCTGCGGGTTTTACTGCGGTTTGGACCTCACAATGGAGGTCTATGGGTGCAGAACCGCTGCGGCTCCGGAAAAAGAATTGACATGCTTCTTCTTTTTTCCAGGAGCTATTCAGCGCGTCTTTTTTTTTACAATTTCCGGACCATGTGCACAGTGTGTCCTGTTTTCCATAGGGTACAGTGTACTGTACCCTGCATGGAAAACAGCTGCGGAACCGCAGCGGCAAAACCGCCGCGGTTCCGCGGTAAAAAACGCACTGTGTGAACATGGCCTAACACCGCTGCGTATTTCTCACAAGTCACTCTGCTGGTCCGTGTGTAATCCGTATTTTTCTGGCTTCCATAGACTTTCATTGGCGTTTTTTTTGCGCAATACGGTGACAAACGCAGCATGCTGCGATTTTCTACGGCCGTAGAAAGCCGTATAATACAGATCAATAAAATACGGCAGATAGGAGCAGGGGCATAGAGAATAATTGGGATGTTTGTTAGGCGTGTTTTACGGACGTATTTTATGCGCTCATACGTCCGTAAAACTCGCTAGTGTGACGCCGGCCTAATTAAGACTACAGTTGTGTTGCAAATTTTTTTGAAAGCGCTTGATAGTTAATCTACAGCACCTCTTAGTGGCTACATGTAGCTTCATCAACTGTGCATATCAGTGTAACAAGCATGATTCACAGTACGGTTTACAGGTGTCCAGCCTATGAAAACTCCATTATGCACACATTGATTAATATATTAGGCTATGTTCACGTTTACGTTGCGTCGGGCGCAACCGCGGCGACGCATGCGTCATGCGCCCCTATATTTAACATGGGGGGCGCATGGACATGCGTTGTGTTGCGTTTTGCGACGCATGCGGTTTTTTTGCCGCAAGTGTGGGGCGCAGAGGACGCAGGAAGTTGCATTTTTTTTGCGTCCAAAATTCGGCAAAAAAGGACGCATGCGTCGCAAAACGCTGCGTTTTAGCGTGCGTTTTGTTGCGTTTTTGTTTGCGTTGTGCGTTGCGTCTCCGACGCAACATCGCACAACGCAAATGTGAACGTAGCCTTACTCATTCAAGATACCTGCTCTCTTTTTTTAAGAATATTGTCAACATACGAGCATCTTTTTCTTGAAACATTGTCTGTATTTCTGTTGTTGCTCCTGGAAATATATACAAAAACTTTAATTGATGTTAACATTGTACAATTGGTGCCCTATTGACCATAGGTAACAGATATGGAATCAATCAGTTCTCAGTTTATTCAGGAGGAATATTAGAGGAATGCTAACAAACAGGCAATCTCTGCATGTGTTGTGGCTGTCTAACAGTTTCAAGACATGCAGTTGCACTGACTCAAACATAATCGACCACGCCCCAAATACTCGGTTAACACCTGAGCATGCTCAGATAACACCATATCCAAGCACGCTTGCTCATCACTACAACCATGAACAACCTTTTTAACCCCTTCATGACCGGGGGATTTTTCAATTTTCCGTGTTCATTTTTCGCTCCCCTCCTTCCCAGAGCCATAACTTTTTTATTTTTCTGTCAATTTGGCCATGTGAGGGCTTATTTTTTGCGGGACGAGTTGTACTTTTGAACGACATCATTGGTTTTAGCATGTCATGTACTAGAAAACGGGAAAAAAATTCCAAGTGCGGTGAAATTGCAAAAAAAGTGCAATCACACACTTGTTTTTTGTTTGGCTTTTTTGCTAGGTTCACTAAATGCTAAAAATGACCTGCCATTATGATTCTCCATGTCATTACGAGTTCATAGACACCAAACATGACTAGGTTATTTTTTATCTAAGTGGTGAAAAATAATTCCAAACTTTGCTAAAAAAAAAAAAAATTGCGCCATTTTCCGATACTCGTAGCGTCTCCATTTTTCATGATCTGGGGTCGGTTGAGGGCTTATTTTTTGCGTGCCGAGATGACGTTTTTAATGATAGCATTTCGGTGCAGATACGTTCTTTTGATCGCCCGTTATTGCATTTTAATGCAATGTCGCGGCGACCAAAAAAACGTAATTCTGGCGTTTCGAATTTTTTTCCCGCTACGCTGTTTAGCGATCAGGTTAATACTTTTTTTTAATTGATAGATCGGGCGATTCTGAGCGCGGCGATACCAAATATGCGTAGATTTGATATTTTTTTTATTGATTTATTTTGATTGGGGCGAAAGGGGGGCGATTTAAACTTTTATGTTTTTTTTATTTTTTTCACATTTTTTTAAACTTTTTTGTTTTTAACTTTTGCCATGCTTCAATAGCCTCCATGGGAGGCTAGAAGCAGGCACAGCACGATCGCCTCTGCTACATAGCAGCGATCTGCTGATCGCTGCTATGTAGCAGAATTGCACGTGTGCTGTGAGCGCCGACCACAGGGTGGCGCTCACAGCGACGGGCGATCAGTAACCATAGAGGTCTCTAGGACCTCTATGGTTACCATCCAGACGCATCGCCGACCCCCGATCATGTGACGGGGGTCGGCGATGACGTCATTTCCGGCCGCCCGGCCGGAAGCGGTAGTTAAATGCCGCTGTCTGCGTTTGACAGCGGCATTTAACTAGTTAATAGGTGCGGGCAGATCGCGATTCTGCCCGCACCTATTACGGGCACATGTCAGCTGTTCAAAACAGCTGACATGTCCCGGCTTTGGTGCGGGCTCACCGCGGAGCCCTGCATCAAAGCAGGGGAGCCGGCATCGGACGGTATAGTACGTCCGATGCCGGTAAGGGGTTAAAACATATGAATGTCATATCGTGGAGTGAATGTCTTATGTTTGGGGAATTCATCTATCAGCCAGAACAGAGAGCCACTGCAAAACACACCTTCCACCCTTGAGGACTTAGTGCAACTATGGGTGCCATGTAAGATACAAGTCCCTTAGTCTGTTTCAGTAGGCTCCACAATCATGGGGAAGACTGCTGACTTGATAGATGTCCAGAAGGCAGTCATTGACACATGTCGCAAGGAAGGTAAGCCACAAAAGATCACTGCTAATGAAGCTGGCTGTTAACAGAGTGCTGTATCCAAGCATATTAATGGAAAGTTGAGTGGAAGGGAAAAGTGTGGTGGAAAAAGGTGGACAAGCCACAGCCTTAAAAAGATTGTTGAGGAAAGGCCATTTAAAAATTGGGGTGAGATTCACGAGCGGACACACAGACGTATCCAGGACATGTTGTACAAGGGTTGCATTCCTTGTGTCAGGCCACTCATGACCAATAGACAATGCCAGAAGCGTCTTACCTATGTACCTCCTCCTGTACTGTCTGTGTGAGCACAGCGGCCGGAAAGCAGAGCGGTGACGTCACCGCTCTGCTTTCCGGCTGACCGACGCTCACAGCCAGTACAGGAGGAGTGCAGAGCACAGCGCTGGAGGACAGACAGCGTTAGGTAAGTATGTAGTGTTTGTTTTTTTTACTTTTAGGATGGTAACCAGGGTAAACATCGGGTTACTAAGCGCGGCCCTGCGCTTAGTTACCCGATGTTTACCCTGGTTACCAGTGAAGACATCGCTGGATCGGTGTCACACACGCCGATCCAGCGATGTCAGCAGGGAGTCCAGCGACGAAATAAAGTTCTGGACTTTCTTCAGCGACCAACGATCTCCCAGCAGGGGCCTGATCGTTGGTCGCTGTCACACATAACGATTTTATTAACGATATCGTTGCTACGTCACAAAAAGCAACGATATCTTTAACAATATCGTTATGTGTGAAGGTACCTTTAGTTTACTGGATGCAGCAGTTGGGACACAGAGTTCTAAGATGTAACATGAGCTGAGAAAGCTACTGTAACTCTGCCCACACCAAACTTGTTTGACAGTGAGCTGCGTATTACAGCAGGGGCAGAGTCAGACTAACACTCATGTGCCAGCTAGTCACAGCAATGATAATCACCAGGTTATAAAACCTTCATTATAAGGAAACAACAGCACACAGCTTAAGTGACACATCCCTGAATTCTGTATTTTAACCCCTTCCCGACCCATGACGCCACGTAGGCGTCATGAAAGTCGGTGCCAATCCAACCCATGACGCCTATGTGGCGTCATGGAAAGATCGCGTCCCTGCAGATCGGGTGAAAGGGTTAACTCCCATTTCACCTGATCTGCAGGGACAGGGGGAGTGTTAGTTTAGCCCACCCCCCCCCCCCCCCCCCCGTGGCTACGATCGCTCTGATTGGCTGTTGAAAGTGAAACTGCCAATCAGAGCGATTTGTAATATTTCACCTAAAAACTGGTGAAATATTACAATCCAGCCATGGCCGATGCTGCAATATCATCGGCCATGGCTGGAAACACTTATGTGCCCCCACCCCACCCCACCGATCGCCCCCCCAGCCCCCCGATCTGTGGTCCGCTCCCCTCTGTCCTGTGCTCCGCTCCCCCGTCCTCCTGTCCGCTCCCCCCGTGCTCCAATCACACCCCTGTGCTCCAATCACACCCCCCGTGCTCCAATCAAACCCCCCCGCACTCCGATCCCCCCTGCACAGCGATCCCCCCCGTGCTCCGATCCACCCCCCCGCACAGCGATCCCCCACCCCGTGCTCCAATCCACCCCCCGTGTTCCGATCCACCCCCCCATGCTCCGATCCACCCCCCCGTGCTCCGACGCCCCCCGTGCCCTGATCTCCCCCCCCTTATACTTACCTAGCCTCCTGGGGTCCGTCCGTCTTCTTTCCTGGGCGCCGCCATCTTCCAAAATGGCGGGCGCATGTGCAGTGGGCCCGCCGAATCTGCCGGCCGGCAGATTCGTTCCAGAGTGAATTTTAATCACTGAGATAGGTTATATCTCAGTGATCAAAATAAAATAGTAAATGACCCCCCCCCCCCCACCCTTTGTCACCCCCATAGGTAGGGACAATAAAAAAAATAAAGATTTTTTTTTTTCCACTAAGGTTGGGGTAAGAACTAGGGGTAGGGTTAGGGTTAGGGGTAGGGTTAGAGGTAGGGTTAGGGGTAGGGTTAGGGTTCGGGATGTGCACACGTATTCTGGTCCTCTGCGGATTTTTCCGCAGAGGATTTGATAAATCCGCAGTGCTAAACCGCTGCGGATTTATGGCGGATTTACCGCGGTTTTTCTGTGCATTTCACTGCGGTTTTACAAATGCGATTTTCTATTGAAGCAGTTGTAAAACCGCTGCGGAATCCGCAGAAAGAAGTGACATGCTGCGGAATGTAAACCGCTGCGTTTCCGTGCAGTTTTTCCGCAGCATGTGTACAGCGATTTTTGTTTCCCATAGGTTTACATTGAACTGTAAACTCATGGGAAACTGCTGCGGATCCGCAGCGTTTTCCGCAGCGTGTGCACATACCTTTAGAATTAGGTTATGTGCACACGGTGCGGATTTGGCTGCGGATCCGCAGCAGTGTTCCATCAGGTTTACAGTACCATGTAAACATATGGAAAACCAAATCCGCTGTGCCCATGGCGCGGAAAATACCACGCGGAAACGCTGCATTGTATTTTCCGCAGCATGTCAATTCTTTGTGCGGATTCCACAGCGTTTTACACCTGTTCCTCAATAGGAATCCGCAGGTGAAATCCGCACAAAAAACACTGGCAATCCGCGGTAAATCCGCAGGTAAAACGCAGTGCCTTTTACCCGCGGATTTTTCAAAAATGGTGCTGAAAAATCTCATACGAATCCGCAACGTGGGCACATAGCCTTAGGGTTAGGGTTGGGTTGGAATTAGGGTTGTGGTTACGGTTAGGGGTGTGTTGGGGTTAGGGTTGTGATTAGGGTTACGGCTACAGTTGGGATAAGGGTTAGGGGTGTGTTGGAGTTAGAATTGAGGGGTTTCCACTGTTTAGGCACATCAGGGGGTCTCCAAACGCAACATGGCGCCACCATTGATTCCAGCCAATCTTGTATTCAAAAAGTCAAATGGTGCTCCCTCACTTCCGAGCCCCGACGTGTGCCCAAACAGTGGTTTACCCCCACATATGGGGTACCAGCGTACTCAGGACAAACTGTGCAACAATTACTGGGGTCCAATTTCTCCTGTTACCCTTGAGAAAATAAAAAAATGCTTGCTAAAACATCATTTTTGAGGAAAGAAAAATGATTTTTTATTTTCACGGCTCTGCGTTGTAAACGTCTGTGAAGCACTTGGGGGTTCAAAGTGCTCACCTCACATCTAGATAAGTTCCTTGGGGGGTCTAGTTTCCAAAATGGGGTCACTTGTGGGGGGTTTCTACTGTTTAGTCACATCAGGGGCTCTGCAAACGCAACGTGAAGCCCGCAGAGCATTCCATCAAAGTCTGCATTTCAAAACGTCACTACTTCACTTCCGAGCCCCAGCATGTGCCTAAACAGTGGTTTACCCCCACATATGGGGTATCAGCTTACTCAGGAGAAACTGGACAACAACTTTTGGGGTCAAATTTCTCCTGTTACCCTTGGGAAAATAAAAAATAGCGGGCTGAAAAATCATTTTTGAGAAAAGGAATTTTTTTTTTTTATTTTCATGGCTCTGCGTTATAAACTTCTGTGAAGCACCTGGGGGTTTAAAGTGCTCAGTATGCATCTAGATAAGTTCCTTGGTGGGTCTAGTTTCCAAAATGGGGTCACTTGTGGGGGAGCTCCAATGCATAGGCACACAGGGGCTCTCCAAACGCGACATGGTGTCCGCTAACAATTGGAGCTAATTTTCCATTCAAAAAGTCAAAAGGCGCGCCTTCCCTTCCGAGCCCTGCCGTGTGCCCAAACAGTGGTTTACCCCCACATATGAGGTATCGGCGTACTCGGGAGAAATTGCTCAACAAATTTTAGGATCCATTTTATCCTATTGCCCATGTGAAAATGAAAAAATTGAGGCGAAAAGAAATTTTTTTGTGAAAAAAAAGTACTTTTTCATTTTTACGGATCAATTTGTGAAGCACCTGAGGGTTTAAAGTGCTCACTAGGCATCTAGATAAGTTCCTTGGGGGGTCCAGTTTCCAAAATGGGGTCACTTGTTGGGGAGCTCCAATGTTTAGGCACACAGGGTCTCTCCAAACGCGACATGGTGTCCGCTAACGATGGAGATAATTTTTCATTCAAAAAGTCAAATGGCACTCCTTCCCTTCCGAGCCTTACCATGTGCCCAAACAGTGGTTTACCCCCACATGTGAGGTATCGGTGTACTCAGGAGAAATTGCCCAACAAATTTTAGGATCCATTTATCCTGTTGTCCATGTGAAAATGAAAAAATTGAGGCTAAAAGAATTTTTTTGTGAAAAAAAAAAAAGTACTTTTTCATTTTTACGGATCAATTTGTGAAGCACCTGGGGGTTTAAAGGGCTCACTATGCATCTAGATAAGTTCCTTGGGGCGTCTAGTTTCCAAAATGGGGTCACTTGTGGGGGAGCTCCAATTTTTAGGCACACGGGGGCTCTCCAAACGTGACATGGTGTCCGCTAAAGAGTGGAGCCAATTTTTCATTCAAAAAGTCAAATGGCGCTCCTTCCCTTCCAAGCCCTGCAGTGCGCCCAAACAGTGGTTTACCCCCACATATGAGGTATCAGCATACTCAGGACAAATTGGACAACACCTTTCGTTGTTCAGTTTCTCCTTTTACCATTGGGAAAATAAAAAAATTGTTGCTGAAAAATCATTTTTGTGACTAAAAAGTTAAATGTTCATTTTTTCCTTCCATGTTGCTTCTGCTGCTGTGAAGCACCTGAAGGGTTAATAAACTTCTTGAATGTGGTTTTGTGCACCTTGAGGGGTGCAGTTTTTAGAATGGTGTCACTTTTGGGTATTTTCAGCCATATAGACCCCTCAAACTGACTTCAAATGTGAGGTGGTCCCTAAAAAAAATGGTTTTGTAAATTTCGTTGTAAAAATGAGAAATCGCTGGTCAAATTTTAACCCTTATAACTTCCTAGCAAAAAAAAATTTTGTTTCCAAAATTGTGCTGATGTAAAGTAGACATGTGGGAAATGTTATTTATTAACTATTTTGTGTCACATAACTCTCTGGTTTAACAGAATAAAAATTCAAAATGTGAAAATTGCGAAATTTTCAAAATTTTCGCCAAATTTCCGTTTTTATCACAAATAAACGCAGAATTTATTGACCTAAATTTACCACTAACATGAAGCCCAATATGTCACGAAAAAACAATCTCAGAACCGCTAGGATCCGTTGAAGCGTTCCTGAGTTATTACCTCATAAAGGGACACTGGTCAGAATTGCAAAAAACGGCAAGGTCTTTAAGGTCAAAATAGGCTGGGTCATGAAGGGGTTAACCCCTACCCCATGCTAGTCTCAGATTACTATTACTATTGCACGTGGCTGTAAAAGGCAGCTCTGAGACCTTACCCATACCATACAGCACAGTGCTATAACTGGTTTTACTGAATAGCTTACTATAGAAGAATCAGATCTAAGAAAAGCAATTCAGAGTGGACCCAATTCTATAAGATAAATATACACATAACATTTCAATAGAACACTTTTAAGATGTCATTTTGAGATAGAGGATCTAGCTGTTTCTTCTGATCAGAGGCAATGTCTGGGTCATTTAGTCCATTTAGTGGTGTAGGCCACGTTCATACATTCAGTATTTGGTCAGTATTTTACCTCAGTATTTGTAAGCCAAAACCAGGAGTGGGTGATAAATACAGAAGTGGTGACGTGTTTCAATTATACTTTTCCTCAGATTGTTCCATTCCAAGTTTTGGCTTACAAATACTGAGGTAAAATACTGACCGAATACTGAAGGTGTGAACATGGTCTTATAGATTGTGAGGACCAGGTAGGAATAGATTTAGTCTGCCTAAATCGTCATAGTCTTTCATACATCTTTGGTGATGGTGGTACAACCACAAAGAGGAGAAGCAATCTATTGGCTCGAAGATACATGCAAACATTGAACATTACATTATTTTTATAACGATTATGTTACGTATATGGATATAAGGGCTCTTTTCCATTTGCGAGAAACACGTCCGTGTCTCGCATGTGAAAACCAAGCTCTGGCGCCGGCACTCCAGAGCGGAGCATGCGGCCGCATAGCAACACATGGAGCCGCACGCTCAGCTCCCAAGTGCCGGCGCCAGAGCTTGGTTTTCACATGCGAGACACGGATGTGTTTCTCGCAAATGGAAACGAGCCCTAAGGGTCAGTGTAGGGAGACCGTGCTGCGGTCTGGGAGAGTGAGTAAATTTCATTTTGTCATTTTTACTGAGGCCAAGCCGTGGAAAGAAAAATAATTATTCATGGAAAATTCATCTAACTTGACATCCAGAGCTACCGTGTAAATAACATAAATTCCACATTTCTGATCTATTTTACTTAAACAGTAATTTTCCTTTTAATATTTATTTTTATAAAAAGTACATATAAAAATAAGGAACTTTGTAATATCTTATCAGAGAAACCTAGATCTTTCTTCTCCTGGATTGATCTTTCAATCTCAATTCACTGGTAAAAGCTGTAAAATCTGTGTCCAGTGAAGACATATTTTCCCATTCCTAAGGTAGGAGATGACAGTTAGTGCTCGTAAAGTTCTATGGAGATGAGAAGGGGAGGAGATAGAGGTAGACACACACATTCTGCTGCAAGTTCTTCTGGAACAACACTGAACGCGTCATGTTGAATATGGTCTCTGATCTGAAGGCAGGGTTTTATAGAGCAGGAGGACCTGATCTGAAACATATATATTTTTGTTCGAAAACTTTCAGTAAACCTTACATTTTATTAATTGATTCCTTTCTGTTTGCATGCATATGAGCATAATGAATAAAATACAAGCTATATTGAATCTTTTCCAACAAATCTATGTATCACTCCTCTCATCTTCTCCTTCTCTACACCGTCCTGTCTACAGATCGGACGCCATGTGCAACATGACAGATTCCCTTAGGGTACCGTCACACAGTGGCATTTTGATCCCTACGACGGCACGATTCGTGACGTTCCAGCGATATAGTTACGATCTCGCTGTGTCTGACACGCTCCTGCGATCAGGGACCCCGCTGAGAATCGTACGTCGTAGCAGATCGTTTGAAACTTTCTTTCGTCGTCTAGTGTCCCGCTGTGGCGGCATGATCGCATGGTGTAACAAAGGTGTGCACGATATTGTATACGATGTGCGCATAGTAACCAGCGGCTTCTACATCGCACATACGTCATGAAATTATCGCTCCAGCGTCGTACATTGCAAAGTGTGACAGCAGTCTACGACGCTGGAGCGATATTGTTACGATGCTGAAGCGTCACGGATCGTGCCGTCGTAGCGATCAAAATGCCACTGTGTGACGGTACCCTTACACTCTCCCATTGCACTACATGAGTCAGACTGTGAGATATATCTAAGGTAGATATATTTTTTGCAATAATCTGGTTCACCAGTAGTGGGCAGTCTAAAACAATATGATGTAGAGAAAAAGTATTTACAGTCACACACATTCAGAAAATTCTTGCAATCTCTTTACGAAATACATCCTTGTTAAAAACTCTTCTGGTAAATAGCCGGCATTATAGAAACCAACGTGTCACCATTTCCTCCTTTTTGAAATAAACAAATTGGAGTTCACATTTCCTCTAAGTAACACAAATGGTTCCTTTTTTTTCTAAGTTAAGGTACCTTCACACATAACGATATTTTTAACGATATCGTTGCTTTTTGTGACGTAGCAACGATATCGTTAATGAAATCGTTATGTGTGACAGCGACCAACGATCAGGCCCCTGCTGGGAGATCGTTGGTCGCTGAAGAAAGTCCAGAACTTTATTTCGTCGCTGGACTCCCTGCTGACATCGCTGGATCGGCGTGTGTGACACCGATCCAGCGATGTCTTCACTGGTAACCAGGGTAAACATCGGGTAACTAAGCGCAGGGCCGCGCTTAGTAACCCGATGTTTACCCTGGTTACCATCCTAAAAGTAAAAAAAAACAAACACTACATACTTACCTACAGCCGTCTGTCCACCAGCGCTGTGCTCTGCTCTCCTCCTGCTCTGGCTGTGAGCGTCGGTCAGCCGGAAAGCAGAGCGGTGACGTCACCGCTCTGCTTTCCGGCCGCTGTGCTCACAGACAGTACAGGAGGAGAGCAGAGCACAGCGCTGGAGGACAGACGGCTGTAGGTAAGTATGTAGTGTTTGGTTTTTTTTACTTTTAGGATGGTAACCAGGGTAAACATCGGGTTACTAAGCGCGGCCCTGCGCTTAGTTACCCGATGTTTACCCTGGTTACCGGCATCGTTGGTCGCTGGAGAACGGTCTGTGTGACAGCTCTCCAGCGACCAAACAGCGACGCTGCAGCGATCCGGATCGTTGTCGGTATCGCTGCAGCGTCGCTTAATGTGAAGGGGCCTTTACTGTTTATCTTTTCTAAAGGTCCATATAGATGCCAGGATAAGTGCCCATAAGCGGGTGTACATCAACAGTATATAAGTTGATGGGTGCTCTTTGAATGCCTTGTTTACACAGGGCTGCTACAAACTGTATGGGGACAGAACAGTCATTAATTAGATTGTCCTGTCCCCATGCAGCACGCATATTGTGCCCTGCACATCTCGTGGGCCATTGTGCTGCTGACCACGATGACTCTAATGCTGGCAAAACCGAATCTGATCAATCTAATCCAGTGTTCCCCAACTCCAGTCCTCCAGACCCACCAACAGGCCATGTTTTCAGGATTTCCTCAGTATTGCACAGGTGATAATTTCATCGCCTGCTCAAGCATTAATTCCATCGCCTATGCAATACTAAGGAAATCCTGAAATCATGACCTGATGATGGGTCTTGAGGACTGGAGTTGAGGAACACTGATCTAATCAGAGTGTTGCTTGTTTGTCGGCTGATCATGTGCAGACAGACCTATGACCATCAACCAGGTCAATTTGCACCAACTCGAATTTAGTATTTCTGGGGTAGGACCTGCTAATAACGTGACCAGTTTCATCATACAAAGGTGAAACAGCTGGAACAAATATCTACAATATTTTGCTCATATATAGTACTATTGCAGATGGTGACACTGCATGACGCATCAATGCATCAACGTGATTACCTGGACAGGTGATAACTTATTGTAACTAGAATACCTATTTAGTAAAACATGTAATGTAATGCTGCCATTGCGCCTGACTACGACATAAGCTGACAGTGTAAGCTTGCAAGCTGCTTACAGACTTTCTTCATTTAATCCATTAACTGTAAATGGCACCTGCTGTGATAAGTAGAGGAAGACTGGCAGCTTTATGACTGCGGGGCAAAGCTTGTTTACTGCCCTAAATATGACCATCTCAGTATCGCCTCATTCAGAAGTCTGTTTTCTGTATATGAGTGCAATCCGTGATTTCCACAGATAGCACTCGTACCTATGATTATCTGTGGGGCCATTCACATATCCATTTTTTTTCTTCGGACTGGGTGGTCAGCAGAAAATATCAGAGACATGTCTTATTTTGATCCAAGGGTCGGATCAAAATCGGCCGTTCAAGTCAATGGGTCCGTGAAAAAATCGGAGTGTGCTAAGCTTACATCTGTCTGCGGTCCAGTTTTCACAGACTGTCAGAATGGAGAAGGTGGAGAAATAGTTTTTCTTTTTAATTTCTGCACATACGAGACAATCGGATGACATTCTGACCACATTCTGATCACAGTCTCTTTAGAATAATTGATCGTATTTTCTCGCATGCGAAAAAAATCGGACGACTGAATGAGGCCTAAATTAATGATTAGCTGGAGAGGAAGGTCCAGTAATCTTTATCCAACCCAAACTACAGGAAGTAAAAAGTAAGCGAAAAGGAAATTAGTTAGTATAACCAACTTTCATCCTGATGCAAATAATACACAGTTGTTGGATGGAATATGGTAAAGACAAGGCCAGAGCCTGTGTACCTGAAAGGTCAATTCACCTTGTGAAGGGCATCTTATGAGTCTCAGGTCCAGGTGGGCACAAGGCTGCCGGGCATTGATGCAGAAGCAAAATGGCAGGTGTGGAGTGAGGACTTGGAACAATGGAGACAACAGGGAGACTGGTGAAGAGAGGACACAAGAAAGTCTGAAACAATGCAGGCAGAAGCAGGCCAGGAGCAGACAGAGGTGCTCAGCTAAACTAAGAGTCTTTATCACAAGTCACAGATGTGTCTTACTGGGCCTTAAATAGGCCTAGACGTATGATGGCATGAGAATACTATGGGCCACTTGCAAAATCCAATGTGTAGCACAGCATAGTGCAGCGGACTCAGGGGAAGGAAACAGAGCCTGGGATAGGTTTGTAAAACCACCTAAACACATAGACCCCAACTTATCAAACAATTGCTACCGGAATTCTGCTGGAAAACTTCTTGAAATATTGAAAACTCCTCCCAACGTTTGGTGCATTATACTAGTCCCAGCAATCTCCGCCAACTTTTTGAAAAGTAAACATAGCTTGGCCCAGGACAGAGCATAGACAAGTGTGCCCCAAAATTTGCCATAATTTCAGTCACAACGGTGGCGTAAAATATGACATACATGTACGCCAGTCTCTGGTTGGTTGACATTTATGGCGGTAATGCACTTCAGTTGAAAGATGTGCCAAATTCATTAACATGCATCTTACTGGAGCCAAGACTGGTGTACAAAATGCCAGTCTTAAAGGTAATCTGTCAGCAGGATTTCACCCTTCATATAAGATGTGGGGTGCCCCAAATGCAGCACTTATACTGATATAGTCCACTTATTTTCTGATAAGTAAGGCTGTTCATTTGATTGTTGGAAAATCCCAGTTGAAGGTGCATTTAGAAGGTGTTAGGCAGTGACCCCTGTTACAGCTAGGGGGCGCTGTGTGTGCTCCCCGGGTTCTGCATGCAGACGGATGAAGTCCATAGGTGTGCATGGGAGTCACGGATTTCCGATCCAGGTTTTCCATGTGGCTGAAGGCCACAGGTTTGTGTGTGTTAAAAGCCCTGCAGTAAGGCTGCCGTCACACTAGCAGTATTTGGTCAGTATTTTACATCAGTATTTGTAAGCCAAAACCAGGAGTGGGTGATAAATACAGAAGTGGTGCATATGTTTCTATTATACTTTTCCCCTATTTGTTCCACTCCTGGTTTTGGCTTACAAATACTGATGTAAAATACTGACCAAATACTGCTAGTGTGACGGCAGCCTAAGAGGTATGGGTGTGTCAGGTGTATGAGGTGCAACCTCAGTGTCAGTCTGGTGTGTGCTGGTGTGCAGAGCAGAGGCCTGCAGAGCGCTGTCTGAGTTCATGGAGGCACAGGCCAGTGGAGCCAACACCCAGGGAAGCGGAATAGCCTGGCACCCGCAGTGTATACAGCGATGCAAGTCATCCAAGGTACTGGTCTCAGATATGGGCAGTCCTGTGCCCCGAGGAGTTGGATGTGAGCAGTCCTGTGCCTGGAGATGGATGTCCTGTGCCCGAAAGAGACGGATGTGGACAGTCCTGTGCTCGGATGTGGATGTCCTGTGCCCGAAAGAGGACTAGCATGTGTAGCAATTGCAAACAGGTGGATATGGTGCCCGGCTGCTATCCGGAGGATATCCTGGGCTGTATACAGCTGTGTGAGTACAGAGACTGTAATACAGTGATGCAGAACACCCACGGGAACTAGTCGGAGGGGGCTGGCATGTGTAGTGTCTGCAACATATGAGGCTGTGTGTATGGAGACTGTAATATGGCGTGCGGTCGCCCAGGGAAACTGGACAAGGGAAGTCTGGCCTGTTTAGGGACTGTAAATCTAAAGCCATATGATATGTATTGCTATGAACTAGTGTGAACTTAACACTGTTATTATTTATACTGAAGTTATATGCATTTGTGTGAATTGGACTTTAATGCTGTGAGGAAACACGTTAAAGAGACTTTTGAGTTGAAACTTTGTAGGTCACTGCCTCTTCATTGCGTACGATGCAACTACAATCTTTCAAAGGGTAATAGGTGCATTTAGATGGGCCATTCTCCACATGTTAATCCTAATCAACCAAATACAAGTAGATTGGCTTTTATTTACTGCCTGTTTACACGTGGTCAACACTGGCCTGTTTACACAATGATTTTAATGTGATGTAAAAGGGTAGGTGATAAATATTAGGCTGGCGTCACACACAGCGTAAAACAATACGGTCCGTATATTACGGCCGTAATACGCTGAAAAGTCCCGAAAAAAGTGGTCCGTAGCTCCTCCGTAGGCAGGGTGTGTCAGCGTTTTTTGCGCATGGCATCCTCCGTATGTAATCCGTATGGCATCCGTACTGCGTGGTTTTCTCGCAGGCTAGCAAAACCAACATACCGCTATAGAAGTGATCCATGTGTCCCAAAAAGAAAAGAAAATATATATATACTGTCTATATATATATATATATATATATATATATATATATATGTCAGTAGACACATATATTAGAGAGAAAAGCCGGTAATTCAGTGCGGTGTACAGTATACAGTACAGTATATTAATATTTATTCCAGCGCTAGACAGCTTGATAGCCGGTAATTCAATTACCGGCTTTTTCCTTCTCCTTCCTAAAACCCGACATGATTTGAGACATGGTTTACATACAGTAAACCATGTCTTCTCTCCATTTTTTTTGCAGATTCCACACTACTAATGTCAGTAGTGTGTATCTGCAAAATTTGGCCGTTCTAGCTCTTAAAATAAAGGGTTAAATGGCGGAAAAAATTGGCGTGGGCTCCCGCGCAATTTTCTCCGCCAGAGTAGTAAAGCCAGTGACTGAGGGCAGATATTAATAGCCTGGAGAGGGTCCACGGTTATTGGCCCCCCCCCTGGCTAAAAATATCTGCCCCCAGCCACCCCAGAAAAGGCACATCTGGAAGATGCGCCTATTCTGGCACTTGGCCACTCTCTTCCCATTCCCGTGTAGCGGTGGGATATGGGGTAATGAAGGGTTAATGCCACCTTGCTATTGTAAGGTGACATTAAGCCTAATTAATAATGGAGAGGCGTCAATTATGACACCTATCCATTATTAATCCAATACTAGTAAAGGGTTAAATAAAACACAAACACATTTTTTAAAATTATTTTAATGAAATAAAAACAATGGTTGTTGCAGTATTTTATTCAACGCCCAATCCAGTCACTGAAGACCCTCGTTCTGTGAGTAAAAAAACATAATAAACCAACAATATACTTACCCTCCGCAGATCTGTAACGTCCAACGATGTAAATCCTTCTGAAGGGGTTAAAACATTTTGCAGCAAGGAGCTGTGCTAATGCAGGCTGCTCCTCGCTGCAAAACCCCAGGGAATGAGGCTAAAAATAGATCAATGATCTATATTTAGCTTCATTTGCGGTGAGGCGCCCTCTGCTGGCTGTTCATAGATCGTGGGAAATTACCTAGAAAGCTCATGAAGCTAAATATAGATCATTGATCTATTTTTAGCCTCATTCCCTGGGGTTTTGCAGCGAGGAGCAGCCTGCATTAGCACAGCTCCTTGCTGCAAAATGTTTTAACCCCTTCAGAAGGATTTACATCGTTGGACGTTACAGATCTGCGGAGGGTAAGTATATTGTTGGTTTATTATGTTTTTTTACTCACAGAACGAGGGTCTTCAGTGACTGGATTGGGCGTTGAATAAAATACTGCAACAACCATTGTTTTTATTTCAATAAAATAATTTTAAAAAATGTGTTTGTGTTTTATTTAACCCTTTACTAGTATTGGATTAATAATGGATAGGTGTCATAATTGACGCCTCTCCATTATTAATTAGGCTTAATGTCACCTTACAATAGCAAGGTGGCATTAACCCTTCATTACCCCATATCCCACCGCTACACGGGAATGGGAAGAGAGTGGCCAAGTGCCAGAATAGGCGCATCTTCCAGATGTGCCTTTTCTGGGGTGGCTGGGGGCAGATATTTTTAGCCGGGGGGGGCCAATAACCGTGGACCCTCTCCAGGCTATTAATATCTGCCCTCAGTCACTGGCTTTACTACTCTGGCGGAGAAAATTGCGCGGGAGCCCACGCCAATTTTTTCCGCCATTTAACCCTTTATTTTAAGAGCTAGAACGGCCAAATTTTGCAGATACACACTACTGACATTAGTAGTGTGGAATCTGCAAAAAAAATGGAGAGAAGACATGGTTTACTGTATGTAAACCATGTCTCAAATCATGTCGGGTTTTAGGAAGGAGAAGGAAAAAGACGGTAATTGAATTACCGGCTTTCAAGCTGTCTAGCGCTGGAATAAATATTAATATATATACATATATGTGTCTCACTGACATATATATATATATATACCTATTCTATGTGTACACATTTATTCTACCTATTCTACTGTAAGCTGTCAGTGTGATTTTACTGTACACCGCACTGAATTACCGGCTTTTCTCTCTAACAGCGCTGCGTATTTCTCGCAAGTCACACTGCTTGTCCGTGTGTAATCCGTATTTTTCACGCTTCCATAGACTTTCATTGGCGTATTTCTTGCGCAGTACGGTGACAAACGCAGCATGCTGCGATTTTGTACGGCCGTAGAAAGCCGTATAATACTGATCAGTAAAATACGGCAAATAGGAGCAGGGGCATAGAGAATAATTGTGCCGTATTTTTTGCGAGTTTTACGGACGTAGATTCTGCGCTCTTACGTCCGTAAAACTCGCATGTGTGACGGCGGCCTTACAATCATAGTGAACACTGACAGAGGATGATATTGGTTGCCCATTTTGCTCATTTGAAGAATGACTACCAATAGGTTAGCATGAAATAACTCATCATAGCTCACTATGCAAACGAGTGGTAAACTGGATACAAATTTATTAAAACGTCTCAAGAATCAGATGCTAATTTCGTTTCTTCAGCCTTTATCATGATGAAATGCAGCAGAATATACTTTCCTAAGCAATCAACTAGAGGCTAAAACTGGAGCTTTTGTCATACAGTCTGTCATCTTTTAAGCCGAGTTGCTATGGCAACCACATTATTAAACAAGGAATTGACAGGTGTTGATGATTGCATAGAACGATCTATATGGGTGATATTTTAGAACGTTTCTGTCTATTCAATGATGATTCTATTCTGTTTTTTGGTGGAAACTGACAACTGTTTACATAGTGTGATATCTGCAGTGCTTTTTCCATGTACGCCAGATGCCAAACATTATTAATATTTATGTGTTGTAAAAATATAATGTCTATCATCACTGGTGTACTGATCAATGAAATAGATAATTGGGTGATTTAAAGAAACTGTTCTTCCAAAATAACAGCTGTGCTAATATGTAATTACTCTACAATGCTGGTGCTAGATGGAGTCATTCCTCTATAAATAGGCCACATACTGTTTGTAATACAGCATCACACAGCGGTAAATTAAGATTCAGATTGGACTGTATTTTGGATGTGTCGAACTTCACTGGTTGTATTATAGACTTATACATTTAAGTTGCAGCCACTAATACACCAGATCATTAATATCTGATCTGTGTAGGGTGAGACATCCGGGACCCTCGACGATCAGCTGGCAACTGCCGGAACTTCTCGGATGATGCCGGAACACAACAGGTGCATCATTTCTATACTGGTTGTGACCAGGTTCTGCAGATCCTCATGCTATTCAAATGGTGGATGGTGGAAATAACGGAACTGCTGTGTTCTGCATCCGAGAACTGCTATCTGCTGCCCGTGATGGTAACAGCTAATTGGTGGGGGAGTGCCAGGTGTCACTTCCACTACCTATCCTGAGAATAGGCTATCAATAAAAAAGTAAAAAATGTTTCTAATATTGCTGTGTCTGGGTGAAGTCTCTATGCTCCTCTATCTCGATGGTTCACAGCAGAAAACTCTGCATCTGTAACAGGTAAGTATTAACAGCGGCTTGCAATGAGTTTCATCCACATCCAATCTTCATTAAAAAATTGAAGTTTATTTTATCATTTTAAAAACATTAAACAGATTAAAAGGAAAGTTGGAGAGGAGTTTTAACATGTTTGAAGGGGTTGGTCAGGACTGATATATTGTTACGCTACCTATAGAATAAATCATGAATATGAGATCAGATCAGTGAGGGTGCGGCATGTTGTCCTTGGTGGGATTTGAACCCATGACCCCAGCTACAATGCTATAATGCTAACCACTGAGCTACTAGGCAGCCCAGGCAGGTAATTGTCCCACACAATTTACCCCCACAGGACCTCTCCACAAGTACAGTATGATGATCCTACAGTGTCACTCATAGATTATGATGTTCCCATAGTGGCTCCCACATTTTGATGCCCCATCAGTTAACCCCCTCTCACAGTATGAAAGCTCCACAGTTTGATGTCCCTTCAGTTCTCTCACATAATATTAGAGGACCTCACAGTGACCCCCAACACAGTATGATACCAACAGCGACTCTCAACACAGCATGGTGTCCATATTGTCCCCCCAACGCTGAATGATGTCTCCTCGATATGAAGACTCCAGTCACCCCCACACACCGTATGATTCCCCAGTTATACTACACAATATGATGGCCCCTAAGGCCCACCATACAGTGTGCCCCCACCACTGCCTCACACACAATATGATGGTTCTTGTGACCTCACAGCACCCCCACATAACATGATGCAACTTCACAGTAAGACACCCCCACACTTTTCCTGCCTGAGAAAATAAAAAAAAGTCTACCCTAGTCCCTTTTCCCCAATGCATTGCAAAACATTCACTATCAAGAAATGTTACATCATTGATCTGTTATCTGGTTTCAACCAGAGATCAACTATGCTGTACTCAGCTTTGCAATGGCTGCAAAACAGAGCTTGTAATAACTAGGCACAGCACAACTGACACAAGTAGGGCTGAGCTGTGGTTGATGCCTGCAGCTGACAGATCAATTATGTAAAACTGCAAGTACTACTCTATTTGTACATGTGACAGAAAATAATCCTCTGCCATATGCATCAACTACAATTTACAGTTTTGTATAATTCATCTGTCAACAGCAAGCATCAAACACCATAGAGTGGCATTTGCAGTTTTACATCCGTCAGTTCTACTATGCCTAGCTACATTGCAAGCAATGCAAAGATGAGTACAGGATAATTGACCTCTGCTGGAAACCAGCTAACAGGTTACTGATGTGAAGTCTACACATTCAGCTAAGTTGATGTAGAGAGTAGGCGATAAAGTCCTTCAAGGAGCGTTATGTACTTGAAATAAATAGACTGTTGTCACGTTCCACCCCTCAGTGTGTCTGGGATGCAGTTACTGTCAAGTAAATAAGGCAGCACACTGCAGCGTTGAAACATGCAAACATGAAACACGAAAATTGAACTGCATTACTGCACTAGAAATATGAAAAATGAGAGCGTTTAGCGCATAAAAATGGCCAATTTTATGTGTACCTGGGAGCCACTTTAGGGCATCTCTCTTATACCAGGTCCTACACTTTCCTCTCCTCGCTGAGAATAAACGTCTCCATCTGAATGGGTACCTGTGAAATCTCTTCTTAGACTAAAATTCTCTCTGTGGAGGGATAATGGACCTGCTGCAATTAAAACACCTGTGGCTAGGAGGCGGAGTGCTCGGTCAGAAGGCTAAATAATACATTTCAAAAAACTGACCGTCACTTCCAAACATAGACTAAGTGCGAACAGTTGCTTAACCTAGAGTCACCAACTCGTATACAGTCAAGTAAATAAGGCAGCACACTTGACTGTATACGAGTTGGTGACTCTAGGTTCAGCATCTGTTCACACTTAGTCGTCTATGTTTGGATGTGAATATCAGTTT
This sequence comes from Ranitomeya imitator, assembly GCF_032444005.1. Lineage (NCBI taxonomy): Eukaryota > Metazoa > Chordata > Amphibia > Anura > Dendrobatidae > Ranitomeya > Ranitomeya imitator. The sequence goes on along the minus strand of NC_091283.1, from coordinate 108,696,766 downwards.
TTTGAAATGGGATGCAGTTACTGACAGCGCAGCCATCCAATCTGGTACAGAGGTTGCTGAGCTGTCACTTTGTCGATTAACAGCTCGACTAAGTGTTCATTATCCCAGGCGATTGCCATGCTACTTAAGTGAGCTGTTTCTCCCAGACCTCTGCAGACGCACATTCAGCTAGTGAGGTTTGTGCTCCCTGTGCCTTGAGTCCTGTATGCGTAATATTTTGTTGCCTGACCTTGGACCTCATTCTGAACATCCACCTGTGCCTGTGCTTTATTACACATTCAACAGTCAGCAAGTGATCTGCCCAGTTTTGATTCATCAATTGAGAGGGGGTGGGCTAGTCAGGAGCACACAAGAATAGGAGAGGGATCTGCAGTACTGAGGAGAAGCAAGTGCTAGTGGGAAATTTATCTTCAATAGATAAGACCAGGACCATCCATTCAGTTCTGTGGGACAGAGAGAATTGAAAAAAGACACAAAAGTATAAGAAAAAATATTTTATTTGAGCATGGTCTGTATATCTATATATATAATTGTCTAAGGGGTACTTCCGTCTGTCTGTCGGTCTGTCTGTCTGTAACGGAAATCCCGCGTCGCTGATTGGTTGCGGCCACGACCAATCAGCGACGGGCACAGTCCGGCCGAGAATTAGTCCCTCCCTACTTCCGTCCAGTCAGAGCCCGCTCCATACTCCCCTCCAGTCAGCGCTGACACAGGGTTAATGGCAGCGTTAACGGACCGCGTTATGCCGCGGGTAACTCACTCCATTAACGCTGCTATTAACCCTGTGTGACCAACTTGCAGCATCAATAGTAAAAATATCTAATGTTAAAAATAATAAAAAAACAAAAAACCTGCTATTCTCACCTTCCGTCGTCCGCCGATGCGCACGCGGCTGGCGCTAGCTTCCGTTCCCAGAAATGCATTGCGAAATTACCCAGAAGACTTAGCGGTCTCGCGAGACCGCTAAGTCATCTGGGTAATTTCGCAATGCATCACTGGGAATGGAAGCTGGCAGCAGCAGCGCATGCATCGGGACAGCTTTGCTGGACGCCGGCGGGTGAGTATATAACTATTTTTTATTTAAATTATTTTTTTTTACCAAGGATATGGTGCCCACACTGCTATATACTGCGTGGGCTGTGTTATATACTGCGTGGGCTGTGCTATATACTGCGTGGGATGTGTTATATACTGCGTGGGCTGTGTTATATACTATGTGGGCTGTGTTATATACTGCATGGACTGTTATATACTACGTGGGCTATGTTATATACTGCATGGCTGTGTTATATACTGCATGGGCTGTGCTATATATTATGTGGGCTGTGTTATATACTTGAAGACGTAAGAAATGTGAAGATTGTTCCAGCTCCTTTTCGATTAAAAGTCCTTTATTGATCCATATCCTTAAAAATCATCCCTGCACAAAAGGGAATGTGAACAGCGACAAAATCCTGCTAATAGCAACGCGTTTCAATCTAAAAGATCTTCATCATGGCTATCTACACACAAATGCAGAGGAAGTATATATACAATTCTTTAGCAAATCACAGTGAAACTTCAGATCACATGGTCTAATCGCAGGTCCTGCAAGCACAAATGCAGAGGAAGTAAATACAATGCCTTAGCAAATCACAGTGAAAATTTCAGATCACATGATCTGATCGCAGGTCCTGCAGGCAAAGCAAACATGCAAAAACCATATAATAACAATAAAAAAGAGCAAAAATAGATTAAAATTAACATTTTAACAATAATGGTACATAATTTCGTTCCTTTTGTTAAGTCCCAAAGGCAATCTAGTTTGTAAAATATATATCCAGTACGCCTCCCTTGTGAGGAGGCGTCTCTTAACCCCTTCCCGACCTTTGACGCCACGTAGGCGTCATGAAAGTCGGTGCCAATCCGACCCATGACGCCTATGTGGCGTCATGGAAAGATCGCGTCCCTGCAGATCGGGTGAAAGGGTTAACTCCCATTTCACCCGATCTGCAGGGACAGGGGGAGTGGTAGTTTAGCCCAGGGGGGGTGGCTTCACCCCCCCCCCCGTGGCTACGATCGCTCTGATTGGCTGTTGAAAGTGAAACTGCCAATCAGAGCGATTTGTAATATTTCACCTATTATAACTGGTGAAATATTACAATCCAGCCATGGCCGATGCTGCAATATTATCGGCCATGGCTGGAAACACTAATGTGCCCCCACCCCACCCCACCGATCGCCCCCCCAGCCCTCCGATCTGTGCGGTACACTGCTCCGGCTCCCCTCCGTCCTGTGCTCCGCTCCCCCCGTGCTCTTGTCCGCTCCCCCCGTGCTCCAATCACACTCCCCGTGCTCCAATCACCCCCCCTGCACTCCGATCCACCCCCCGTGCTCCGTTACACCCCCCCGTGCTCCGTTCCACCACCCCCGTGCTCCGTTCCACCCCCATGCTCCGTTCCACCCCTCCCGCGCTCCGATTCCGATAGATTATATCTCAGTGATCAAAATAAAAAAAATAATAAATGACCCCCCCCCTTTGTCACCCCCATAGGTAGGGACAATAAAAAAATAAAGAATTTTTTTTCCCCACTAATGTTAGAATAGGGTTAGGGCTAGGGTTAGGGTTAGGGTTAGGGCTAGGGTTAGGGCTAGGGTTAGGGTTAGGGCTAGGGTTAGGGGTAGGGTTAGGGTTATGGTTTCGGTATGTGCACATGTATTCTGGTCCTCTGCGGATTTTTCCGCTGCGGATTTGATAAATCCGCAGTGCTAAACCGCTGTGGATTTATGGTGGATTTACCGCGTTTTTTCTGCGCATTTCACTGCGGTTTTACAACTGCGACTTTCTATTTGAGCAGTTGTAAAACCGCTGCGGAATCCGCACAAAGAAGTGACATGCTGCGGAATGTAAACCGCTGCGTTTCCGTGCAGTTTTTCCGCAGCATGTGTACAGCGATTTTTGTTTCCCATATGTTTACATTGAACTGTAAACTCATGGGAAACTGCTGCGGATCCGCAGCGTTTTCCGCAGCGTGTGCACATACCTTTAGAATTAGGCTATGTGCACATGGTGCGGATTGGCCGCTGCGGATCCGCAGCAGTGTTCCATCAGGTTTACAGTACCATGTAAACATATGGAAACCAAATCCGCTGTGCCCATGGTGCAGAAAATACCGCGCGGAAACGCTGCATTGTATTTTCCGCAGCATGTCAATTCTTTGTGCGGATTCTGCAGCGTTTTACACCTGTTCCTCAATAGGAATCCGCAGGTGAAATCCGCACAAAAAACACTGGAAATCCGCGGAAAATCCGCAAGTAAAACGCAGTGCCTTTTACCCGCGGATTTTTCAAAAATGATGCTGAAAAATCTCACACGAATCCGCAACGTGGGCACATAGCCTTAGGGTTAGGGTTGGAATTAGGGTTGTGGTTAGGGGTGTGATTAGGGTTATGGCTACAGTTGGGATTAAAGTTAGGGGTGTGTTGGAGTTAGTGTTGGAGGTAGAATTGAGGGGTTTCCACTGTTTAGGCACATCAGGGGTCTCCAAACGCAACATGGCGCCACCATTGATTCCAGCCAATCTTGTATTCAAAAAGTCAAATGGTGCTCCCTCACTTCAGAGCCCCGACGTGTGCCCAAACAGTGGTTTACCCCCACATATGGGGTACCAGCATACTCAGGATAAACTGCGCAACAATTGCTGGGGTCCAATTTCTCCTGTTACCCTTGTGAAAATAAAAAAATGCTTGCTAAAACATCATTTTTGAGGAAAGAAAAATGATTTTTTATTTTCACGGCTCTGCGTTGTAAACGTCTGTGAAGCACTTGGGGGTTCAAAGTGCTCACCACATATCTAGATAAGTTCCTTGGGGGGTCTAGTTTCTAAAATGGGGTCACTTGTGGGGGGTTTCTACTGTTTAGGCACACCAGGGGCTCTGCAAACGCAACGTGACGCCCGCAGACCATTCCATCAAAGTCTGCATTTCAAAAGTCACTACTTCCCTTCTGAGCCCCGACGTGTGCCCAAACAGTGGTTTACCCCCACACATGGGGTATCAGCGTACTCAGGAGAAACTGAACAACAACTTTTGGGGTCCAATTTCTCCTGTAACCCTTGGGAAAATAAAAAATTCTGGGCTAAATAATTATTTTTGAGGAAAGAAAACGTATTTATTATTTTCACGGCTCTGCATTATAAACTTCTGTGAAGCACTTGGGGGTTCAAAGTGCTCACCACACATCTAGATAAGTTCCTTTCGGGGTCTAGTTTCCAAAATGGGGTCACTTGTGGGGGGTTTCTACTGTTAAGCCACATCAGGGGCTCTGCAAACGCAATGTGACGCCCACAGAGCATTCCATCAAAGTCTGCATTTCAAAACATCACTACTTCACTTCCGAGCCCCGGCATGTGCCCAAACAGTGGTTTACCCCACATATGGGGTATCAGCGTACTCAGGAGAAACTGGACAACAACTTTTGGTGTCAAATTTCCCCTGATACCCTTGGGAAAATAAAAAATTGCAGGCTAAAAGATCATTTTTGAGAAAATATTTTTTTTTTTTTCATGGCTCTGCGTTATAAACTTCTGTGAAGCACTTGGGGGTTCAAAGTCCTCACCACACATCTAGATTAGTTCCTTTGGTGGACTAGTTTCCAAAATGGGGTCATTTCTGGGGGATCTCCAATGTTTAGGCACACATGGGCTCTCCAAACGTGACATGGTGTCCGCTAATGATTGGAGCTAATTTTCCATTTAAAAAGCCAAATGGCGTGCCATCCCTTCCGAGCCCTGCCGTGTGCCCAAACAGTGGTTTACCCCCACATATGGGGTATCAGCGTACTCAGGACAAACTGGACAACAACATTTGGGGTCCAATTTCTCCTATTACCCTTGGCAAAATAGGAAATTCCAGGCTAAAAATTCATTTTTGAGGAAAGAAAAATTATTTTTTATTTTCATGGCTCTGCGTTATAAACTTCTGTGAAGCACCTGGGGGTTTAAAGTGCTCAATATGCATCTAGATAAGTTCCTTTGGGGGTCTAGTTTCCAAAATGGGGTCACTTGTGGGGGAGCTCCAATGTTTAGGCACACAGGGGCTCTCCAAACGCGACATGGTGTCCGCTAACAATTGGAGCTAATTTTCCATTCAAAAAGTCAAATGGCGCGCCTTCCCTTCCGAGCCCTGCCGAGTGCCCAAACAGTGGTTTACCTCCACATATGAGGTATTGGTGTACTCGGGAGAAATTGGCCAACAAATTTTATGATCCATTTGATCCTATTGCCCATGTGAAAATGAAAAAATTGAGGCGAAAAGAATTTTTTTGCGAAAAAAAAGTACTTTTTCATTTTTACAGATCAATTTGGGAAGCACCTGAGGGTTTAAAGTGCTCATTAGGCATCTAAATAAGTTCCTTGGGGGGTCTAGTTTCCAAAATGGGGTCACTTGTGGGGGAGCGCCAATGTTTAGGCACACAGGAGCTTTCCAAAAGCGACATGGTGTCCGCTAACGATGGAGATAATTTTTCATTCAAAAAGTCAAATGGCGCTCCTTCCCTTCCGAGCCTTACCATGTGCCCAAACAGTGGTTTACCCCCACATATGAGGTATCAGTGTACTCAGGAGAAATTGCCCAACAAATTTTAGGATCCATTTTATCCTATTGCCCATGTGAAAATGAAAAAATTGAGGCTAAAATAATTTTTTTGTGAAAAAAAGTACTTTTTAATTTTTACGGATCAATTTGTGAAGCACCTGGGGGTTCAAAGTGCTCACTATGCATCTAGATAAGTTCCTTGGGGCGTCTAGTTTCCAAAATGGGGTCACTTGTGGGGGAGCTCCAATTTTTAGGCACACGGGGGCTCTCCAAATGTGACATGGTGTCCGCTAAAGAGTGCAGCCAATTTTTCATTCAAAAAGTCAAATGGCGCTCCTTCCCTTCCAAGCCCTGCCCTGTGCCCAAACAGTGGTTTACCCCCACATATGAGGTATCAGCGTACTCAGGACAAATTGGACAACAAATTTTGTGGTTCAGTTTCTCCTTTTACCATTGGGAAAATAAAACAATTGTTGCTAAAAGATCATTTTTGTGACTAAAAAGTTAAATGTTCATTTTTTCCTTCCATGTTGCTTCTGCTGCTGTGAAGCACCTGAAGGGTTAATAAACTTCTTGAATGTGGTTTTGAGTACCTTGAGGGGTGCAGTTTTTAGAATGGTGTCACTTTTGGGTATTTTCAGCCATATAGACCCCTCAAACTGACTTCAAATGTGAGGTGGTCCCTAAAAAAAATGGTTTTGTAAATTTCGTTGTAAAAATGAGAAATCGCTGGTCAAATTTTAACCCTTATAACTTCCTAGCAAAAAAAAATTTTGTTTCCAAAATTGTGCTGATGTAAAGTAAACATGTGGGAAATGTTATTTATTAACTATTTTGTGTCACATAACTCTCTGGTTTAACAGAATAAAAATTCAAAATGTGAAAATTGCGAAATTTTCAAAATTTTCGCCAAATTTCCGTTTTTATCACAAATAAACGCAGAATTTATTGACCTAAATTTACCACTAACATGAAGCCCAATATGTCACGAAAAAACAGTTTCAGAACCGCTAGGATCCGTTGAAGCGTTCCTGAGTTATTACCTCATAAAGGGACACTGGTCAGAATTGCAAAAAACGGCAAGGTCTTTAAGGTCAAAATAGGCTGGGTCATGAAGGGGTTAATATCTCCTCCACGGACAGACTTCTTTAATAGCTCAATCCCCTGAATGAACAGGGCAGAAATATTACCTTTGTGGTGCGTTGCAAAATGTTTTGAAACCATAGATATATTTCTATTAATGGCATTAAAATTTGTAATATCCCTCAGGTGTTCCGATATCCTTGTTTTTAATTTCCTAGTTGTACACCCAACATATGCAACCTTACATTCCCTACACCCAATTTTATACACTACATTCTCAGAGTGACAGTTGATAAATTCTTTTAGGTTAAATTCGTTTGTATTATTGTAATTGGTAAAAGTTTTGCCAGTCAGGCTGTGAGCGCAAGTGGTGCAAGAAGTAGTGCCGCACTTATAAAATCCCTTGCAATCCAGCCAGGTTTGGGATCTAGGTCTGGATAGGAACAATCCTGGTGAAATTATATTGCCAATTGTGGGGGCTCTACGTGAAACAATATTAATTCCCTTGCTTAAAATTTTAGCAGTTTCCTCATCTTCCAATAATACAGGCAGGCGCTTATGAATAATAGACTTAATGTCTGAAAATTGGGGGCTAAATTGAAGGCACACAAATTGTTTTTCTTTTCTTTTGTTAATATTAATTTTGTTCTTGTTTTTCTGTATTAACAAATCAGCCCTCTCTTTTTTGTCCACTATTTTGCGAGCCCTATCAAGGCACCACTTGGGGTATTTGCGTTTTATTAGTTTATTTTCAAGGGCATCAAATTCTTTAATCCTATCCTCTTCCTTGAAGAAATTTCTTTTAAGTCTTGTAAATTCCCCGATTGGTATAGACTTTATTGTATGCGTAGGATGGCTACTTTTGGCGTGCAGCACTGTGTTGCCGCTAATTGGTTTAATAAATGTTCTACTGTTAATTATTTCCCCACCAATCCCACTCAATTCCAAATCCAAAAATGATATCTGATTTTTGTCACATCTATGGGTGAATCTAATACCAAGCTCATTAGTGTTGATGTATTCAATAAACCCAGGTATGGCAGATACATCGCCGCCCCAAATTTAGCCCCCAATTTTCAGACATTAAGGGTATGTGCACACGTTCAGGATTGCATCAGGATTTGGTCAGGATTTTTCATCAGTATTTGTAGCCAAAACCAGGAGTGGAACAATTAGAGGAAAAGTATAATAGAAACATATGCACCACTTCTGCATTTATCACCCACTCCTGGTTTTGGCTACAAATACTGACATAAAATCCTGACCAAATCCTGATGCAATCCTGAACGTGGACACATACCCTTAGTCTATTATTCATAAGCGCCTGTCTGTATCATTGGAAGATGAGAAAACTGCTAAAATTTTAAGCAAGGGAATTAATATTGTTTCACGTAGAGCCCCCACAATTGGCAATATAATTTCACCAGGATTGTTCCTATCCAGACCTAGATCCCAAACCTGGCTGGATTGCAAGGGATTTTATAAGTGCGGCACTACTTCTTGCACCACTTGCGCTCACAGCCTGACTGGCAAAACTTTTACCAATTACAATAATCCAACGGAATTTAACATAAAAGAATTTATCAACTGTCACTCTGAGAATGTAGTGTATAAAATTGGGTGTAGGGAATGTAATGTTGCATATGTTGGGTGTACAACTAGGAAATTAAAAACAAGGATATCGGAACACCTGAGGGATATTACAAATTTTAATGCCATTAATAGAAATATATCTATGGTTTCAAAACATTTTGCAACGCACCACAAAGGTAATATTTCTGCCCTGTTCATTCAGGGGATTGAGCTATTAAAGAAGTCTGTCCGTGGAGGAGATATTAAGAGACGCCTCCTCACAAGGGAGGCGTACTGGATATATAATTTACAAACTAGATTGCCTTTGGGACTTAACAAAAGGAACGAAATTATGTACCATTATTGTTAAAATGTTAATTTTAATCTATTTTTGCTCTTTTTTATTGTTATTATATGGTTTTTGCGTGTTTGCTTTGCCTGCAGGACCTGCGATCAGATCATGTGATCTGAAATTTTCACTGTGATTTGCTAAAGCATTGTATTTACTTCCTCTGCATTTGTGCTTGCAGGACCTGCGATTAGACCATGTGATCTGAAGTTTCACTGTGATTTGCTAAAGCATTGTATATATACTTCCTCTGCATTTGTGTGTAGATAGCCATGATGAAGATCTTTTAGATCGAAACGTGTTGCTATTAGCAGGATTTTGTCGCTGTTCACATTCCCTTTTGTGCAGGGATGATTTTTAAGGATATGGATCAATAAAGGACTTTTAATCGAAAAGGAGCTGGAACAATCTTCACATTTCTTACGTCTTCAAGCTGCTGCTACGTCTGGGTCAGGACGGGTTCACGTGCTCCTGTGGTCTGTTGGTGAGCTGACTGGGCCTTTGGCCCCTGTATTTCTTTCTATTGATATATTGTGTTATATACTACATGGGCTGTGTTCACAAAAGAGCACAGTGAGGTCAAAAATACTCTGTTGTAAAAAAAAATCACAGTAATAAGCAAGTGCTATTCAAAAGATGGAAAAAACAGGGTATTTATTTGATATATTTTTTTGCATGTGGACATGCTGGATGGAACAGCTTTGATGCAAATGACCCATAAGGAGTGGTGGACTCCCTAGTCATATAGAAACAAGAGAACAATTATAGAACCAGAAACACATGGGCTACTTGCCTCTCTGAATCCTGCTTATACAGGTACTATACAGATGATCAGGTTTTTAAATACATCAGATAGGGATTATATACATTAGGTAGGACTGCTCTATATGGGTATACCTTGACGATTAGTGGAGCAGCTTAGTATACATTTTTTTGCAAAAAACGTATCAACTAAATACCCTGTTTTTGTACATCTTTTGACTAGCACTTGCTTATTACTGTGATTTTTTTTACAACAGAGTATTTTTGACCTCACTGTGCTCTTTTGTGTCTTCAAGTTTCTTGGTGGTGTGTGAACAGGTTCCTACAGACTTGTTCAATGTGCAAGTAGCCCATGTGTTTTTTGGTTCTACATGGGCTGTGTTATATACTGCGTGGCTGTGTTATATACTGCGTGGGCTGTGTTACGGTATATACTACGTGGGCAGTGTTATATACTGTTGTGAATTCTGTTGTCAAGCTCCCTCCTGTGGTCATGAATGGTACTTCGGCTGGTTCTGTCCATGGGCTTCCTCTGGTGGTTGTGAGTGGAGCTGCTGCTTCTGAGTTTCCATCCACAGGTGACGAGGTTAATTCGTTAGCTGGCTGCTCTATTTAACTCCACTTAGATCTTTGCTCCATGCCACCTGTCAATGTTCCAGTATTGGTCTTGTTCTCTCCTGGATCGTTCCTGTGACCTGTCTTCCCAGCAGAAGCTAAGTTCCTGCTTGCTTTTCTCTGGCTTGCTATTTTCCTGTCCAGCTTGCTATTTTGATTTTGTCTTGCTTGCTGGAAGCTCTGGGACGCAGAGGGAGCGCCTCCGCACCGTGAGTCGGTGCGGAGGGTCTTTTTGCGCCCTCTGCGTGGTCTTTTTGTAGTTTTTTGTGCTGACCGCAAAGTTACCTTTCCTATCCTCTGTCTGTTCAGTAAGTCGGGTCTCACTTTGCTAAATCTATTTCATCTCTGTGTTTGTTATTTTCATCTTTACTCACAGTCATTATATGTGGGGGGCTGCCTTTTCCTTTGGGGAATTTCTCTGAGGCAAGGTAGGCTTTATTTTTCTATCTCTAGGGCTATCTAGTTTCTTAGGCTGTGTCGAGTTGCATAGGGAGCGTTAGGAGCAATCCACGGCTATTTCTAGTGTGTGTGATAGGATTAGGGATTGCGGTCAGCAGAGTTCCCACGTCTCAGAGCTCTATATTATTAGTAACTATCAGGTCATTCTGTGTGCTCTTACCCACCAGGTCCATTATTGTCCTTACCACCAGGTCATAACAATATACTGCGTGGCCTGTGTTATATACTGCGTGGCCTGTGTTATATACTGCGTGGCCTGTGTTATATACTGCGTGGGCTGTGTTATATACTGCGTGGGCTGTGTTATATACTGCGTGGGCTGTGTTATATACTGCGTGGGCTGTGTTATATACTGCGTGGGCTGTGTTATATACTGCGTGGGCTGTGCTATACATTACGTGGGCTGTGTTATATGCTATGTGGCTGTGTTATATACTACGTGTCTGCTATATGCTACATAACTCCTATATACTACGTGGCCTGTGCTAAATACTATGTGGCTGCTATATATATATATATATACACATACATACATACATACATACATACATACATACATACATACATACATACATACATACATATTCTAGAATACCCGATGCGTTAGAATCGGGCCACCATCTAGTTAACAATAAATATGCAATTAATGTGCTTTGTGAAACAAAATGTATGTGGTAATAACCCTTTAACGAAATTTGATCATTCATGACTAAACATGACCGCATATGCCGAGTACGGTCTTTTCCTACGTATGTAACCTAACCACCAAGACTGCCCACCGACCCAACCTTTTCCTTAAATAAAAACATAACCAATTATTCTTTTGGATATTTTGGCCACAGTGGCCAACTTTTATTAACAAAATTAACATAAACATAAATACAACAGTATAAATTCGAGGGGAGGGTTCTTGGAGCTAAAAAGATCTGGCAAAACCCCACAAGAGAAGATCGCCCACCATATTACCCTCAGCCGTGAAAACCAGCTCGAGGGCACCGTACATCCCGTTCCGGGAAGAGAAAAAACCACCGACAGCTCCCAGGGTAAAACCCCGTCCAGAGCCCATACCAAAATGCCAGATCCAACCCCACCACATTTTAAATTGCCTGCAATTATGCTCCAATTCCTTCCCCCAACCAATCAGCGTCAACTCCAAGAACCCCCACCCCCCCACCACACACGAACAGCCCTGACCACCTCAGGCTCGTGAGTGCCCCAACGCCACCAACGCCCGTTCAACTCCCTCTTGCAATGCTAAAGTCCACAAATCAATCCCAATCGCGTTTAAGTGGACTCCGTCCTCCAACCAGTAGTTACCAAGCCCTGACTCCAATTCAAAATGTCTCACACTAATCCCCCCGTTCCTGGAAACAAAACCCGCTATTGCCCTATTCAACTTGACCCTAGCCTTATTAATACCCTTCAAAGATCTAGCCCCCCTCCACTGTTTCCTAGGCACAATATCTGACCACACAATCAACACCCCAGGAAATGATACCTGCAACCTCAACAAATCGAACCGTATGTCCCTAATCAACTCCCTGACAGGCCGCACACCCAAGTCGTTCCCCCCCAAATGCACAATTAAAATGTCAGGCTGTCTATCTAAACGAACCGCCTTAGAAAATTCAGAAAGGGCCCTGCTCCACACCATCCCCCTATATCCCAACCACCGAATGACAACTTGACGCCTACTAAACCCCAGTTGCCTACCGTCCGGCCTGACCTCGGCCCGCAGCGCCCCCCAATGAACGAACGAATGTCCGAAGATCCAGGCTAAGTAAGGGGACACACCTGCAACAAGATGCATGAAGAAAAAAAAAAACACTTGGGTCAAATACAAAATCATAATCACACCACTAAATTAATGACGGACGTAACTTAAGTAACGATTGGAAGTCCACCTGCCAATTCTACAAATGTCTTCCGCGCCCAAACCCAAACTATCAGCTTCTGATGCCGCCCCGATACGAAATGAATGCGACCCAAACAAATCCGGAGAAAGGCCCAACTCCCGCAAGCCCCTTCTTAACACCGCAATGAACTGAAAGCGTGACAAAAAGGACCCCTCTACGTGACACAACAAAGGGCCAGATCTGCCTGACCATAACTGCCAGTATGCTTCCAGACAACCTCTAGGGCACATCAGAGACCCGTTAACCCTCCCCAGCACCACACGTTTTCCTCTCCCCATTTGGTCAGTCTTTGAACGCCGAATCCAAAAAACGATACCCCCCCCGTTCAAACTTCCACATCCTCTGCCAACAAACCCCCTGCTCGACTTCTGGAACTCGACACCAGCTCCCCAACACGCAATGCCCCAAAAATGCTAACGAAAAAGCGAGATGAAATAACGCCAACTCGAAACTCGAACCACAAATAATCTCCAAAACTCCACCCAACCGTTCCAAAAGGCTAAACGAAATGGGGCGGCGACGGTCAATCGACTGATTGCCTCTCCTAAAACCCCTAAGTGCTTGTCTGACCAAAAAATGCTTAGTCGCGTCCACCAACCCCTGCAACTTAAAAGCAAAAGCCAATCCAGCAACTAATTTGTTTACCTTCGAAATCGACCAACCTTCCTCGGCCGCCTTACCGATCAAGAATAACACCGCCAACATCCTATCTTCGTCAGACACCAACTGGCCCCACACCGACACCCAACTTTGCCATACCCTCCAAGAGGCTTCGTATGATGCCCAGGTTTGACTCGTCACAGACTCCCGAATCAACCGGCCCGCTCGTCCATAATCACGCTCCAAAGATGCAAAGGGCATTCCTCTCCCGAGATCTCCGCGTCCGGCGCCAATTCCCGAAAACGGTCCCACTGGAAACGAGACAATGCATCGGCTATTGAGTTCTGCACACCCGGCACATGCACAGCCGAAATACAAGCGTTCAGCTCCAAACACCGGAAAACCAACTCCCTCACCAACTTAATCACCGGGGGGGATGAGGCCGATAAACTGTTCATCACCGACACGACGCTCATGTTGTCGCAATGAAAACGAATCCTCCTGTTAGCAAACATTTCACCCCAAATGGAAACCGCCACCACGATGGGAAACAATTCCAGCAAAACCAGATTTTTTTTGTCAGGCCCAACTCCCTCCACTGGCCCGGCCACCGTCCGGCACACCAACGACCACCGCAATAGGCCCCGTAACCAGCCGAACCGGCTGCATCCGTATAAATCTCGCAATCAAAGTTTAAGACCTCCTGCTGAATCAACGACCGCCCGTTGTAATTGCACAAGAAACGTTGCCACACTAGCAAGTCGTCTTTGTGTTCCTTGCTCAGGCGAACAAAATGATGCGGCTCTTTCACACCTGCTGTTGCGACCGACAACCTGCGACAAAATATCCTGCCCATGGGTATGATCCGACATGCAAAATTCAATCTACCCAAGAGAGACTGCAACTCTTTCAAAGTCAGCTTCCTCCTCCTTCTAGCTCTATCAACCTCCTGCTGCAGCATGGCCAACTTATCCTCCGGCAACCGACACTCCATTCTCTCGGAGTCAATTAAAATTCCCAAAAAACTCAACACCGTGGTGGGACCTTCCGTCTTATCCGCCGCTAATGGAACTCCAAAAAGCTCTGCTACCCAAAACATAGCCGTTAGCGTATTACGACACACTGCGGAATCAGGCGGCCCAATAAACAAAAAATCATCCAAATAATGGATAACCGACTGAACTCCCGCCACGTCCCTAACCACCCACTCCAGAAAAGTACTAAATGTCTCAAACAATGAACAAGAAATGGCGCAACCCATTGGCAAACATCTGTCCAAATAGTAACCACCATTCCAAAAGCAACCTAACAACGGAACACTGTCCGGATGCACCGGAAGCAACCGGAAGGCCGATTCAATATCCGTCTTTGCCAACAGCGCCCCCGGGCCATGCCTTCTCACCCACTGTACCGCTGCATCGAATGATGTATACTCAACAGAGCACAGTTCTTGGGCGATGCCATCATTTACCGACCGACCCTTTGGATACGACAAATGTTGAATCAACCGAAATTTATTCGGCTCTTTCTTAGGCACCACCCCCAAAGGGGAAACCACCATACCCTCAGTCGGCGGGTTCAAGAACGGCCCAGACATCCTTCCCAACTCCACTTCTTTCTTGAGTTTAACATCAACCACCTTGGCATGCAACATTGCCGACCGCAAATTCTTAATCGAAAAAGGAACCTCGTGACTCGGGGGAGGAATCCTAAAACCATCCGCAAAACCATTAAAAATAATACCTGCCTTCACCTGATCAGGGTACCTATTTAGAAAGGGGGCCATCTCGTGAAGCCTCACCGGGCTCTCCCCCTTGACCGGCACCCACAACTGGCTTTCCTTTCCCCTTCCTGAAACACTTTGAAGCCCCGTGTGAACTTCCATTACAGTGGGAACACACGTGCTTAAATTTACAGGTGTTACCGTATTTACACTGCCCGTCATTAAACTGCCAGCAGGTTCCAGACTTCTCCTTTGCTCCCTGTGCACCCTGACTACTGCTTCCGTGTCCCGCCTGCTGGCTGCCACCACCCCCGGACCCATGAAAGGACTGCCCATGTCTAGCTGGGGCCATAACCTTCAGCCAAAGGCCTATATCCTTCTGGTCCCACCTAATTTCCGGCCTCACCGCCTTCCTCTGCCTAAACTGCTCATCATACCGCAGCCACGTCTGACCGCCGTATGTACGATGCGCCTCCCCAATCGAGTCCAGATAGCAAAACAAACCCGAGCAATTCTCGGGCGCTTTCTCCCCCACTACGCTCGCCAATATTGCGAATGCCTGTAACCAATTCGCAAATGTCTGCGGAATTAACCGCCACCTCCGCTTTTCTTCCTCCTCCTTTTTGCTATCGTCTTTTTTCCCTTTATCCAAGTTAAACTTCTCCAACGGAAGCAGGGAAAAAATTTCCACATACTCGTCTCTCCAAATCTTCTCCTTCACCTCCTTTTTTAAATGCGCTCCCAACGGCCCTTCAAAGCACACATAAACTTCCCCTTTCGCTCTGTCATCTAATTTAACCGTATCGCCTTTCTCCTTCTCTGTCTGAACCGAAACCGATACACCTGCCGATGCCACCTCCAATACCCGACCAGGGCTTACCAACCCACTTCCCGACGGGGGTACCACCCCTCGCCCAGCCAACCACGCCTCCACCGGCGATGCGGCAACCCCAGTTGCCGACCCCCCCCTCCAATCTACGCAAAATTTGTGACATGTCCTGCATACCTGGCACCTCTGCCACAATCGGCCCACTCCTCTGCCATTCCTCACACACAGCCACCCGACCTCCCCTAACTTCCTGCAACCCGGCCCCTGCGGGCGACAAACCAGACATAGACTCATACTCACAACGCTGCGCGGGTGCTGTGTCCCCGCCAGCCGGACCTCCGGATCCCTGTCGCTCCGACCTCCCTTGACGATCACCGCTGGACTCCGACACCTCCTCACCGCGTCGATGCCCTGGGCCCGTGCCCCTGGCCTCCTCGTCACCAGGGGGGACCCGAGCGTGTTGGAACTGCTGCGCCGCTAGCCCTCTCTGCCCCAGGCCCGCGCCCCTGGCCTCCTCGTCACCAGGGGGGACCCGAGCGTGCTGTAGCTGCTGTACCGACCCACTCCTCCGTCCGTGGTCAATCTCCCCCGCCACCTCACCGTCCGATGAGTAACGGGTAAATGCTGCTCTGTGCTCCGGAGACCTCCTGGGCGACCTCGACCGATCCCCGCGTTCCAACCCGGGCGAGCCCGCCCGGTCGTGTAACATTCTTCGCTCCCGAGCAGGCAGCTCGACACTGCTGCCTGCATCTCTCCCTCCGCTGCGCCGTTCCATACAAGCGGGACGTATAAGATCCCCCGACCGCTGACCGTCCGCCGCCTGTGTACTCCTCGTGGTCATCCCAGCAGGCACCCTGGGAGGTGATGGGCTGTGGGTGCCTGCCGCCGGTAAAGGGTCCGGATTACTGGCTGCTGCTGCTGCTCTTCCTGGCCATGCTGCTCCTCCTAGCCGCGCTGCTCCTCCTGGCTGTGCCGCTCTACCTGGCTGTGCTGTTCCTCCTGGCAGCGCTGCTCTTCCTCTTCCTGCCGCTGCGCGCCCCCTGGGCGCTGTGGATCTGCTGGGGGCAGGGGGGGCGGCGGCCGCTCTCCCTCTGGACACCGGCACAGCAGGAGAAGCCGGTGGAGCGGCGACCGCGCGTCCCCTGGGAGCAGGAGACCTGACAGGAGCTGGGGAAGCTGCGGCTGCGCTCTGCCTGGATCGCGCAGGCCGCACTTCCGGTCCGGCGCTCCCGGCAGCAGCGGCGGTGTCCTGGGCCCAACTCCCGGCGCCTGCAAGCCGGGTACTTGGATTCCTGCCGGAGCGGGAGCGACCGGAGGGGGCAGCGCCGCCGGACTCACCGCCCGCAGGGTCCCTGGAGGGGCTCCGGAGCCTGCGCCTGCCACGCGCCGGGACTTCGGGGGATAGTCTCTCTGGGGGCCTGGTCCTCCTGCCCCGTGAGCTCTGCCCGGATCCTCCTGCAGCACCGATGATGGAGGCCAGCTGGGCCTCAAGCCAGCCCCCTCTCCTGGACCTGGCCATCTCTCTCAGCTGGGACATCATTGAATCCGCCGACGCCATCCTGCACGTCTTCCTTCTCCTGAATTAAGGTAGGGAATGGCGGTTTTCCCGCACTTTCCCTACTACCTCCCCCTTCTAAACCCCTCCCCCCCTTTCCATTCTCCTATCCCCAGCGGCAGCATTATTTAAAAAGACCGCCCGGCTCAAAGCAGTCATGGGGGGCCTCCTCCCAGCTGCGCTTTGTTCCAGCCCCCATCTGTCTTGTAGGTGTGAATGTCTTATTGATAAGCATTACCTTGTAAGTACTTGCAGAGCTTGTGAAACTAAAGGTAAAGCCATGCTGACATTCACAGAAATTGTACCTCCAGGCTTTGTATTGTTTAGAAGGATATTACAGACGTTACAGAAAGTATTTATTAGGGAAGTGGTGGTTGTAAGTCTATCTGGATATCAGTAGAGGGAGGTTTTAGTAGCTGTGTCACACATCAGTCATAAGAAAACAGCCGTCAGTATATGTGTGTTATAGATATCGTTTCTGGCACAGAAAACAATACCACATGTGTCAGGCAAATGACCAAATAAAATATTTTGCCATATTCAGCAGTTATCATATGATAGAACAACCCTTTCAAAAGAAGAGTAATATACAGTGCCTTGCGAAAGTATTCAGCCCCCTGGAAATTTCAACCTTTTCCCACATATCAGGCATCAAACATAAAGATACCAAATGTAAATTTTTGGTGAAGAATCAACAAGTGGAACACAAATGTGAAGTTGAACAAAATGTATTGGTTATTTTACATTTTTGTGGAAATTCAAAAACTGGTAAGTGGGGCGTGCAATATTATTCGGCTCCTTTTCTTTCAGTGCAGCAAACTCACTCCAGAAGTTCATTGTGGATCTCTGAATAATCCAATGTTGTCTTAAATGCTTAATGATGATAAATATAATCCACCTGTGTGTAATCAAGTCTCCATATAAATGCACCTGCTCTGTGATAGTCTCAGGGTTCTGTTTGAAGCATCATGAAGACCAAGGAGCACAACAGGCAGGTCCGTGATACTGTTGTGGAGAAATTTAAAGCCAGATTTGGATAAAAAATGATTTCCAAAACTTTAAACATCCCAAGGAGCACTGTGCAAGCGATCATATTGAAATGGAAGGAGTATCATACCACTGCAAATCTACCAAGACCTGGCCGTACCTCTAAACTTTCATCTCAAACCAGGAGACGACTGATCAGAGATGCAGCCAAAAGGCCCATGATCACTCTGGATGAACTGCAGAGATCTACAGCTGAGGTGGGACAGTCTGTCCATAGGACAACAATCAGTCGTACACTGCACAAATCTGGCCTTTATGGAAGAGTGGCAAGAAGAAAGCCATTTCTCAAAGATATCCATAAAAAGTGTTGTTTAAAGTTTGCAACAAGCCACCTGGGAGACACACCAAACATGTGGAAGAAGGTGCTCTGGTCAGATGAAACCAAAATCGAACTTTTTGGCAACAATGCCTAACGATATGTTTTTAGCGTAAGGTAACACAGCTCATCACCCTGAACACACCATCCCCACTGTCAAACATGGTGGTGGCAGCATCATGATTTGGGCCTGCTTTTTTTCAGCAGGGACAGGGAAGATGGTTAAAATTGATGGGAAGATGGATGGAGCCAAATACAGGACAATTCTTGAAGAAAACTTGTTTTAGTCTGCAAAAGACCTGAGACTGGGACGGAGATTTGTCTTCCAACAAGACAATAATCCCAAACATAAAGCAAAATCTACAATGGAATGGTTCTGTTATGATCTGGTGGTTTAGGAGCAACATGGGACGAGCTCTGAAGGAAGTGGTACCTATACTGACCGCAGTCCCTAGAAGTAGCCGTGGGATGCTCCTGACACTCCCTAGGCACCTCGTCACAGCCTGAGAACTAACTACCCCTAAAGATAGAAACAGGAAAACTATCTTGCCTCAGAGAAAATCCCCAAAGGATAGATAGCCCCCACAAGTAATGACTGTGAGTGGAGAGGGAAAAGACATACACAGAATGAAACCAGGATGAGCACAGGAGGCCAGTCTAGCTAGATAGATAGGACAGGATGGAATACTGTGCGGTCAGTATAAAACACTACAAAAAATACACACAGAGTCTACAAAAATCTCCACACCTGACTAAAGGTGTGGAGGGTAAATCTGCTTCCCAGAGCTTCCAGCTACACAGAATTAATTCATACTGACAAGCTGGACAAACATAGAAAGCACAGAACGGATAAGTCCACAACCTGTGGACAGAAAAGAGCAAGCAAGGACTTAGCTTTGCTGAACTGGTCAGTATAACAGGGAAATCCAAAGAGATGTGAATCCAACCAGGAACCATTGACAAGTGGCACTGGCTGAAGAGAGAGCCAGGCATAAATAGCCGAGCAGAAAGACAATCAGTGGAAGCAGCTGCAGACTGCTAAATCCAAGGAGCAGCCATACCACTTAAAACCACCGGAGGGAGCCCAAGAGCAGAACTCACAAAAGTGCCACTTACAACCACCGGAGGGAGCCCAAGAGCGGAATTCACAACAGGTTCACAAATAAATGTATCCAGGTGTTAGAATGGCCAAGTCAAAGTCCAGACCTCAATCCAATTGAGAATCTGTGGAAAGAGCTGAAAATTGCTGTTCACAAATGATCTCCATCAAACCTCACTGAGCACAAGCTGTTTGCCAAGGAAGAATGGGCAAGAATTTCAGTCTCTCGCTGTACAAAACTGATAGAGACGTACCCTAAGCGACTGGCAGCTGTAATCGCAGCAAAAGGTGGCGCAACAAAGTATTAAGTTAAAGGGGCCGAATAACATTGCACGCCCCACTTTTCAGTTTTTGAATTTTCACAAAAATTTAAAATAACTAATAAATTTTCGTTCAACTTCACAATTGTGTTCCACTTGTTGTTGATTCTTCACCAAAAATTTACATTTGGTATCTTTATGTTTGAAGCATGATATGTGGGAAAAGGTTGAAAAGTTCCAGGGAGCCGAATACTTTCACAAGGCACTGTATTTTGAGAACTTTAGGATTCCCTATCCATCATGGCTTTTGAGTCCAAGAAGTAATCAAAAAGCCATAATTGACATTAAGATATTTTGAAAATAGTTGTATGCAAACAACAAAATTTGAGACTAACATAAAATTTGGATTTCTCACAGTTTAAAGGGAACCTATCACCCCGAAAATCGCGGGTGAGGTAATCCCACCGGCATCAGGGGCTTATCTGCAGCATTCTGTAATGCTGTAGATAAGCCCCCGATGTTACCTGAAAAAGGAGAAAAAGACGTTAGATTATACTCACCCAGGGGCGGTCCCGCTGCTGGTCAGGTCGGATGGGCGTCTCCGGTCCGCTCCGGCGCCTCCCATCTTCTTTCCATGACGTCCTCTTCTGATCTTCAGCCACGGCTCCGGCGCAGGCGTACTTTGCTCTGCCCTCTTGAGGGCAGAGGATAGTACTGCAGTGCGCAGGCGCCGGAAAAGTCAGAGGCCCGGCGCCTGCGCACTGCAGTACTTTGTCTGCCCTCAACAGGGCAGAGCAAAGTACGCCTGCGCCGGAGCCGTGGCTGAAGATCAGAAGAGGACGTCATGGAAAGAAGATAGGAGGCGCCGCAGCGGACCAGAGACGCCCATCCGACCTGACCAGCAGCGGGACCGCCCCTGGGTGAGTATAATATAACGTCTTTTTCTCCTTTTTTCAGGTAACATCGGGGGCTTATCTACAGCATTACAGAATGCTGTAGATAAGCCCCTGATGCCGGTGGCCTTACCTCACCCGCGATTTTCGGGGTGACAGGTTCCCTTTAATGCTTCATGGTTTTAAGATCTTTTAGCCAGATATTTCTATGGTTACTGAAGTACAAATTTAAGCATTTCATAAGTTTTTACACTTATTGGCAAATACATCAAGTTTATGGAAAGACTCAATATTAACAGTGTCGACCCTTATTTTTTCAAGATTGCTGCAATTCGTCCCAGCATGCTGGATTTCAGCTTCAAGGCCAAATCCTCACTGATGGCAATCCATTCTTGCCTGATCCGTGCTTGGAGTTTATTTCTATGTTTTGTCTGTCCACCCGCTTTTTGAGGATTGACCACGGACTCAAAATTTAAATGTTTTATTCACTGAGCCAATTAGTTGCTCCTGAAGGAGGTTTAGATACAATTCTTTATTAGTGATGAGCGAGTGTACTCTTGCTCGGGTCTTCCCGAGCAGGCTCGGGTGTTCTCCGAGTATTTGTAACTGCTCGGAGATTTAGTTTTTGTTGACGCAGCTGCACGATTTATGGCTGCTAGCCAGCCTGAGTAAGTGTGGGGGTTGCCTGGTTGCTAGGGAATCCCCACATGTATTCAAGCTGTCTATCAGCTGTTAACCCCTTTCTGACCTCAGACGGGATAGTACGTCCAAGGTCAGAAGCCCCACTTTGATGCGGGCTCCGGCGGTGAGCCCACATCAAAGCCGGGACATGTCAGCTGTTTTGAACAGCTGACATGTACCCGTAATAGGCGCAGGCAGAATCGCGATCTACCCATGCCTATTAACTAGTTAAATGCCACTGTCAAACGCAGACAGCGGCATTTAACTACCGGTTCCGGCCGGGCGGCCGGAAATGATCGCATCGCCGATCCCCGTCACATGATCGGAGGTCGGCGATGCTTCTGAATAGTAACCATAGAGGTCCTTGAGACCTCTATGGTTACTGATTGCCGGCAGCTGTGAGCGCCACCCTGTGGTCGGCGCTCACAGCACACCTGCATTTCTGATACATAGCAGTGAACATCAGATTGCTGCTATGTAGCAGAGGCGATCGCACTGTGCCTGCTTCTAGCCTCCTATGGAGGCTATTGAAGCATGGCAAAAGTAAAAAAAAAAAAAAAAAAAAGTAAAAAAAAAAGTGAAAAAAATAAAAAAAAAAAGTTTAAATCACCCCCCTTTTGCCCCATTCAAAATAAATCAATAAAAAAAAACGAACCTACACATATTTGGTATCGCCGCGTTCAGAATCGCCCGATCTATCAATAAAAAAAAAGCATTAACCTGGTCGCTAAATGACGTAGCGAGAAAAAAATTCGAAAAGCCAGAATTACGTTTTTTTGGTCGCCGCGACATTGAATTAAAATGCAATAATGGGCGATCAAAAGAACGTATCTGCACCAAAATGCTATCATTAAAACCGCCAGCTCGGCACGCAAAACATAAGCCCTCACCCGACCCCAGATCACGAAAAATGGAGACGCTACGAGTATCAGAAATGGCACAATTTTTTTTTTGGCAAAGTTTGGGAAAATTTTTTCGCCACTTACATAAAAAATAACCTAGTCATGTTAGGTGTCTATGAACTCGTAATGACCTGGAGAATCATAATGGCAGGTCAGTTGTAGCATTTAGTGAACGTAGCAAAAAAGCCAAGCAAAAAACAAGTGTGGGATTACACTTTTTTTTGCAATTTCACCGCACTTGGAATTTCTTTCCCGTTTTCTAGTACACGACATGGTAAAACCAATGATGTCTTTCAAAAGTACAACTCGTCCTGCAAAAAATAAGCCCTCACATGGCCAAATTGACGGAAAAATAAAAAAGTTATGGCTCTGGGAAGGAGGGGAGCGAAAAACGAACATGGAAAATCCCAAGGTCATGAAGGGGTTAATCATGCATCTGAGGCAACGAAAACTAAATCTCCGAGCACTTACAAATACTCGGAGACCACCAGAGCGTGCTCGAGAAAACCCGAGTGACGAGTACGCTCGCTCATCACTATTTTTTATTCATAGCACTGTTCTTATGCAAAAATGTGAATGAGCCCACTCCTCTGAATGAAAAGAAATCCTACACATGTAGTCTCAGGTGGGTTTACTGTTGATTGGACTTATGGTAGCATTCACTTTTTCTTCTCTGAACAATATTTTTTTTTAGATTTCACAAAAAGTCTGAAGGGGGCTTCATCAAAGATAATAATAACTTTACCCCAGTTGTCTACAGTCCTTGTACTTCTTGCAGAATATAGGTTGTCATTGATGCTTTTCTTACAGAGAAGTGGCCTCTTTGCTGCCTTTCTGGACACCAGGTCAGCCTTCAAAAGCCTTTGCATAACTGCGAGTGCAGATTCACTGACATTTGCCTGCTGCTGTTCCTGAGTAAGCTTCGCACGGTTGTTGAACCACTCCTGTAGCTGAATTCCCTTTAGGAAACATTCTTGGCATGTTGGCGTGCCCTGAAGCCTCCTTCACAGAAATTAGAACCTCTGTGATGTTCTTGATGATCCAATAGATTGAAGGGTAATCTTAGAAGCAGCAATGTCCTTGTCTGTAAAGCCTTTTTGATGCAAAGCAATGATTACTGCACATTAGGGTTATAGTTACGGTTGATCGAATAGCATCGGATAAGTGCTTATCCGAATAGCTATAGTGCTTACCGAACAGCTGCATTGGTAATTTGGATACCTGGAGTGCTCCCAATAATCAGCTGTCCGGCGCCACATGTGTCACGGCGGTGTGACAGTCACAACACATGCATGGAGAGGCTGTTTGTTGGGTTCCAGGTTACCAATGCAGCTATTTGGTGAGGCCCCTTTCACACATCAGTTTTTTGCCGTCAGTCACAATCCACTGGCTCAACGGATCCATCGCAGATTGTGAAAAACTGATGTGACTGATCCGTTTTTTGGATGGATCTGACCAGCAGATCTGGCTATTTGGATCGGAGCATGCTCAGTTAAAAAAACTTGACAGATCCAGCACCATAGGTTTCCATTATAGCAAACGACGGATGGCGACAGATCCGTTGCTGTCCGTTTTTTCAACATACACAAAAAACTTTACTTTGTCCATTGTCTCCGGCTGCCGGACACACAATTTTTGACGGATCCGGCAAATGACGAATGAAACGTGAGGCCATCTGTCGCTAATACAAGTCTGTGAGAAAAAAACAGATCTGCGGCATCAGTCGCTGGATCCGTTTTTCTCAAAATTTGACGGATTGCGTCTGATGGCAAAAAACTGATGTGTGAAAGGGGCCTAAGCGCTATAGCTATTCGGATAAGCACTTATCCGAACATATTAGATGAACCCTAGTTATAGTCAAAAAATGTTTGTGAAAACTTGTAGGTCTCACCCTTGGGATTAATTCCTTGGGATTAATTCCCCTTGGTGTGATTGTAACATCTACAACATTTCGTTAACATTGCAACATTGTTTACTGGTGGCATAATCATCACAGAACTAACAATGATTTATAATGTCTTGCAGCAAAATAAATATACAATTTTTAAGCATTTTCATGATTGCACTTTTTTTTTTTTTTTTTTTTTAAATGAAACACACTTTATTTGGTTCAGGAAAGTCATGGCAATGCTTCTCCACCCACTGGAGAATCAACTGTTTCTGGTCTTCTTGAGTGCTCAGTGACGAATTGAATGTACTCATGAATGCAATAGAGCATTCTACGGCATCATTCACGATTTTCAATCTGGTGACTTTTAAGGATGCATCGATGGAACTTGCCTTAGTGTGCCACAGACGAGGATCTTGATGAAGAAAATCTTAGTTTATTATTATTATAAAATAAAAATTATTATTATTGTTTTTTTTCTAGTGCAACTAAGCTTTTTTGTGTTGGACGACATAAAGTGTTGAAGTATCTTGTGTGAAACAAGGTCTTCGGTAAGCTGCACACAAGTTGAGCAGACATCGTTGCCTTCCTTCTGCAGAGCCAGTACCATCTCAACTGTTTTGCAGGTGGAAACTCACTGTCAAAAAAGCCAGACCCACTATAATCTGACTGAGGTACCACAGGTGTCTGTTGAAAATTTTTATTGCTCCCTCAGCCAAGGGGTGTTGATTCCTTTGTAAGCTACAAGTTCTTGCAGTAATGTCAAGTCATTTCGTGGTGATGTGGCTGGGTTCCGACAGAGGTAGCAAGCCTTCATGTATAAGGGGGCAGTAAAAGTGCAAAATTGATGGAGATTTTTTTTAACTGTCAAAAGTTAAACAAAATTGGTGACGATACATGAAGCTCTTCAGAGCATATATCACTTTGGCCATCCGTTGGACCCGATGGTAGGCGCCTGCAGTATTGATGTGTATGTCTGGATTTGCTGGCGAGCCAAGTATCAGGAGGTCCAGTGTTAACTATTCCTTGTCATCATCTCTTTCATGGCGTTGTGCAAGCTGGTTGGTGCAAAATTCAACTAGACATTCCTTAAGTGGACCTAGCTCAATTTGAACTATGTCATCTTCCATTCAAGCTGAAAACGTGGTTTTATCCAGTTGGTTTCAAACAGCCGAAAAATCTCGTGAACAAGTTTATATTTGGACCTGTTGCCAGCCACAATTTATCAAACACGCTTGCGGTAATTAGCTCATGAATGTGTTGCCTACACGGAAAACTCAGTAGTTCTTTCTGCAGTTTCTGTTGCAGGAGGACTCGGGGACCAGACTTTGTACCAGTATTACTACTAGTTGTGTTGAATTACATAAACTCCATTTTATCCAAGAACTACCAATTCAGAAGAACTTCGAATACAGCCTTAGCTTGTGCTGCTCCTGTGCTGTAAGATATCTCTGGGATCGGCAGCAACTTCTCAGTTCCTCCTCCTGACACCAGTACTGCCAGTCGCTCAGCAGTTTCATTGCGAATCTGGCTTGAAACCTTTCCCCATCCCAGCGTCCAGTCAGTGGATCACTGTTATCGAAGGACTCTTTGATAGCATTTGCTCCAATCTCTCGATGCAGGTGACAAGCCTGTCTGATAGACATTCAGACTATTCAACGTGAGACTGTCTGGATCATGGCCAAGAGACTGAGAAGCAGCAGCAAGCAGGTAAGTCGCTTTTCTATCAATGGTAATAGTTCCATCTAGAGCTGCAAGAACTTTTGGAGTTGCAATATTGACAGATCTTATCAATTTATGTTTCTTGGGACAAAAATGTTCTGCGCCCTCATTGTTGGAAGCGCCATTGTCGCTGCACCTGCTACTACTACTGCAAAGTTCAGCCGATGTTTTTGACTGATGAACTCTGTTTCCTTTTTTCTTAATGTCTCTACCTGTAATTCTCTCATAAATCTTCTTTCCTCGACCTTGGCCAGCTTTTTGTCTAACGGTCCCATACATCCACAATGACCTTATCCTCTTTGAGTAAGCAAGAAGTCACGGTCTTCCTGAAGTTTTATAAGTTTCATGGCATCAGCATGAGCGACATCAAACAAATCATCAGGTTTATTAAAATTCCTTCTTTTTGGATTTTTGTGTTTTGGTTTGCCATTTAGCATTCCTCTTGAGACCCTTCCATTGACCAAACATACTTTTCAACTTCCTGTTCTGCTGCCGCAACCCACTGGTAAGCCTGCATTCGGGCTATAAGACGCACCCCCCATTTTCCTCCCAAATTTTTTGAGGAGTGATGTGCTTCTTTTAGTCAGAAAAATACGGTAATCACTTTTCATAACAATCTAGAGTTATTTCAATTTTTCACTGCAAAGCATGAAAACCAAAATTTAACTCTCAAAACTTTTGGTTGGTCCTTTCAAATGGAGTCAAAAGTGCCCCATTCTGGCAATCAATAGGGGTCTAAATAGTCTGACTGACACTGATCTAGAAGATATCACATTTCCTGTGGATAGGTGAAAACTTTGTATTATTAGTTCACACCTACTTGCATGCAATAAAATGAAAGGCTTGTGCTTTCCATGCTGAAAATGTTTGAGCACTGATATTGAACTAATAACAAAAGATGATTTCAGTAAGTTGTTCACAAATCACGATAAGTTTAACGTGGTTTACCATAGATGCAATGTCTTCAGCTACTTTGATTCCTGCATAGAAAAAGAGACCTAGGTCACATCCCCATGACTTCACAGACCACAGGAACATGAGAAGTGAGAAGAACCAGACAAACAGTACTTGGGAAGTTGGGCAAGCTAACCTTGCACTATTTTCTCCCCTATTTCAAACACTTATCAGTGCACTTCTAGTTATCCAAGATCTGCAGAGGTGGGCAATTCATTTTCCCCAAGGGGTGGCATGGCAGACCCTGACTTTTGTGGAGGGCCCAACTAACATACTGAACCTAAATTTGCTCAATAGCATTATTATATATTAGGTTTTTATTGCTTAAGATGAAGCAGAAATAAGTATGCTGACTAGCTGCTACTGCTAATCCATGTTACAATAGGGCTTATTGTAACATGTATTCTTATCAGCAGCAACTATTCAAAGTTTATTAACAGCAATAACTCATACTTCTCCTGTTATTCAGTTTTAAAGGGGTTTTCTGGTCTAAAACTACAAGTCTGCAGTCAGTCTGTGACTGCAGACTTGTGAATCCTCACATCGTGCGCACTGTGCGCTGTGAGGATTATCCGGTATAAGCGTCGGGAGTGGGTGGTCATGTGACCACAATTATGCGATATTATAATCCTCGCCACAATTCAACCAGACTGTTAACCGCCTTGTTCAATACACTTTGAGCGAGGTTGCACCCATCTAGTTGGATTGTGGCCTGGAGTATGCGTATAGCATACTTGTGGTCACCATTGACTGCGCTGACACTGAAGAATCCCCACAGTGAGCAGTGCACGCGATGTGAGGATTCACAAGTCTGCAGTCTCATAGAATGACTGCAGACTTGTAGCTTTACACCAGACAATCTCTTTAAGTATACATAATAAGTATAGATGTACCTTGATCAACAGCTCTCCCCAACAAAGTATAATGCCTCAACATACACTATGATGCCCCCACTTCTGATACCCCAAAGTCCCCCACGCGCAATATGACGGCACTCACAGCCCCCCAGATAGTATCATGGCCCCCTGCACAGTATGATAACCACCAGTTTTCCTTCACATTGTAAGATGCCCCCACACATAGTGTGAGGTTTCCACAGTATGATATAACCCACTGCCCCACCTACACACAGAATTAAATCCCCAAAGCCCTCCCACACAGTATGATGTTCTCCACAGATCCCTCACACATTAAACTATCCCCACACAGAATGATTTACCCACTGCCCTTCGACACAGTATGAGGCCCCCATTGCCCCCCCACACACTATGATGCCCCCCCCACAAGTACTGACTGACAATGATAAAAACAATACTCACCTCGACCCGTTTTCCCAATGCTTTGCTCCACTCTGTCTAGTGTGTGGACTAAAGCACCATGGAGTAAGTGCGATCTATTGACATAATGGTGACTCAGATGCATAGGCTGAATGGTGCCAGAGAGCCAAGAGCTCATTCTTGGTGGTCATGGACGGCGACACATTAATGGTGAACATTACAGATGAACAGCAGGACAAAGTCAGTCACTCCATCTTCCTGGTACAGGGACACGTGGGCGAATGTGTTTTGCTGTGTCCACTGCATCCTAACCACACTTCCTGAGAACAACGTAAGGAAACTCCACCGGCTACACACACACACACACACACACACACACACACACACACACACACACACACACACACACACACACACACACACACACACACACACACACACCACTCCCTACATCTGAGGGTGTACACACACACACACACACACCTTCATCTGAGGCTGTACACGCACACACCTTCATCTGAGGGTGTACACACACACACACACACAGACACGCACAAACCTTCTTCTGAGGGTGTCCTTTCTTGTCTCCTGCTAGCTAGCTAGCAGCTAACTACAACAACAGGAACTAACACAAAGGTCCCTATTACTCCTCTCCAACTATGGTTCGGCCCTACAGTTGACCTTGTCACCCCTGACTAACAGGAACTGCAGCCTCCAGGAGGATAACACATACAATACAGTATATTTTCATACATGTAAAACAACAGGGGTCTTCAGAGAGGTGTCACGTCATCCTCTGTACCCCTACACAGACAGGAACACTCAAAGGGTCAGATTTAGCCCTTGGGCCGCAGTTATGCCAGGTATATCCTGCGATATAGCATAGTGTAGAAAGCTTCCTTCCATGCTAAGCTTTTAACAGTAACTATACTACTTGCAGTGGCCTTACTGTACAGGTTCCTCCCAAACCTCTGTGCTTGCTCGAGTTGGTTGACATTTTTCCAGTAGATAAGCTATCTGTTTACATTGGCAGAATATTTGTTCCTGTATTGCAGCATATTCTCACTTCATGTTTGCATAAGACTTCTCTGTACTTACATAGCTTTCTTCAGTATACAAACAGCACAGAAGTGCAATTCTAGAATAAATTTCAAAACTATGCAAGATCATTAGAGTGGATCTCTGTGGTCTTTCTGACCGAGAAAGGAGAATGATTTATGTCTTGTTGATTTCAGGCTAATCTGTTATAAATGTACCTTTCCGCGCTCCAGCACTGATCCTCTTTGCAAGGCATGGTGTCTCTGGTATCTTCACGGGATCTTGGGTGCTGCAATGCTCCTGAATATCCAACTACCGGTAATTGGTCCTCTGAACAGCTCCGCTAATTAGCCAATTGCAGGGCAGGTTTGGTTTTGGAGGCCAATCAGAGTTCCTGGCGCCGTTTTTAACTTCTGTGCCAGCTGTTGTATACTCTATACGTTTAGTATGCTTATAGGATTTTTATTTTAGTGTTCCAACCCAGATTTCTTCCTGACCATTGTGGTTTGATCTTGGATTATCTCACTACTCAACATGTTTATTCTGCTTTCCCTCCTGGACTCTTCATTTATTAAATAGATTACAGAATATATATATATATATATATATATATATATATATATATATATATATATATATATATATATATATATATATATATATTGAATATATTATGCCTCATGAAAAAGTACATCCTGTAAATGCATTGAGATTTTTTTTTCAGGAAATGCTTTTCTGCAAAGAAGAAAACACAATCGCTGTTTTTCAAAGAAAACATTTTAGAAACTGATACTTTTAGGAGCCGATATTTTTTTCTGCAGTTTTTCAAGTGAATCTGTCATCAGATTTTTGCTTTGTAATCTAAGAGCAGCAGGATATAGGGGCTGAGACCCTGATTCCAGCAATGTGTCACCTGCTGGTCTACATGCTGTTAATTGTGATACAATCACTGTTTTCTCTGCTCCAAATCTAGCAGTGCTGTGAATGCTGAGCTGTGTAGAACCCCGCCCACACCAATGATTGGCAGCTTTCTGTGTATACTGTACATTGGCAGACAGCTGCTAATCAGCGATGGGGGCGGAGTTACACACAGCAGATGACTAGGAGGCACAAGACACCTAGTCCTGTACTGATATTATTGAAACAGCAACACACAGCCCAGTACATGATACATCACTGGAATCAAGGTATCTGCCCCTAGATCATGCTGCTCTCAGATTACATAACAAAAACCTGCTGACAGATTCCCTTTCACTCAATAAATGCCGGGCAGCTTTGCACCATATGTGTACAAGCCTTAAACTATGAGGACTAATTCTCTATTTTATTTTGTGAGGCTCTGGCCTCTGATACAGCTAGGGTGCGCTGTTTGTTCTCCCCAGAATGTGCATGCAGACGGATAAAGTCCATAGGTGTGCATGAGAGTCACGGATCTCCGGTCCGGTTTTTCCAGGTGGCTGAAGGCCACATGTTTGTGTGTGTTTAAAAGCCTTGCAGTAAGGGGTATGGGTGTGTCAGGTGTCTGGCCAGGTGTGTGAGGTGCACATCAGTGTCAGTCTGGTGTACTGGTCTGCAGAGTGCACCCAGGGCAGCTGAATAGCCTGACACCCGCAGCGTACACAGAGATGCAAGTCGTCCATGGTACTGGTCTCGGATGTGGACAGTCCTGTGCCTGGAGGTGGATGTCCTGTGCCCGGAAGAGGACTAGCATGTGCAACGATTGCAAACAGGTGGATATGGTGCCCGGCTGCTATCCGGAGGATATGCTGAACTGTGTACGACAGTGTGAGTAAAGAGTCTGTAAAGAGACTGTGATACAGCGATGCAGGACACCCACGAGAAAAAGTCAGAGGAGGGCTGGCGTGTGTAGTGTCTGCAACATATGAGGCTGTGTATATCGAGACGTATAGAGACTGTGAGATGGCGTGCGGTTGACCAGGGAAACTGGACAAGGGAAGTCTGGCCTGTTTAGGGACCGCAAATCTAAAGCCATGTGATATGTATTGCTTTGAACTGGTGTAAACTGGTCACTTGTAATATCCACTGAAGTTATATGCATTTATGTGAATTGGACTTTAATGCTGTGAAGAAACACATTAAAAGAGACTTTTGTGTTTGAATTTGTGGGTCACTGCTTCTTCACTGCGTACGATGCTACTGCAGCTTTACAATTTATATCTAGGATCATGTGAAATTCATTTTATTTTATAACAAGTTCAGAGGATAACTCTGAACTTGTTATAAAATATTTCCAAGTGCATTTAAAGGGAATTTACAGCATTACAGAATGCTGTAGATAAGCCCCTGATGCCGGTGGGCTTAGCTCAGATACGATTTTTGGGGTGACAGAG
Source organism: Ranitomeya imitator (assembly GCF_032444005.1). Classification (NCBI taxonomy): domain Eukaryota; kingdom Metazoa; phylum Chordata; class Amphibia; order Anura; family Dendrobatidae; genus Ranitomeya; species Ranitomeya imitator. Next base: position 108,665,301 of record NC_091283.1, on the reverse strand, counting down.
TCCCTTTAAAGTATATTAGAAAATAGTTTAAATTATGGCTTTAAATGTGGATTTAGGATGAAAATTAAGTTATATTCCGGACCACCCCTTTCACTGCACCTTCCCAACTACTTGTTTTCCCTCAATCTTCACCCCTGTCTTTTTTGATTGACAGCTCTGGATTCATAGAGCAAAAGAAGTGTAGAGAAAGATGGATACCTAGCAGGTGGGAAGGTGTAACTAATAAACAATAATAATTTTATTTCTATAGCGCCAACATGTTCTGCAGCACTTTATGATTAAGCCGGGACATGTACAGACAATAAAGAAATCACAAATTAACACACAGTTCATCAGTTACAGGAGGAGTGAGGGTCCTGCTCACAAGCTACAATCTATAAGATGGGGGACACAATAGGTAGAACGTGCTATTATGTATTGTCTGGTCATCATTATAATAAGTAGGGGTTATGATATAAAGCTGCATGGTCTGGTCATCAGCCATGATCTAAGTACAGTTACCGTGTGCTATAGGCGGCATGGAGGATGTGGAGACAGATGAGTAGGAGGAAGCAGATCCTGATGAAAATTTAGAAAGAGACAAGTGAGAGATTAGTGAATTGAGGCCTGTCTAAAGATGTGGGTGCTTAAAAATATGAGGGCTAAGTATAAGTCGGACTGTGTAGAGTATTCCAGAAAACTGGTGCAGCACGAGAGAAGTCTTGGAGACCGAGGTGCGAGGTTCGGATTATGGAGGATGTTAGTCTTTAGGGATAAGCGAATAGATTTGGATAACTCCTTATCCGAATAGCTATAGCGCTTACTGGATAGCTGCACCGGATACCTGGAGCGCTCCCGACAATGTTCAGCTCCGCAGCTGCATGTGTCGCAGCTGTGTGACAGTCACAGCAAACGGGCTATCCATACATGTGTTATGAGTGTCACACAGCCACACACTTGCAGCGGCGGAGCCGAATATTGTCGGGAGCGCTCCAGGTATCTGGGTTCCCGATGCAGGTATCCGGTAAGTGCTATACAGTTGTGGCCAAAAGTATTGACACCCCTGCAATTCTGTCAGATAATACTCAGTTTCTTCCTGAAAATGATTGCAATCACAAATTCTTTGGTATTATTATCTTCATTTAATTTGTCTTAAATGAAAAAACACAAAAGAGAATGAAGCAAAAAGCAAAACATTGATCATTTCACACAAAACTCCAAAAATGGACCCGACAAAAGTATTGGCACCCTCAGCTTAATACTTGGTTGCACAACCTTTAGCCAAAATAACTGCGACCAACCTCTTCTGGTAACCATCAATGAGTTTCTTACAATGCTCTGCTGGAATTTCAGACCATTCTTCTTTGGCAAACTGCTCCAGGTCCCTGATATTTGAAGGGTGCCTTCTCCAAACTGCCATTTTTAGATCTCTCCACAGGTGTTCTATGGGATTCAGGTCTGGACTCATTGCTGGCCACCTTAGAAGTCTCCAGTGCTTTCTCTCAAACAATTTTCTAGTGCTTTTTGAAGTGTGTTTTGGGTCATTGTCCTGCTGGAAGACCCATGACCTCTGAGGGAGACCCAGCTTTATCACACTGGGCCCTACATTATGCTGCAAAATGTTTTGGCAAACTCCAGCCTGGCTTTTTTATGTCTCAGGGTAAGAAGTGGGGTCTTCCTGGGTCTCCTACCATACAGTCCCTTTACATTCAGACGCCGACGGATAGTACGGGTTGACAATGTTGTACCCTCGGACTGCAGGGCAGCTTGAACTTGTTTGGATGTTAGTCGAGGTTCTTTATCAAACATCCGCACAATCTTGCATTGAAATCTCTTGTCAATTTTTCTTTTCCGTCCACATCTAGATAGGTTAGCCACCGTGCCATGGGCTTTAAACCTCTTGAGGACACTGCGCACGGTAGACACAGGAACATTCAGGTCTTTGGAGATGGACTTGTAGCCTTGAGATTGCTCATGCTTCCTCACAATTTGGTTTCTCAAGTCCTCAGACTGTTCTTTGGTCTTCTTTCTTTTCTCCATGCTCAATGTGGTACACACAAGGACACAGGACAGAGGTTGAGTCAACTTTAATCCATGTCAACTGGCTGCAAGTGGGATTTAGTTATTGCCAACACCTGTTAGGTGCCCCAGGTAAGTTACAGGTGCTGTTAATTACACAAATTAGAGAAGCATCACATGATTTTTCGAGCAGTGCCAATACTTTTGTCCACCCCCTTTTTTATGTTTGGTGTGGAATTATATCCAATTTGGCTTTAGGACAATTCTTTTTGTGTTTTTTCATTTAACCCCTTTCTGACATTAGACGTACTATCCCGTCGAGGTGGGGTGGGCCCGTATGACCACCGACGGGATAGTACGTCATATGCGATCGGCAGCGCTCACGGGGGGAGCGTGGCCGATCGCGGCCGGGTGTCAGCTGACTATCGCAGCTGACATCCGACACTATGTGCCAGGAGCGGTCACGGACCGTCCCCGGCACATTAACCCCCAGCACACCACGATCAAACATGATCGCGGTGTGCTGGCGGTATAGGGAAGCATCGCGCAGGGAGGGGGTTCCCTGCGGGCTTCCCTGAGACCCCCGCAGCAACGCGATGATGTGATCGCCGTTGCTGCAAGGGTCTCCCTACCTCCCTCCCTGTAGCAGGCCCGGATCCAAGATGGCTGCGGCATCCGGGTCCTGCAGGGAGGGGGTGGCTTACCAAGTGCCTGCTCAGAGCAGGCGCTTGGTAAGCCTGCACTGCTGTAAGTCAGATCGGTGATCTGACAGAGTGCTATGCAAACTGTCAGATCATTGATCTGTGATGTCCCCCCTGGGACAAAGTAAAAAAAAAAATAATTTCCAAATGTGTCAAAAAAAAAATCCTAAATAATGAAAAAAATATATATATTATTCCCATAAATACATTTCTTTATCTTAATTAAAAAAAAACAATAAAAGTACACATATTTAGTATCGCCGCGTCCGTAACGACCCGACCTATAAAACTGGCCCACTAGTTAACCCCTTCAGTAAACACCGTAAGAAAAAAAAAAAAGATGCAAAAAACAACGCTTTATTATCATACCGCCGAACAAAAAGTGGAATAACACGCGATAAAAAGACGGATATAAATAAACATGGTACTGCTGAAAACGTCATCTTGTCCCGCAAAAAACGAGCATACAGCATCATCAGCAAAAAAATAAAAAAGTTATAGTCCTGAGAATAAAGCGATGCAAAAATAATTCTTTTTTCTATAAAAGTTTTTATCGTATAAAAGCGCCAAAACATAAAAAAAATATAAATGAGGTATCGCTGTAATCGTACTGACCCGAAGAATAAAACTGCTTTATCAATTTTACCAAACGCGGAACGGTATAAACGCCTCCCCCAAAAGAAATTCATGAATAGCTGGTTTTTGGTCATTCTGCCTCACAAAAATCGGAATAAAATGCAATAAAAAAATGTCACGTGGCCAAAAATGTTACCAATAAAAACGTCAACTCGTCCCACAAAAAACAAGACCTCACATGACTCTGTGGACCAAAATATGGAAAAATTATAGCTCTCAAAATGTGGTAACGCAAAAAATATTTTTTGCAATAAAAATCGTCTTTCAGTGTGTGACGGCTGCCAATCATAAAAATCCACTAAAAACCCGCTATAAAAGTAAATCAACCCCCCTTCATCACCCCCTTAGTTAGGGAAAAATTTAAAAAATGTATTTATTTCCATTTTCCCATTAGGGCTAGGGTTAGGGTTGGGGCTAGGGTTAAGGCAACAGTTAGGGTTGGGGCTAAAGTTAGGGTTAGGGTTTAGATTACATTTACGGTTGGGAATAGGGTTGGGATTAGAGTTAGGGGTGTGTCAGGGTTAGAGGTGTGGTTAGGGTTACCGTTGGGATTAGGGTTAGGGTGTGTTTGGATTAGGGTTTCAGTTATAATTTGGGGGGGTTTCCACTGTTTAGGCACATCAGGGGCTCTCCAAACCCGACATGGCGTCCGATCTCAATTCCAGCCAATTCTGCGTTGAAAAAGTGAAACAGTGCTCCTTCCCTTCCGAGCTCTCCCGTGTGTGCAAACAGGGGTTTAACCCAACATATGGGGTATCAGCGTACTCAGGACAAATTGGACAACAACTTTTGGGGTCCAATTTCTCCTGTTACCCTTGGAAAAATACAAAACTGGGGGCTAAAATATAATTTTTGTGGAAAAAAAAAAGGATTTTTTTATTTTCACGGCTCTGCCTTTTTTAACTGTAGTGAAACACTTGGGGGCTCAAAGTTCTCACAACACATCTAGATAAGTTCCTTGGGGGGGGTCTAGTTTCCAATATGGGGTCACTTGTGGGGGGTTTCTACTGTTTAGGTACATTAGGGGCTCTGCAAACGCAATGTGACACCTGCAGACCATTCCATCTAAGTCTGCATTCCAAATGGCGCTCCTTCCCTTCCGAGCCCTCCCATGCGCCCAAACGGTGGTTCCCCCCCACATATGGGGTATCAGCGCACTCAGGACAAATTGGACAACAAATTTTGGGGTCCAATTTCTCCTGTTACCCTCGGAAAAATACAAAACTGGGGGATAAAAAATAATTTATGTGGGAAAAAATTTTTGTTTTATTTTTACGGCTCTGCATTATAAACTTCTGTGAAGCCCTTGGTGGGTCAAAGCGCTCACCACACATCTAGATAAGTTCCTTAGGGGGTCTACTTTCCAAAATGGTGTCATTTGTGGGGGTTTCTACTATTTAGGTACATTAGGGGCTCTGCAAACGCAATGTGACGCCTGCAGACCATTCCATCTAAGTCTGCATTCCAAATGGCGCTCCTTCCCTTCTGAGCCCTCCCATGCGTCCAAACGGTGGTTCCCCCCCCACATATGGGGTATCAGCGCACTCAGGACAAATTGGATGACAACTGTTATGACCTAGTGGTCGGGACAACAATGGACCTAGTGGTTAAGAGCACACGGAATGACCTGATAGTTTCTGATAATAAGGACGAGCTCTGGGACGTGGGAACTCTGCTGACCGCAATCCCTAATCCTATCAAACACACTAGAAATAGCCGTGGATTGCGCCTAACGCTCCCTATGCAACTCGGCACAGCCTAAGGAACTAGCTAGCCCTGAAGATTGATTTAGCAAAGTGAGGCCCGACTTACTGAACAGACCTGAGGATAGGAAAGGTTACTTTGCGGTCAGCACAAAAACCTACAAAAAGACCACGCAGAGGGCGCAAAAAGACCCTCCGCACCGACTCACGGTGCGGAGGCGCTCCCTCAGTGTCCCAGAGCTTCCAGCAAGCAAGACAACAATAAAAATAGCAAGCTGGACAGAAAATAGCAAACCAAAGAAATACAAGCTGGAACTTAGCTTCTGCTGGGAAGACAGGACACAAGAACGATCCAGGAGAGAACTAGACCAATACTGGAACATTGACAGGTGGCCTGGAGCAAAGATCTAAGTGGAGTTAAATAGAGCAGCAGCTAACGAATTAACCTCGTCACCTGTGGAAGGAAACTCAGAAACACCCACCAGAGGAAGTCCATGGACAGAACCAGCCGAAGTACCATTCATGACCACAGGAGGGAGCCCGACAACAGAATTCACAACAGACAACTTTTGGGGTCCAATTTCTCCTGTTACCCTCGGGAAAATACAAAACTGGGGGCAAAAAAATAATTTTTCTGGGAAAAAAATTTTGTTTTATTTTTACGGCTCTGCATTATAAACTTCTGTGAAGCCCTTGGTGGGTCAAAGGGCTCACCACACCTCTAGATAAGTTCCTTAGGGGGTCTACTTTCCAAAATGGTGTCACTTGTGGGGGGTTTAAAAATTTAGGCACATCAGTGGCTCTCCAAACGCAACATGGCATCCCATCTCAATTCCTGTCAATTTTGCATTGAAAAGTCAAACGGTGCTCCTTCCCTTCCGAGCTCTCCCATGCGCCCAAACTGTGGTTTACCCCCACATATGGGGTATCAGCGTACTCAGGACAAATTGTGCAACAACTTTTGGGGTCCAATTTCATTTCTTACTCTTGGGAAAAAAAATGGGGGGCGAAAAGATAATTTTTGTGAAAAAATGTGATTTTTTATTTTTACGATTCTGTATTATAAACTTCTGTAAAGCACTTGGTGGGTCAAATGGCGCTCCTTCGCTTCTGAGCTCTGTCATGCGCCCAAACAGTGGTTTACCCCCACATATGGGGTATCGGTGTACTCAGGACAAATTGTACAACAACTTTTGGGGTCCATTTTCTCCTGTTACCTTTGGTAAAATAAAACAAATTGGAGCTGAAGTAATTTTTTTGTGAAAAAAAGTTAAATGTTCATTTTTATTTAAACATTCAAAAAATTCCTGTGAAGCACCAGAAGGGTTAATAAACTTCTTGAATATGGTTTTGAGCACTTTGAGGGGTGCAGTTTTTAGAATGGTGTCACACTTGGGTATTTTCTATCATATAGACCCCTCAAAATGACTTCAAATGAGATGTGGTCCCTAAAAAAAAAAATGGTGTTGTAAAAATGAGAAATTGCTGGTCAACTTTTAACCCTTATAACTCCCTAACAAAAAAAAATGTTGGTTCCAAAATTGTGCTGATGTAAAGTAGACATGTGGGAAATGTTACTTATTAAGTATTTTGTGTGACATATCTCTGTGATTTAATTGCATAAAAATTCAAAGTTGGAAAATTGCGAAATTTTCAAAATTTACGCCAAATTTCTGTTTTTTTCACAAATAAATGCAGGTAATATCAAAGACATTTTACCACTACCATGAAGTACAATATGTTACAAGAAAACAATGTCAGAATCACTGGGATCCGTTGAAGCGTTCCAGAGTTAGAACCTCATAAATGGACAGTGGTCAGAATTGTAAAAATTGGCCCGGTCATTAACGTGCAAACCACCCTTGGGGGTAAAGGGGTTAAGACAAATTAAATGAAGATAATAATACCAAATAATTTGTGTTTGCAATCATTTTCAGGAAGAAACTGAGTATTATCTGACAGAATTGCAGGGGTGTCAATACTTTTGGCCACAACTGTAGCTATTCGGATAAGGAGTTAGCCAAATCTATTCGCTTATCCCTATAAGGCTAGAGTCACACTAGCGCATATGTGATATGCTAATGACCCTCGGCTCCTGCTCTGCTGTGAGAGGGAGCCGAGTGTCATGTGTCTGTGGTCCAAGGCTCTCACACAGAGCGGATCGGAGCACAGCTGCAAAGGAGGAGGCAGAGAAATGAATTTCTCCATCTCCTCCATTGCCGGGGTCAGCGTATATCGCACATCACTAGGATGATATCTGAGTGATGTGCGCTGTCTCATCTCACTCGCACCTATAGGCTTATATGGGTGCGAGTGAGCCAAGTCTCGGCTAAGTGTCGGTGACAATCACAGCATGCTGCTATTTCACTCACACACTGAAAACGGCCAAGAAAAAATACAGTGAAGTGAGCTGCCCCATAGAGGAATACTGGTCCGAGTGCGATGAGAGTTTTATCACTCGTGCATATTCATCGCTAGTGTGACCCCGGCCTTAGATCAGTTGCAGAATTGGGGGCACAGGTTGGGGACAGGCAGAGATGAGGGCGGAGATATAGGGCAGAGCTGTGGAGAGCTCTGTGGGTGACAGATGAGATTGTATTGTGTTCTGTAGTGGATGGGTAACCAGTGCAATGGCTGGCACAGGGCGGAGGCGTTGGTGTAACTATATATTTTGCCCCCGTCATGCTCTGAACACCTGTTATTAGTGTGAGCAGTCATTCTGTGCTGACTCCCTTCAAGGCCTCATTCACACGCCAATATTCTGCATCAGTGTCTGTACGCCAAACCAGGAGTGGCACAATCAGAGGAAACCTATAATTCAAACATTGACATCGCTTCTGTGTTTTGGAAACGCTTCAGGTTTTGGCACACAACTACTGATGAAATGCGCATGTGTGAACAAAGCCTTAGGCTGAGGTAGTAGGGAATACGTGTGTAAGAACTGTACAGTACAAGGCTAGCGATCCTCAGCAACCCGTCAGCTATCAGCGCAGCCTATTACAAGCGGTTCTTTCCTCCGTTGCCATGGACACCGCCCACTCGTTGCGCAGCAGCTGTGAGGAAGCACGCGGTTCTTTCCTCTGTTGCCATGGACACCGCCCACTTGTTGCGCAGCAGCTGTGAGGAAGCACGCGGTTCTTTCCTCTGTTGCCATGGACACCGCTCACTTGTTGCGCACAGCTGTGAGCCTGTACCAGTACAATAACACCCAGCGGCTCCTGACTGACTGACACATCCGGGTCCGAGGCTGCAGTATACATGAATGGCATACGTCATAGTAGGCGGGGTTCCGAAGAAACGTCTTGGCCAATCGCAGAGCTCGCAGACCCAGGCAGCTCTGTAGGGTGACTAGCGGGAGGGTACAGTGTGAGGAACTGGCCGCATGGGGGCGCTCTGCACATGACGCACGGAGAACAACATCCATGTACACACGGACCGTGTATGAGCCCAGTCTGCTCGCACTGACAGCCCACACGTGCGCCCTCCTTCTGCCGCCATCTTCCTCCTCCCTCCCGGAGACTCCCCGGCCGTATCTCTCCTCCCTCCTTATATTGAGCGCTCGGGCCGGGCATTTGATGTTCCGTCAGGAAGGCGGCGGTGGTGTGCTGGGATTACTGAGCGGCAGCAGCATGTCCCGCTACACAGACTGGTTGTACGGCGGGGTGGACCCCAGCCTGGCAGGTAACGGGGGCCCGGAGTGTGCCGGCTTCCTGCCCGCCGGCCAGAGGCTGCTGGAGACCCTGGTGCTGCTGCTGCTGTCCGTGCTGGAGATCGGGCTGTCCCTGAGGAGGATCTCTGGGGGAGCGCTGCCGGCAGTCACGGATCGGCCGCACCGCCTGGGCCAGGACCTGCTGCTGGGGGCGCTCTGCCTCACCTTCGGGGTGGAGGTCGGCTTTAAATTTGCCACCAGGACTGTTATCTACCTGCTGAACCCCTGCCATGTGGTCACCATGCTACAGGTGAGTGTGTGCCCCGTCAGCTGTTGGGACTACAACCCCCAGCAGGCGTCAGGAGATTGTAGTAGCGCCCAGCATCTCCCCACATCAGGGGATGCTCAGTGACAGCTGCCATGACATCTCCTGGGTGTGGTGCTGCCAGCCATCACTGTGCCCTCTGGAGGATGGTGACCTGTAGGGGCCGGACCCCTCTGTGGCTGCAATGGTGGGCGCTGCTGGATGAGGCCACACTGTATATGGGCCCTTTGTAGTCCACTAGCTCCTCATAATGCCCCATCCCACCTGCCCTGGGGGTGGTAGTGGCCCCCTTACCTCATGGGTGCCAGTAATGGGGGTGTCACATCAGCGACCTATGCACGCTCCGATTGTCTCAGTGCGCTTGTGTCTTGTATAGGAAGACATTTACATTTACTGTGCCCACGACTGAGGTCCCGCATCATCATCTGTAAGGTGGTCAGCTGTCCCCCCACATACACGAAAAGGTTCACTTTAAGTGATGGTGGCTGAGATACGGGGGGTACAGGTCTCCTCGCCATGCTGACTGTCTCCGATCTTTTGTGCACTACACATTGTGGCTGGTTCATCCCAAAGTTGCATACAACAATGTCGGAGGCAGTATGTGAAGGGTATGGCCGCTGACTGAATATTGGGGGGTTCCTGTATCCGTGCTGCCAGTGTGATGAGGGACTGAGGGTCTTTTTAGGGTGGGGTACCTCATTCTGGCATGCTGCGGTAGGACAGACCCTTTCATTCTGCAGCTCCCATGACAATGCTATCCCTGTAATCTCTGGGAAATGTATTACATGGCATCCCTTGAATTTAGAATATGTCTGAAAACGCCCACGTGAAAAGTGCTGGACGGCCACGAACAATTCATGGCGGAGGACACTAAGCATTGTGCTGAGAATGACAGCGAATAGGTCACAGTACTGTAAGGAAACGCCGCTGCCGCCCCACTCAGACATAGGAGTCGGTGCTCCATTCAGTAAGATGAGGCGGCTCCTAGGGGGTCCGTGCTCCATTCAATAACACGTGGCGGCTCCTAGGGGGTCAGTGCTCCATTCAATAACACGTACCGGCTCCTAGGGGGTCAGTGCTCCATTCAATAACACGTACCGGCTCCTAGGGGGTCAGTGCTCCATTCAATAACACGTACCGGCTCCTAGGGGGTCAGTGCTCCATTCAATAACACGTGGCGGCTCCTAGGGGGTCAGTGCTCCATTCAATAACACGTGGCGGCTCCTAGGGGGTCAGTGCTCCATTCAATAACACGTACCGGCTCCTAGGGGGTCAGTGCTCTGTATATTAAGACGATGTGGCATCGGGGGTGGTCAGTGTTCCGTTTGGTAAGACGTGCTGGCTTCTAGGGGGTTGGTTCTCCCCAGGTAGTCTAGTCTAAGGACACATTGACGCCTGCAGCTCCCCTAGAATCACTCTTGCAAAGTTCCTACTTAGAGGTTTACTCAACAAGACAACTCCTCTTTGAAAGGAATCTGATCAGCCTGAAGCGATCCACTGCTGTCTCTGTGACAAGTTGGGACCGACCGTACACGCAGTGTATATATAGCTGGATTCTGTACAGATTTCTTGCTGAGCCCCACAGTTGTCAACAAATGTCGTGACCATTAGCAATGAACTTCTGATGCATCTGAAAGCGGCGACCACATCTCAGCCTTACAGTGTCTGTGCAGTGTGACTGCGCTATACGTGTGTGTGCGCTGTGCGTGACCGCTCTGTGTCTGTACTCGGTGTGACTGCACTGTACATGTATGCAGTGTGTAACTTAACTATGTGACTGCACTGTACGTGTGTGTGTGTGTTTGTGTGTGTGCGCATAGTGACTGCTCTGTATGTGTGTGTGCGGCACTGCGCTGTGCATGCTATGTTCTGTCAGGTTAGGAAATAGGCGGGTGCACTTGTGGACAGTGTACAAGGACATGATGTGAGAGGATGTTGTGCCATCATTATGCCATCTTGCTGATTACCTCAGTTGTGCCAGGAGCAGTATCCTAATGGAATGTTTTCATCAGTATATTTGCTAATTACGCAGAACCATGAATGGATCATCTTAGGACCCTACTGAACAGCAAGTTGTCAAACCTTTATAGCAGCCTTTTTAACCAGGCCAGAGTTCTTCTATAGCTCCCCCATCTACTATATAATTGTCCAAGCGTCACTTCCGTCTTTCTGTCACGGATATTCATTGGTCGCGGCCTCTGTCTGTCATGGAAATCCAAGTCACTGATTGGTCGCGGCAAAACAGCCACGACCAATCAGCGACCGGCACAGTCCGGCGGAAAAATGGCCACTCCTTCCTCCCCGCAGTCCAGTGCCCGCTTAGTATTCCCCTCCAGTCTGCCCTCACACAGGGTTAATACCAGCGTTAATGGACCACAGTGTAACGCACTCCATTAACGCAGCTATTAACCCTGTGTGACCAACTTTTTACTATTGATGATGCATATACGGCATCAATAGTAAAAAGATCTAATGTTACAAATAATAATAAAAAAAGGCTATTCTTACCCACCACCATCGCGTCCTCTCCTCGGCAGTGCAAGCGGCAGGTTCCGGGGCCAAGGATGGTATGTGAGAAGGACCTGCCATGACGTCACAGTCATGTGACCGCGACGCCATCACAGGTCCTTCGCTCATCCAACCCTGGGACCGGAAGCTGCCGCTTCACCACACACAGGCGACAGGACTACAAGGGCTCCCTCGGAAGGTGAGTATGTTTATTTTTTATTTTAACTTTTTTTTTTTTTTTTTACCTGTTACCTACTTGGCTGGGCAATTATACTACGTGGCTCTGTGCTGTATACTACGTGGGCTGGGCAATATACTATACTACATGGCTGGGCAATATACTACTTGGCTGGGCAATATACTACGTGGACATGCATTTCTAGAATGCCCGTTGCGTTAGAATCGGGCCACCATCTAGTACACAATATGTAGCCTTCAGCCAAATGATTGACTGCCTGGCTGCTATCCCGACTCCCCCGTACACATATACTGTAACTCGACTTTTCTGAGCATTCCTGTATTCTTTGAGTGGGCTGCCAGACTCCTCCGATGGCTGCTTATCTTCTCAGAGAACAAAAGGATTGGCCGTCAAAGATCCCACTTGTCAGATCGTTCTCGCCCCCAACATCATCTGTCAGGGAAGAGTTGGAGGCCCCCATACACATAAAGGTACCTTCACACATAACGATATTGTTAACGATATCGTTGCTATTTGTGACGTAGCAACGATATCGTTAATGAAATCGTTATGTGTGACAGCGACCAACGATCAGGCCCCTGCTGGGAGATCGTTGGTCGCTGAATAAAGTCCAGAACTTTATTTCGTCGCTGGACTCCTGCTGACATCGCTGGATCGGCGTGTGTGACACCGATCCAGCGATGTCTTCACTGGTAACCAGGGTAAACATCGGGTAACTAAGCGCAGTGCCGCGCTTAGTAACCCGATGTTTACCCTGGTTACCATGCTAAAAGTAAAAAAAAACAAACACTAGATACTTACCTACAGCCGTCTGTCCTCCAGCGCTGTGCTCTGCACTCCTCCTGTACTGTCTGTGAGCCGGAAAGCAGAGCGGTGACGTCACCGCTCTGCTTTCCGGCTCACAGCCAGTACAGGAGGAGTGCAGAGAAGCAGAGCGCAGCGCTGGAGGACAGACGGCTGTAGGTAAGTATCTAGTGTTTGTTTTTTTTTACTTTTAGCATGGTAACCAGGGTAAACATCGGGTTACTAAGCGCGGCCCTGCGCTTAGTTACCCGATGTTTACCCTGGTTACCGGCATCGTTGGTCGCTGGAGAGCGGTCTGTGTGACAGCTCTCCAGCGACCAAACAGCGACGCTGCAGCGATCCGGATCGTTGTCGGTATCGCTGCAGCGTCGCTTAATGTGAAGGGGCCTTTAGCCTGTTTGCAGAGATCTGCACGTTTGGCTGCCATTAAGGTACCTTCACACATAACGATATTGTTAACGATATCGTTGCTTTTTGTGACGTAGCAACGATATTGTTAATAAAATCGTTCTGTGTGACAGCGACCAACGATCAGGCCCCTGCTGGGAGATCGTTGGTCGCTGAATAAAGTCCAGAACTTTATTTCGTCGCTGGATCTCCCGTGGACATCGCTGGATCGGCGTGTGTGACACCGATCCAGCGATGTCTTCACTGGTAACCAGGGTAAACATCGGGTAACTAAGCGCAGGACCGCGCTTAGTAACCCGATGTTTACCCTGGTTACCATCCTAAAAGTAAAAAAAACAAACAGAACATGCTTACCTACAGCCGTCTGTCCTCCAGCGCTGTGCTCTGCTCTCCTCCTGTACTGTCTGTGAGCGTCGGTCAGCCGGAAAGCAGAGCGGTGACGTCACCGCTCTGCTTTCCGGCCGCTGTGCTCACACAGACAGTACAGGAGGAGAGCAGAGCACAGCGCTGGAGGACAGACGGCTGTAGGTAAGCATGTTCTGTTTGTTTTTTTTTACTTTTAGGATGGTAACCAGGGTAAACATCGGGTTACTAAGCGCGGCCCTGCGCTTAGTTACCCGATGTTTACCCTGGTTACCGGCATCGTTGGTCGCTGGAGAGCTGTCTGTGTGACAGCTCTCCAGCGACCAAACAGCGACGCTGCAGCGATCCGGATCGTTGTCGGTATCGCTGCAGCGTCGCTTAATGTGAAGGGGCCTTGCCATTACTCCAATGTGTATTGGCCTTTAGCTTATCTGATTGCTTTACTCACCGTAGCCTCATCCTGCTTATTATCAGCTCTCCAGTAGGTTTTTGCAGTATACATTGAATATCACCTTTATTATTAATTTACAAAGCCTGTAGATTTAGCAGATAGGAGAACAATGGCAGTCACAGACGGTTGGCAGCTCCAGGATTACGTGTCCTTACATGCTATTCAGTGAGCCGCGAGCTGCCCCTCTTGCTCTATGGCACATAATGCCGTGTGATGATGGCAGCGAACTCCCTGGTGGCTGAGTAACCTGGCGCAGTTCTCTATACTGTCAGCATTGCCAGGGTGTTGGCTTGTTTGAGTTAGCAGGAATCTAATGTTGGCGTGATATTGTGAGGGCGACTTAATTCTCCTAGGTAGAGAATATAGTGTCTGAAGGATCTGGAGGTTTCCCCTAATAATGGGTAACTTAACATGTTCCCATATTGTGCTTTTGGGACCTCATTGAGCACAACAATTACACCAAGTACTGAGTCCCACAGTTCCTCATTACGGAAGCTTTTGAAGTGCACCACATAATGGAAGGCTTTATACTACCTTCAATGATATACAATGGTGGAGAGAGGTGTGGGGCAAGAACATTGGATAGGTGCCAGATCGATGGGGCTTCAACTGCAAGAATTCAGATTTGATGCAAGAATTCAGGCGTAAAAGTTTAGAAAAGTTGCAAACTGTAGGCACAATTCGAAAGTTGTGCCCAAATTTTTGTGTTTTTTTTTTTTCCCACACCAGTTCTCCTAAATGGGCAGATCTGGTACGGGAGCGCAGCTTGTCTAATTCATGATGAGCTGTGGCATTCCCTACTCCAGAAATCTCACTCCAGTACTTTACTCGTGAGATTTCTGGTGTAGCACACAGAGGCACGCGCTGTTCGTCAGACACTCCAGATCTATGAAGAGGTGTGCACCACGACATGAATCGGGCATCTGACTCCAGCGCACCCCCTCATCTAGACTGGTCTGAACAACAGCGGTCTTGATGATTAAAGGGAACCTGTCACCCCGTTTTTTCAGTAGGAGATAAAAATACCGTTAAATAGGGCCTGAGCTGTGCTTTACAATAGGGTATTTTTTTGTCCCCTGATTCCCTACCTATGCTGCCGAAATACCTTACAAAAGTGTCCTTTTTTTTTCGCCTGTCAATCAGGCTGGTCAGGTCGGATGGGCGTGGTCACAGCGCTGTTTCTTCCCCCAGATCTTGCTTATGTTCCCGTTGGTGGCGTAGTGCTTCTCGCATGCACAAGTGCCGAATGCACTGCGCAGCTGTAGAAAAAGAGCGCGCTCGCCGCTATTCAGCGGTTTCTCGGTGGGCGCGGCCATCTTCCTGAGGCCGCGCGTGCGCAGATGGAGTCTCCTGCTTCCCGGGGCTTCAGGAAAATGGCCGCAGGATGCCGCGCGTGCGCAGATGGACATCGCAGCGGCCATTTTCCTGAAGTCGAGTTCAAACTCGGCTTTAGGAAAATGGCCGCCGCGATGTCCATCTGCGCACGCGCGGCATCCCGCGGCCATTTTCTTCATGGAGCATCTTCATGGAGCATCTTATGGGGCATAATCAATGTTTGTGCAGCTTTATATTGGGGCAAATGTCTACATGGAGCATCTTCTGGGGCCATAATCCGCATTTGTACAGCATTATATGGGGCAAATGTCTGTATGGAGCATCTTATGGGGCCATAATCCGCATTTGTGCATCATTATATGGCGCATATTTTAATATGGAGCATCTAATTGGGCCCAACAAACTGTATGGAGCACTATATGGGGCTCCTGATTCAATATGGATATTCAAAAACACTTAACCTACTGATGTCTCAATTAATTTGACTTTTATTGGTATCTGCTGCATTTTACACCCCAGGCTTATACTTGAGTCATTAAGTTTTCCCAGTTTTTTGTGGCAAAATTAGGGGTCTCTGCTTATGCTCGAGTATATACGGTAATTCTGGATGTATAGGAACAGTATGAAAAATAGTCGTGAAGGTGTACAAATTTGAACATTCAACTCCAGGGAAGATGTCAAGAGTAATTTCTGTAAAACATGATCAACTTGTATTTTCAGGTGCCGTATAACAAGCAAGATACAGTGCCTTGCGAAAATATTCGGCCCCCTGGAACTTTTCAACCTTTGCCCACATTTCATGCTTCAAACATAAATATACCAAATGTAATTTTTTGGTGAAGAATCAATAACAAGTGGAACACAATTTTGAAGTTGAACGATATTTATTGGTTATTTTAAATTTATGTGGAAATTCAAAAACTGGTAAGTGGGGCGTGCAATATTATTCGGCCCCTTTGCTTTCAGGGCAGCAAACTCTCTCCAGAAGTTCATTGTGGATCTCTGAATGATCCAATGTTGTCCTAAATGCCTGATGATGATAAATATAATCCCTGTGTGTAATCAAGTCTCTGTATAAATGCTCCTGCTCTGTGATCGTCTCAGGGTTCTGTTTGAAGCATCATGAAGACCAAGGAACACAACAGGCAGGTCCGTGATACTGTTGTGGAGAAGTTTAAAGCCGGATTTGGATACAAAATGATTTCCAAAACTTTAAACATCCGAAGGAGCACTGTGCAAGCGATCATATTGAAATGGAAGGAGTATCATTCGACTGCAAATCTACCAAGACCCGGCCGTCCCTCTAAACTTTCATCAAAAACAAGGAGACGACTGATCAGAGATGCAGCCAAGAGGCCCATGATCACTCTGGATGAACTGCAGAGATCTACAGCTGAGGTGGGACAGTCTGTCCATAGGACAACAATCAGTCGTACACTGCACAAATCTGGCCTTTATGGAAGAGTGGCAAGAAGAAAGCCATTTCTCAAAGATATCCTTAAAAAGTGTCATTTAAAGTTTGCAACAAGCCACCTGGGAGGCACACCAAACATGTGGAAGAAGGTGCTCTGGTCAGATGAAACCAAAATCGAACTTTTTGTCAACAATGCCAAATGATATGTTTGGCATAATGGCAACACAGCTCATCACCCTGAACACACCATCCCCACTGTCAAACATGATGGTGGCAGCATCATGATTTGGGCCTGCTTTTCTTCAGCAGGGACAGGAAAGATGGTTAAAATTGATGGGAAGATGGATGGAGCCAAATACAGAACCATTCTTGAAGAAAACCTGTTGTCTGCAAAAGACCTGAGACTGGGACGGAGATTTGTCTTGCAACAAGACAATGATCCCAAACATAAAGCAAAATCTACATTGGAATGGTTCACAAATAAATGTATCCATGTGTTAGAATGGACAAGTCAAAGTCTAGACCTCAATCCAATAGAGAATCTGTGGAAATAGCTGAAAACTTCTGTTCACAAGCGATCTCCATCAAACCTCGCTAAGCTCGAGCTGTATGCCAAGGAAGAATGGGCAAGAATTTCAATCTCTCGATGGACAAAACTGATAGACATACCCCAAGCGGCTGGCAGCTGTAATCGCAGCAAAAGGTGGCGCAACAAAGTATAAGGTAAAGGGGCCGAATAATATTGCACGCCCCAATTTTCAGTTTTTGAATTTCCACAAAAATTTTAAATAACCAATAAATTTCGTTCAACTTCACAACTGTGTTCCACTTGTTTCTTCACCAAAAAGTTACATTGGGTATCTTTGTTTTGAAGCATGATATGTGGGAAAAGGTTGAAAAGTTCCAGGGAGCCGAACACTTTTGCAAGGCACTGTATTCATGTGTCACGGTCCGAGTACTGTAATTGTAGACTGACGCCGGGGTCTTGGGACAAATGACAGGATGTCTGTCCAGCTTTAGATGGGTCATACATAGTGATAAATGATTGGAACACCGCGTCAGGGAGAAGGTTTATAGCTGAAGTAAGGAGCATTCTGCCTTCCAGATTAAAAACTTAATTTTCAGTCAATAAGTAGCAATAAAATCCATCATGGAATGTTGACTCCGGCACCGCATTTCCAGTGCATTGTGCGTCCCTAGCCGTGGCCTGTAGCTTCATTGGATGACCTGGTTACAGTTGGGCAAAAATTAGCAATACAGAAAAACATAATGTTCCCCAGAGATTTTATAATCTCTTGGGGATTTAATTAAATTAAAACATTAATACAAAAGTCCCCACCACACAAAAAATCTGATTTTTCTTTTTTCATGTTTATAAAATACACTTTTATTATATAGGTTTCCTGACCTGCCTTGTTCTGTGTATTTTCTTGGTGAACGTCGAAGAAGGATATACCTTTGTTTATATGGTTCGATCGTTGGCCAGAACCCTGTGATTAGCTCTGAATCCCCACTGGGATCGCTTTCGCTGTGTGTACTGGTAGGAGCTGTTTGCATGTAATATGGTGTTTCCTGCAGTGGATGCATATACATGGTAGGGTCACGTACTGAGATTTTCTGAGACTGATCCCTACATCCACTGAGTATGTCTTATGTGGGAAAACGGTGGATCGGTTATTTTATTTTTTTTCTTCTATGTGGATCAGTTCTGGTCTATGGACGATCTTCTCAAGCGCTATGCTTGGCCCTCTTTTCATATGAACAGAATCGTTGGCCCGCTCATGGAGACATCTGAGGACATTTCCTTTCCTGCTCCTCCATTGAATATCCCAGCGCGATTAGTAAACTTGTTTTGGGAGAACGATATGTCGAACAGGTTCCAGCAGGCGTGGTCTGTCAGCGTTCCCAGCTTGTAGTGTTCATGTAAAAGCTTTAATGACTGATTACATAACTCCTTTTCTAGCAAAACATTGCTGGTATTGGGACAGTCATTGTCTATAGGCCTGAACCTGCAGAGGTGTCTCCAGGATGGCGAGAGCTTTCCTAATAAATACATTTATGGCCTTATCCACAGAATAAGTGGTAAATGTAGAATTGTTGCGGTCCCCACCCGGTGGGTTCAGATGTTTGGCTGTTCATGTGATCCATACAATATACTGGCTGTTAGCAGGAGGTTTGCAGGGCTCCGGGCATAGAGCCATGGACTACAGATGGGCCAGGAACCTGCATATCTTTCTGCTCATCGCCACTTCTTACAGCTTGATAATGGAATCCATGAGGTAAAAACATTTTATGGGAGAAAACCACCTAAAATGAATACAAGGGTGTGTATGCGGGCACGGTGAGTTCACGTTCACGTGTTTAGGGTTCTGCAGGGGTTGGACACAGTCAAATATGACTCCTTTATCCTAATGATATATCGTTACTGCACATACATGGCTAATCTTATACCAATCCATGATTTCTAGGGGATGTGAGCTACATGCACTATGGACAGGGCTTGTGGTGATATTCACGACTCCGTGGACATCAATTTATCTACATATGCTTAAGGGATATGATGTGGACAGCCTGGTCTTACTTGCCAGAGACTTAAGTCATCAATAAGCTTAATTTTGAGAAAAATGACAGTATGATATTCTTTAGTAAACCTTTTGGAGACTGTTTTATCCACAAGGTGCTAATGGCGGTTTTGGAGACAAAAGTTTCCTTTTAGGCTATGTGCACACGTTGTGGATTAGGCTTAGGAATTTCTGGTGCGGATTCTGACTCTCCTGGCAGAAAATGCACCTGCGGATTTGTCGCGTTTTTAGTGCGTTTTTGCTGCGGTTTTCTTGCGGATTTGCTGCGGGGTTTTTTTTTTTTTGTTTTTTTTTTTTACCCCTGCAGTTTTCTATAATGGAATGGGTACAAAAACGCTGCAGATTCACAAAAAAGTGACATGCTACTACTTTTATGAAATGAAACCTGGCACTCAACTTGTACGTGAAAGCGGTTTTATTTACCAGCAACAAAAAAAGTTTCGGTCGTTAATCTGACCTTCATCAGTTACGTATAGATAGTGTTGTCTATAGTGAGTGAGCGAAGGGCTATGTTTTCCCTGTTATGAGAAGAGACCGGGTATGTGACCGATAACCGCTGGCTTGTGATGTGACGTGACGCGGTGTCCACCGCTGCTACTACTTTTAAACCGCAGCGGATTTTCCGCAAAGTGTGCACAGCATTTTTTTTTTCTCATTGATTTACATTGTACTGTAAATCAATTGCAGATCTTCAGCGTTTCTGCACTGCAAAAAACGCTGGGGATCCGCAGAGAATCCGCAACGTGTGCACATACCCTAAATCTATAGAATATAATAAGACTTTTGGATTAACAAAGGAGGCTGTGGAAGAAGAAATCATGCAAAGATGAGGAATACCTTATAAATATATATTTTTAGTATTTATTAAATGACACAATCCAAAACAAAGACATTAAATACACTTAAAAAGCACAAAATGGCCATAACCTATAGCAGAGCACAGCACTGTGGTGTTGACTTCTAATCCACCATCTGTAAAGGTACCGTCACACATAGCGACGCTGCAGCGATACCGACAACGATCCGGATCGCTGCAGCGTCGCTGTTTGGTCGCTGGAGAGCTGTCACACAGACCGCTCTCCAGCGACCAACGATCCCGAGGTCCCCGGTAACCAGGGTAAACATCGGGTAACTAAGCGCAGGGCCGCGCTTAGTAACCCGATGTTTACCCTGGTTACCATCCTAAAAAGTAAAAAAACAAACGCTACATATTTACCTACAGCCGTCTGTCCTCGGCGCTCTGCTTCTCTGGTCTGGCTGTGAGCGCCGGACAGCCAGAAAGCAGAGCGGTGACGTCACCGCTCTGCATTCCGGCTGACCGACGCTCACAGCCAGAGCAGGAGGAGAGCAGAGCACAGCGCTGGAGGACAGACGGCTGTAGGTAAGTATGTAGTGTTTGTTTTTTTACTTTTAGGATGGTAACCAGGGTAAACATCGGGTTACTAAGCGCGGCCCTGCGCTTAGTTACCCGATGTTTACCCTGGTTACCAGCGAAGACATCGCTGAATCGGTGTCACACACGCCGATTCAGCGATGTCTACAGGGAGTCCAGCGACGAAATAAAGTTCTGGACTTTCTTCCCCGACCAGCGATCTCCCAGCAGGGGCCTGATCGCTGCTGCCTGTCACACTGGACGATATCGCTAGCGAGGACGCTGCAACGTCACGGATCGCTAGCGATATCGTCTAGTGTGACTGTACCTTAAGATTGTACTTAAGGATCCATGAAAGATTAAGCCATGGTATTGTGAATGTGAAATTTTGCCAATAAGTCTAGAGTCTGTATTAAGATATTTTTGTGTTTTTTTTTTTTTTTTTTTTTTTTCCATGTCTTTGTTTTGGATGGTGTCATTTAATAAATGTTAGTCAGCTGATCATTGTCTTTTCATTTGTTCTTCGTCCTTGCTTTTTCTATGTGATAAGTAGTAGATCCCGACCTTTCTGGTGGTGCCCTCTACTTTAACTTGTTAGATCAATGAGGCTGCGTAATCCTCCTTTCTTCATGAAAGCACCCTCTTCTCCCATCTTTCTGGTCTCCAAGACGGGGGCGGTTATGGGGGCTGCGCTCCTGAAGATTGACAGTTTGGGCCAGCAGCATGGCTGAGCTCTCCGATGCAGCAAGTAGACAGTTTTGCCTCTGCTGTATCGCTCACGCTCCTCCGATACTGCAATCTTGCCAGCTTAAGTGTTTATTGTAAGCTGAACAGGAGAGAACTTGTAAGCGCTGCACTCCTTGCCTAAGACACTGGCCACTGATGATGGCCTGCAGTGCTGCTGACAAACTAGTTAATGAGGAGTAAACTATAGCAGTAATAATTCCTCCGTTGAGTATTTTTAATAAGTAAAATGATTTATGGCGATGAGACATTTCCTTTGAGATGGTGAAATGTGGTATTTGCTCATAAATCTACATACGGTATTTCCGCCTTGTCTGGTTCCTGCTCGTTATTCATGTTGTGTGCTCTCCCTATTTACCTGTGACGGGCTGACACTGTACACAAACGCCTGTGGTTTGGCTGATCTACACATATGTATGTATCCTGCGTGATGGCTTGGCGAGTTCTCCGCCTGAATGTTTCTGAATGATACAACTTATTACCATTCTCTCCTTTGGCTATCCTTTTATTAGAGGCTTCTATTGTTACAGTCTGCAGTGCTGTTTTTGTGTCTCGTGTGAAGATGTGGTGCGTGTTCTCCATCACTTGTCCATACAATTCCTCATCACCACAGCCATCTGGATAAGCAGGGACCAAGTGTAGGTGTCCACTATTATAGTGATTTATTAGGATCCCAGCAGTTGGACATTCACTCATTCCCTCCAAATCATGCTATTAGGGTGACAGAAGGGTGGCGGTATGCGGGTCTGCACTGGCAATTGCTGTAGTGCAAAGTTTAAGGTAGGGTCTTCGACTCTTCCATGGCCCCTAATAAAATTTTGTGACAGCGGTGCTTGCACAGGAGTATAGCAAGGGGAGTATCCCAGTATAATAAAATATAACCTTTAATCAAAATTCTAAAATGGACATGCATAACACACAAAAAACACATAAAGTGCTCGTGCCAACCAGTGCTCTAATTTAAAACTCTGATCTCCCCAATATAAGCAGACGTATAACCAGAGACAGAGTTCCTTGCGACATGTATGGCAGGAACAGCGGAGGTCCAGATAAGTGTGGGGTAGAGGGTGCGGGGTTCTTTCCCTAAACCCCTGTCGTGCCCCTACGAAGCTCCTGTCCTAACAAGGACAGGCCCCAAGTAAGCCCTGCTATGGGCCCCCCCAACACAAGAATAGGGTCATATATCTCCCTACGTGTTTCCTCCCCAATTATGGGGATTCATCAGGGGCGTTCAGGATAGCCAGTAGGCCAGAGAAATAAATTCAAAATATTAAGTGTCCGTCAGAAATAAAGACACCAGCAGTGGCTGGATGATCATTAGCGAGTGTAACTGTGTGTCACTGCCTTAGTATGGGTCCTGGGTATCCCACAGTACAAGTCCCCTTAAATAAATTCCTGGAGGCGTAGTCCGCCCCTGGAGTGTGACATCTAGAATAACAAGCCTCCATTGTAAATACCCACATCCAATCGGGACTTCAGAAATAATGCCATGCCCCTGTCTGCAGGGGTAGTCCGCCCCAATACCGGTACCTTAGCCAATCCTAACCAGGCCGCATGGCATTCACTCACACTGCGCTCCACTGCGTGGAACGCAGACCAACCGGAAGTGTCCGCGCCATCTTGGATATGTCACTTCCAGTATACGGAGAGACGCTCCAGGGACCTTATGAGATGGCATTCCAAAAATGGAGCGCACCATGGCCGGAATTACCTGTGCCATGCCAAAATCGTCACTTATGGTTCTATTGCACTGCAAAAAACAGGGCAGTAGCCCTCTGACATACGGAAAAGCGCCAAAGGTAATGGCATTTAAATACCCACCGAGCATAGCTGATTATGAAGGGAGACTGTAAATATACCCAGACCCAAAGCAGGACAGATTTCCCATACATATGAACAATATCCCACATATGAACTATATGAAGAATGGTATTGCACCGAGGGGCCTAAGCATTTCTTTACTCCCAGCTCTATGTTGTAGAATGCCCCAATTTATGAGTCTGTGGAAAAAGGAAACAACCTGCAGCTCCCTGAGGTTAATGCAAATTTTGATCAATGAAGAAAAGGTTAATCTGGATAGACTCAATGCTAAGCTCAAAGAGCAAATAGAGATTACAATAAAATTCAAAACTGAAAGCGACTTCTCTTAGTCAGCTGCAGAATTCCATTAAAAAATGTCAATATAATTTAAAAGAGAAACATAAACAATACTTCAGTGACCTGCAGGACTTCAAAGACAATAAAATATATCAGTTGGTTGTAGATCGCCAAGACAGAGGGGAGAGAGATAGAGAACTCTTCTCTACTGAGACTGACCTGTCAGATACAGAGACCAGGTTGGTCAACTCGAGGGGTCGACAGAGGGAGAGAAGCAGAGGTTATCAGAGGGGAGATGGATGCCAGCCCTCAACTTCTAGACCAGGTTTTTTAGACAGACTGTACCAGTTAAGTACCTAAGGTTACTTTCACACTAGCGTTGTACATCGCAATGCGACGTTGCGACGTACCGACGCATACTGCGAATGCGCCGCACAACGCGGGCAGCGGATGCAGTCTTCAAACGCATCCGCTGCCCAATTCTGAGCTGCGGGGAGGAGGGGTGTTGTGAATTCTGTGGCTGAGTTCACTTCTGTGGTCACAAGTGGTATTGCAGTCTCTGGGCTTCCTCCCTCAGGTGTTTTGGTGAGCTCGTTGGCTGCCTTGCTATTTAGCTCCACCTGAGTCTGTCTTCCTTGCTCCTTGTCAATGTTCCAGTGTTGGATCTGAGCTACTGCATCTTTCCTTGGGCCTGCTGCTCTGCTAGATAAGTGCTTCTAGTTTGTTTTCTGTTTTTTCTGTCCAGCTTGCTATTAACTTTTGCTGGAAGCTCTGAGAAGCAAAGGGGTGCACCGCCGTGCTGTTAGTTCGGCACGGTGGGTCTTTTTGCCCCTTTGCGTGGTTTTCGTTTTAGGGTTTTTTGTAGACTGCATAGTTCTCTTTGCTATCCTCGCTCTGTCTAGAATATCGGGCCTCACTTTGCTGAATCTATTTCATTCCTACGTTTGTCTTTTCATCTTGCTAACAGTCATTATATGTGGGGGGCTGCCTATTCCTTTGGGGTATTTCTCTGAGGTAAGTCAGGCTTGTATTTCTATCTTCAGGCTAGTCAGCTCCTCAGGCAGTGCCGAGTTGCATAGGTAGTGATAGGCGCAATCCACTGCTGCTTATAGTTGTGTGAGGATAGATCAGGTACTGCAGTCTACAGAGATTCCACTTCTCAGAGCTCGTCCTATTGTTTTTGGTTATTGCCAGATCTCTGTATGTGCGCTGATTACTGCACGCTGTGTTGCCTGATTGCCAGCCATAACAGAGGGGGTAGAGTTCCGGGCGCGCATGCGCGGTCGGAAATGGCGGACACGACGCACCAAAAAAAGTTACATGCAACGTTTTTTGGTTTCGACGGTCTGACGCAACACGACGGTTGCGATGTGTGGCAAAGCGTCGCAATGCGTCACTAATGTTAGTCTATGGAGAAAAAACGCATCCTGCAAGAAATTTTGCAGGATGTTTTTTCAACAAAACAACGCATTGCGACGTACGACGCTAGTGTGAAAGTAGCCTTAGGGTACCGTCACACTATAACATTTCGATCGCTACGACAGTACGATTCGTGACGTTCCAGCGATATCGTTACGATATCGCTGTGCCTTGCACGCAGCAGCGATCAGGGATCCTGCTGAGAATCGTACGTCGTAGCAGATCGTTTAGAACTTTCTTTCATCGCTGGATCTCCCGCTGTCATCGCTAGATCGGTGTGTGTGACACCGATCTAGCGATCTAGCGATGCGATCCAGCGATGCGTTCGCTTGTAACCAGGGTAAACATCGGGTAACTAAGCGCAGGACCGCGCTTAGTTACCCGATGTTTACCCTGGTTACAAGCGTTAAACTAAAAAAAAACAAACAGCACATACTTACATTCTGGTGTCCGTCAGGTCCCTTGCAGTCTGCTTCCAGCACTGTGACTGCCGGCCGTAAAGTGAAAGCAGAGCACAGCGGCTGTGCTTTCACTTTCACTTTACGGCCGGCAGTCACTGAGTGCGGGAACCAGACTTCAAGGGACCTGACGGACACCAGAATGTAAGTATGTGCTGTTTGTTTTTTTTTAGTTTAACGCTTGTAACCAGGGTAAACATCGGGTAACTAAGCGCGGTTCTGCGCTTAGTTACCCGATGTTTACCCTGGTTACCCAGGGACCTCGGCATCTTGGTCGCTGGAGAGCTGTCTGAGTGACAGCTCCCCAGCGACCACACAACGATTTACCTACGATCACGGCCAGGTCATATCGCTGGTCGTGATCGTAGGTAAATCGTATAGTGTGACGGTACCCTTAGTCGCAATCCTTTCAACAGGGATTAGATCAACAGGTTATCAATTTGTCTGATAGGCAATTGAACCCTGTGGAGATGTCAGTTCTTTCAAAGGGATTATCTTTTATACCTACTACGGACTTTGTCCTATTTGATATGATTAAAGATCTTAATCTTTTTGTCAGAAAACTGAGTTGGCATAAGTTTTATATACAAAGGGACAAGAAAACTTGTGGTGCAAGGTGTACAGCTGCTCGCGAATCTGGATACTGTTCCAGTAACCAATAGGGGACTTGGTCCATTCACACATCTAAAAAAATCCCAGTACGAAGATGGCACCGGCTGGGGTGGATCTTTCAGCAATAGATCTTTCTGAATCTTGCCACAAAAGACATCAAGCAGTATGTACAGACACAACCCAAGCATAACCTCAATAAAGAAATTATTGCACTCCGGAACTTGGAGATGGATAAATCAATAATCTTTAAACCCTCTGATAAAGGTGTAATGTGGTTATGATGGGTATTAATAAATACAGAGACATGTGCCTACCTCTACTCAATGACCATTCTACTTATGCTCGAGTTACACAAAATCCAATTGCGACATGTCTGGGGGCTCTAGAGGCGGTGCTGATGACATGACAGCTAAATCTGACAATCTGATCAGTCAGGATGAATATTCGTTCTTACTTCCTCGGCACC
Source organism: Ranitomeya imitator (assembly GCF_032444005.1). Lineage (NCBI taxonomy): Eukaryota > Metazoa > Chordata > Amphibia > Anura > Dendrobatidae > Ranitomeya > Ranitomeya imitator. The sequence goes on along the minus strand of NC_091283.1, from coordinate 108,639,057 downwards.
CGGTAATGGCCACCTTCTATGCCTTGCCCAAGGTCCACAAGGGCACTGAACCCCTGAGGGGGAAGCCCATTGTCTGGGATAGGGAGTATTGGTCAAAATGTGGGTATTTATGTTGATTGTATCCTTGGACGTTTTGTCACCGCACTTCCATCCTATGCTAGGGACACGATGGACCTCCTCCGTAGGCTGGAAGGGATATCCCTTGAACCCGGGTCTTTGCTGGCAAGCGTTGATGTTGAGGCACTCTACTCCTCGATTCCACATTCCTATGGGATTCGGGGGGGTGGAACACTTTCTTGGTACCAGAGCCAGACAGTTTGCATCCCACAATGAGCTGGTGTTAACCCTTCTTGACTTCATGCTTAACAATAACTACTTTTGTTTTGATGGTAAGATCTTCCACCAGCTCAGGGGCACCGCCATGGGGGTCCATGTGCACCAAGTTGCGCCAACTTGTTCCTGGGCTGGTGGGAGGACAGTATTGTCTTTTCTGAGGCCCATGAGGAATTCACGGTCTATATTGATCTGTGGGCAAGATACATAGACTATGTTTTTGTTTTATGGAAGGGCACAAGGGATACTTTCCAAAGGTTTATTGCATCTCTGAACAAAAATATTTGCTTGATTCACCTCTGAAATAGAATAAGCCAGGCTACCATTCCTAGATGTGGTGATTAAGTCAGCTAGAGGGTATTGTCTGGAAACGACTAGTTATAGGAAATCTACATCCACCAACGCACTATTGAGATGGGAGCGCTATTGAGATGGGAGAGCCATCACCCCTATCCCCTGAAAAGGGGCATCCCAAAGGGCCAATATCTCCGACTTAGACGAAATTGCTCTAGTGAATCCGACTTTAAGTTTAAAGCGGATGACCTCAGACAAAGGTTTCTATCTAGGGGCTATCCTGACCGGGTGCTGAGAGAAGCCTTTCACCACGCTAAGGGACAGGTGAGAGGTACATTATTAACACTGCGTGATGGAGAGGTGAGGACACCTAAGAAAACTACGGTAGGTTAATTTGTGATTTTGACAATGGGTCTCCATTTATCAGACAAGTCTCAAAGAGACACTGGGGCATTCTTGGGATGGATGAGGACCTAAGGGATGTCATAGAGGAGGAGCCACCAGTCACCTATAGAAGATGCAAAACCTTGGGTGATCGGCTGGTGCACAGCCATTTCGACCGATTATTTTATATATATATTTTTTTTAATTCCCCCCCCCCCCCCCCCCCCAAAAGGGGAGACATGATTGCCCAGGAGACCGGCGGGATGCTTTAAATGCGGTACCTGTGTGGCTTGTGAGTTTGTTCAGGTTGGGAAAGAATTCTTTAACATTAACACACAGGAAACATTCAGAATTAAGGACTTTATTAATTGTAAAACCAAAGGCGTCATTTATAGAGCTGTATGTGAATGTGGTATTACCTACATTGGAAAGACCATCAGGGAATTCAGAAGGAGGGTTGGGGAGCATTTGGGGGATATTAGGAACTAGAGGGACACTCCTATTGCCAAACATGTCAATGGGCATCATGGGGGAGATGTCAATACTATATGGTTTATGGGTACTGACCAGGTAAAACCGCTGAGGGGAGGTAACCTGGATAAAATGTTACTGCAGAAGGAGGCAAGGTGGATATTTACCTTAGACACCTGCCATCCTCGGACTCAATGAGCAACTGAACTATGGATGCTTCCTGTGGATTATTTTCACCTTGAGGGGCGTACCCGCGCCATCCATGTCCACCCCCTTATATGATCCGGTTTATACTTACTGGAAATTACAATCTCCGGGTTTTGCTAATGGTCCCATGTACTTGCGCCCCACTTCTCTTACCTCTCCCCCTCCCCCTGCCCCCCCTGCTCCTCCTCTCCCTCATGGTTTTTGGAGAAAACGACATCATATGACACCCTATTTGGTTTCTAACTCCCCTCGTCTTTTCTCTATTGCGGAGAAAATTGTATCTGAGTACATCTCATGTGAGCTCTAATATGACAATAACCCTCACCTCCCTTCATCCCCCTCTCCCCCCTTCCCCCTTCTGTTGTGGAAAATGACATCTTGTGACACCTTGATTCATTCTTCTGTGCCTGGGTCCTGTGGGAAGGGGACTGCCGATTTTAAACAAAATCTTTTTATGTCTATTAGGACAATTTGAATGGGATCATTACCCCTCCCCTGTATGATTATCCTCTTACATTCTTTTTGTATAGAAATTGGTGATAATGATATTGGGTATTGGCCAATTCTATCAATATATGTGGATATTCATATGTATTGGACATCTGTCCTGCTTTGGGTCTGGGTATATTTACAGTCTCCATTCATAATCCGCTATGCTCGGTGGGAATTTAAATGCAATTACCTGTGGCGTTTTTGGCGTATGTCAGAGGGCTACTGCCCTGTTTTTTGTGGTGCATTAGAACCATAAGTGACGATTTTGGCATGGCGCAGGTACAGTTGTGGCCAAAAGTATTGACATCCCTGCAATTCTGTCAGATAATACTCAGTTTCTTCCTGAAAATGATTGCAATCACAAATTCTTTTATATCATCTTCATTTAATTTGTCTTAAATGAAAAATCACAAGAGAATGAAGCAAAAAGCAAAACAATGATCATTTCACACACAACTCCAAAAATGGGCCAGACAAAAGTATTGGCACCCTCAGCCTAATACTTGGTTGCACAACCTTTAGCCAAAATAACTGCAACCAACCGCTTCCGGTAACCATCAATGAGTTTCTTACAATGCTCTGCTGGAATTTTAGACCATTCTTCTTTGGCAAACTGCCCCAGGTTCCTGATATTTGAAGGCTGCCTTCTCCAAACTGCCATTTTTAGATCTCTGCACAGGTGTTCTATGGGATTCAGGTCTGGACTCATTGCTGGCTGTTATGGCTGGCAATCAGGCAACACAGCGTGCAGTAATCAGCGCACATACAGAGATCTGGCAATAACCAAAAACAATAGGACGAGCTCTGAGAAGTGGAATCTCTGTAGACTGCAGTACCTGATCTATCCTCACACAACTATAAGCAGCAGTGGATTGCGCCTATCACTACCTATGCAACTCGGCACTGCCTGAGGAGCTGACTAGCCTGAAGATAGAAATACAAGCCTGACTTACCTCAGAGAAATACCCCAAAGGAATAGGCAGCCCCCCACATATAATGACTGTTAGCAAGATGAAAAGACAAACGTAGGAATGAAATAGATTCAGCAAAGTGAGGCCCGATATTCTAGACAGAGCGAGGATAGCAAAGAGAACTATGCAGTCTACAAAAAACCCTAAAACGAAAACCACGCAAAGGGGCAAAAAGACCCACCGTGCCGAACTAACAGCACGGCGGTGCACCCCTTTGCTTCTCAGAGCTTCCAGCAAAAGTTAATAGCAAGCTGGACAGAAAAAACAGAAAACAAACTAGAAGCACTTATCTAGCAGAGCAGCAGGCCCAAGGAAAGATGCAGTAGCTCAGATCCAACACTGGAACATTGACAAGGAGCAAGGAAGACAGACTCAGGTGGAGCTAAATAGCAAGGCAGCCAACGAGCTCACCAAAACACCTGAGGGAGGAAGCCCAGAGACTGCAATACCACTTGTGACCACAGAAGTGAATTCAGCCACAGAATTCACAACAGCTGGCCACCTTAGAAGTCTCCAGTGCTTTCTCTCAAACCATTTTCTAGTGCTTTTCGAGGTGTGTTTTGGGTCATTGTCCTGCTGGAAGACCCATGACCTCTGAGGGAGACCCAGCTTTCTCACACTGGGCCCTACATTATGCTGCAAAATTTGTTTGTAGTCTTCAGACTTCATAAGCCATGCACACGATCAAGCAGTCCAGTGCCAGAAACAAAGCAGCAAAGCAACCCCAAAACATCAGGGAACCTCCGCCATGTTTGACTGTAGGGACCATGTTCTTTTCTTTGAATGCCTTTTTCTCCTGTAAACTGTGATGCCTTTGCCCAAAAAGCTCTACTTCTGTCTCATCTGACCAGAGAACATTCTTCCAAAACGTTTTAGGCTTTTTCAGGTAAGTTTTGGCAAACTCCAGCCTGGCTTTTTTATGTCTCGGGGTAAGAAGTGGGGTCTTCCTGGGTCTTCTACCATACAGTCACTTTTCATTTAGACGCTGACGGATAGTACGGGTTGACACTGTTGTACCCTCGGACTGCACGGCAGCTTGAACTTGTCTGGATGTTAGTTGAGGTTCTTTATCCAACATCCGCACAATCTTGCGTTGAAATCTCTTGTCAATTTTTCTTTTCCGTCCACATCTAGGGAGGTTAGCCACAGTGCCATGGGCTTTAAACTTCTTGATGACATTGCGCACGGTAGACACAGGAACATTCAGGTCTTTGGAGATGGACTTGTAGCCTTGAGATTGCTCATGCTTCCTCACAACTTGGTTTCTCAAGTATTCAGACAGTTCTTTGGTCTTCTTTCTTTTCTCTATGCTCAATGTGGTACACACAAGGACACAGGACAGAGGTTGAGTCAACTTTAATCCATGTCAACTGGCTGCAAGTGTGATTGTTATTGCCAACACCTGTTAGGTGCCACAGGTAAGTTACAGGTGCTGTTAATTACACAAATTAGAGAAGCATTACATGATTTTTCAAACAGTGCCAATACTTTTTTGTCCACCCCCTTTTTAATGTTTGGTGTGGATTAAATCCAGTTTGGCTGTAGGACAATTTTTTGTGTTTTCATTTAAGACAAATTAAATGAAGATAATAACAAAGAATTTGTTTGCAATCATTTTCAGGAAGAAACTGAATATTATCTGACGGAATTGCAGGGGTGTCAATACTTTTGGCCACAACTGTAATTCCGGCTATGGTGCGCTCCATTTTTGGAACGCAATCTCATAAGGTCCCTGGAGCGTGTCTCCGCATACTGGAAGTGACGTATCCAAAATGGCGCGGGCACTTCCGGTTGGCCTGCTTTCCACACAGTGGAGCGCAATGTGAGTGAATGCCGTGTGGCCTGGTTAGGATTGGCTAAGGTACCGGTATTGGGGCGGACTACCCCTGCAGACAGGGGCATGGCATTATTTCTGAAGTTCCGATTGGATGTGGGTATTTACAATGGGGGGCTTGTTCTAGATGTCACACGCCGGGGGCGGACTATGCCTCCAGGAATTTATTTAAGGGGACTTGTACTGTGGGATACCCAGGACCCATACTAAGGCAGTGACACACAGTTACACTCGCTAATGATCATCCAGCCACTGCTGGTGTCTTTATTTCTGACGGACACTTAATATTTTGAATTTATTTCTCTGGCCTACTGGCTATCCTGAACGCCCCTGATGAATCCCCGTAATTGGGGAGGAAACGTGTAGGGAGATATATGACCCTATTCTTGTGTTGGGGGGGCCCATAGCAGGGCTTACTTGGGGCCTGTCCTTGTTAGGACAGGAGCTTCGCAGGGGCACGACAGGGGTTTAGGGAAAGAACCCCGCACCCCCTACCCCACACTGTTATCTGGACCTCCGCTGTTCCTGCCATACATGTTGCGAGGAACCCTGTCTGTGGTTATCCGTCTACTTATATTGGTGAGATCAATCCGATTTTTAGATTAGAGCACTGGTTGCACGAGCACTTTGTTTTTTTTTGTTTATGTATGTCCATTTTAGAATTTTGATTAAAGGTTTTATTTTATTATATTGGGATACTCTGCTTGCTATACTCCTGATATCCTGAGGGTAGTATAACAGTGTTGACAACTGCACACTGTAGCTTATTTACTAGCGGTGCTTGCACAGAATGTTCTATAGGTGGGCTTAAATAAAATGGTGCCGTAATGGCGCTAGCGCAGATTGAGATCTTGGCTAGATAACGAGTCAAGATCTCAATTTGTGCATGCGCAGACAGCGGCGCCATTTTCCCAGCGACTGCCAGAGAATCAGTCTGCGCATCCAGTCCCGTCACTCAGTGCTTCACGGTGGAGCCAGTCGGTTAACTAAACCTTCCCACCTGCTTGTTTTCCATTTAGCTCAACCACCCCCTTATTTGGCTGACAGCTCTGCATCACATCATAGAGCCAGAGAAAGCAGGAGATGGATGGAAACCAAGAGGATGGGATAGTGTACAGGTCCTTCTCAAAAAATTAGCATATAGTGTTAAATTTCATTATTTACCATAATGTAATGATTACAATTAAACTTTCATATATTATAGATTCATTATCCACCAACTGAAATTTGTCAGGTCTTTTATTGTTTTAATACTGATGATTTTGGCATACAACTCCTGATAACCCAAAAAACCTGTCTCAATAAATTAGCATATCAAGAAAAGGTTCTCTAAACGACCTATTACCCTAATCTTCTGAATCAACTAATTAACTCTAAACACATGCAAAAGATACCTGAGGCTTTTATAAACTCCCTGCCTGGTTCATTACTCAAAACCCCCATCATGGGTAAGACTAGCGACCTGACAGATGTCAAGAAGGCCATCATTGACACCCTCAAGCAAGAGGGTAAGACCCAGAAAGAAATTTCTCAACAAATAGGCTGTTCCCAGAGTGCTGTATCAAGGCACCTCAATGGTAAGTCTGTTGGAAGGAAACAATGTGGCAGAAAACGCTGTACAACGAGAAGAGGAGACCGGACCCTGAGGAAGATTGTGGAGAAGGACCGATTCCAGACCTTGGGGAACCTGAGGAAGCAGTGGACTGAGTCTGGTGTGGAAACATCCAGAGCCACCGTGCACAGGCGTGTGCAGGAAATGGGCTACAGGTGCCGCATTCCCCAGGTAAAGCCACTTTTGAACCATAAACAGCGGCAGAGGCGCCTGACCTGGGCTACAGAGAAGCAGCACTGGACTGTTGCTAAGTGGTCCCAAGTACTTTTTTCTGATGAAAGCAAATTTTGCATGTCATTCGGAAATCAAGGTGCCAGAGTCTGGAGGAAGACTGGGGAGAAGGAAATGCCAAAATGCCTGAAGTCCAGTGTCAAGTACCCACAGTCAGTGATGGTGTGGGGTGCCATGTCAGCTGCTGGTGTTGGCCCACTGTGTTTCATCAAGGGCAGGGTCAATGCAGCTAGCTATCAGGAGATTTTGGAGCACTTCATGCTTCCATCGGCTGAAATGCTTTATGGAGATGAAGATATCATTTTTCAGCACGACCTGGCACCTGCTCACAGTGCCAAAACCACTGGTAAATGGTTTACTGACCATGGTATTACTGTGCTCAATTGGCCTGCCAACTCTCCTGACCTGAACCCCATAGAGAATCTGTGGGATATTGTGAAGAGAAAGTTGAGACGCAAGACCCAACACTCTGGATGAGCTTAAGGCCGCTATTGAAGCATCCTGGGCCTCCATAACATCTCAGCAGTGTCACAGGCTGATTGCCTCCATGCCACGCCGCATTGAAGCAGTCATTTCTGCCAAAGGATTCCCGACCAAGTATTGAGTGCATAACTGAACATTATTATTTGATGGTTTCTTTGTTTGTTATTAAAAAACACTTTTATTTGATTGGATGGGTGAAATATGCTAATTTATTGAGACAGGTTTTTTGGGTTATCAGGAGTTGTATGCCAAAATGATCAGTATTAAAACAATAAAAGACCTGACAAATTTCAGTTGGTGGATAATGAATCTATAATATATGAAAGTTTAATTGTAATCATTACATTATGGTAAATAATGAAATTTAACACTATATGCTAATTTTTTGAGAAGGACCTGTATATAAATGATTGACCCACCATGGCGCACCAAGAGCTTGTACTTTGAACAGTAATTTTGTGCTAACAGTCCCTTTTTAGGGAATGTTCATACTAAATTTGCATTAAAAAAAAAAACAACTATCAGCTGCTTTTTACAGTACCATCCCATATATAACCAAGGAAGTCAAACGCCAAATATATAAGAAAATAGATGATTTTTATTTCAAAATAACTAAACGAGACATTTAAAATACATATAAGGGGGGAACACACCACAAAGTAAACTGCAACACATACATATGTACCAAAAATAAGATATAAAAATATAAGCGCCTTTTTGAAAGAACCAATTGTAACAATGTATAATATACTGGCCCAAATGTATACAAGTCTGGGTGGGGACTCAATTCCACGGTGTGCCACCCCGAAGCCAGATGCTCACAACATACATAAATAGCACCCATTGCCTATAGCCTGCCAGTGCGTCCAATAGAATATATGCTATAAATAAGCTATTATAAAGTGCCTACTAAATTATGTTAAAGTAAAGTGCAAGAAGTGCTTCCTACATAGGTGGCCTCATATGTGCATAATGTTATGCTTCCAGTAAGCAAAGACAGGCATAGACAATATATAAGGTGCAAGTAACGGCTAAAGGTGCCAAATGGTACATAACCTGTGTCAGCAGTACGACCCCAACGCGCGTTTCGCGATAGCTTCTTCCAGGGGGATTGTCGTGTAAGGTCTCATATGTCTGGTGCTCTTTATATACCCATATCCTGCTGCTACTGATTGCCGCGGCTGAGTAGCGGCGCTTCCGTTGCTCTGATCCGGATGTGACGTCTCCTCAAACCAGCGTCTCACGCGGCAGGTCCACTCCCCCCCCCCTGACGCGTCAGAGAGAGGGCGGAAAACTACAGCGCTGAGGACGCGTCGCCAAGGAGACCCCAAGAAAACCGGAAGTCTCGGGAAGCGCTCTGCCGCTAAGGTAACAACGCTAGCTACGGAGCTTATGCTGTCTAATACAACACCGCTCCAACGTTCTAACTGAAACGCTGGCATAAGGACTAATGCTACCTGTTATAATGGCACTTCACCGATCTAGGAGGAACGCTAATTAAGAAGATTGTTTACACTGTCCATTAAATATAATAGTGCTTCACCACTCAAATGGTGACACCAGCTAAATAACTTGCGCCATCCATTCTAGTGGATTCGCTAAATACCAAAGTGTTACTTTAAAAGAGACTACCATGATATTAACACATAATACTCCAGTGACACAGATAACTATTTTATGTGCTAAAACCTACTAACCATATAGCGCAACCACTATTGCACATATTTTACACCTAATGTATACATTGATGTACCATAATATAATCCCATATCGGGAAGTGAAATAACAACATATTATTTTTACAATGACCTTATAACTATTAATATATAAAAAAAAAATATATAAAATGTGTATTATAAGTGATTAAGATTAAAGGAAGGAACACGGATCCAAGTCCAACAGATCTTCTTATATCAGCAGAGGCCATAGTATTTAAGATGGAAATCGCAGCAGGATATAGATGACGATAACTGAAAAACTAAAAAAATATAAATTAGAACAAAACTAAAACACAGAACACTATAGACATTAAAAATACTAAAAAAGCACTGAGAAGCATTTAAAGAAATGGAGCAAAGCTGAGGACTTCATTTAGACCATGAGGTTGAACCGAGTTGATTTTGAAGATCCATTTTGCCTCCAATTGGGCCAAATTTTTCCGCCAATTACCTCCCCTCTGGTCAATGTAGACTTTATCAATGCCTATTACTTTCAAAAGTTTTGCATTACTATTATGTCTTCGTTTAAAGTGTCTCGGGACTGGCTTTAATGTTGCATCATCAGCAACATCTTTGGAATTCACTATATCCCTATAGTGTTCCCTGACACGTATTTTTTAAAGGTCTGGAGGTTAGGCCCACATAGATTTTGCCGCAAGGGCACACAGCATAGTACACTACACCAATGCTATTGCATGTAATATTCTGCGTAATGGTGTATGTGTGTTTTCCATCGCTAGATTCAAATGAACAAGCTTGAAGCATATTCGGACATGCTATACAGTCATTGCACGGATAGAAGCCCCATTTGGGGCCTCTTGATCCAAACGTTTTTCCTGGAGTCTGCCCCGTATGGTAGCTATGGACCAAGAGGTCCTTCAAGTTATGGGATCTTCTGTACGTAATCGACGGTTGTTCACTCAAATATTTTGTCAATGTTCTGTCCGTTGTTAACATTGGCCAGTACTTATTCAGTGCTTGTTTTACATTAGGCCATTTATCACTGTACGTAGATATAAACCTCACCTTTGAGTCCACTTGAGATTTGATTCTAGGTTGCAAAAGATCCTCTCTTCTGGTTGAGTTCGCTTTCTTCCATCCTCTCTTTATACAGCGTTTCGAATAACCTCTGTTCACAAATCTGGTGGATAGAGCCTCGGCCTGTGCTTTGAAAGAGTCATTATTAGAACAAATTCTTTTTATCCTTAGAAACTGTCCAGTTGGTATACCGTTAATTAACGGTTTTGGATGTGATGACGACGCATGCAGTAAGGAGTTCACTGCTGTCTCCTTACGATGTACATTAGTTTCAATCTGGTCGTTCATGCCTCTGTTGACCAAAACGTCCAAAAATTCAACACTCGTCTGACTGTACTTGCAAGTGAGTCTCACATTTATCTCATTGTCATTCAAAATATCAAGGAAGGCGAGAAGGTCCTGTTCTGTGCCCTGCCATATCAAAAAAAATCATCAATAAATCGCACCCAGAACAGGACCTTCTCTATGAAAGCAATGGGTCTTGAGAAAAAGATGTTCCTTTCCCATGCCCCCAAAAATAAATTTGCGTATGAGGGGGCAAAAGCCGCCCCCATGGCCGTCCCTTGATTCTGTAAATAAATAATTTCTTTAAAAATAAAAAAATTATGTGTCAATGAGAATTCCAAAAGAATGATCAAAAATTCAATTAGTTCTGTGCTATATTCTGTCATAGCCAGAAACGTCCTTACTGCTCTTATCCCATCATTGTGATGGATGGACGTATACAAGGATTCCACATCCAATGTTACGAACCATATATCATTTTCCAATGGTATCCCTTCAATCTTGGATAAAAAATCCCCTGTGTCCCTAATATATGAAGGCAGTGTATAGACCAGGGGTTTTAGATGAAAGTCCAAGTACTTACATACAGTTTCACAGAGACTGCCATTTCCCGAGACGATAGGACGTCCTGGGGGGTTGATCTGATTTTTGTGAATTTTCGGTATGAAATATATGCACGACATCCTTGGATATGCCGGAATCAAATTGTCTCTGAGTTGTTTGGTAATGGTTCCATTGACAAACGCTTGTTCCAGGATTTCCTGTAATTCATCAAGATAAATTGAGGTTGGATTATATGTGAGTCTCTTATAACATACAGGGTCCCTCAATTGTCTAAGAGCCTCTTTCTCATATTGTTTTATTGGCCACACAATAACATTGCCCCCTTTATCGGCTGGCTTTATGACAAGTTGTTTCAAGCCCTTCAGTTCTTTCAATGCCTTTCTCTGACTCTTCGTGAGATTATCATTTCTCAAGGTTGATGACATTTTTTGAAGTTCATTACTTACCATTTTCACAAAGAGTTCTATATTTGGATATAGGTTTAGAGGAGGAAATTTTTCTTTTGGAATGGGAGGAACAAATTTTCTCATACTTACCGAAGTATATGTTTATGGTCTCCAATTCTTGCTCAGTCCATTCTTCTCCAAAGTTCGATTTTTCATGGAGTTTCTTCAACACTAGTTTGCGTGCGAATAGGTTTAAATCCTTCATTACTGAGAAAAGATCAAATGAGGCAGTAGGTGAAAAGCTCAAACCTAAACTCAACACTTCAATTTGTGGCTCAGTTAATACAACATCCGATAGGTTTATCACCTGCAATTTGGATGTGGAAGGGCTGTCCATATATTTATCCTTCCTTTTATAATTGTTGCCTCTTCTTCTGTTGGAATTATGTCTAAGATTGTAAAGACGAGTTCCCGTCCTTACACCTCCTTCCTCTTCCCTAGAGGACACCGATGAGAGGGATGAGGACCTTGTTATGTCACGACTCCTACTGGTACCTACCGAGATCTTCAAGATTTTAATGATGGAACAGTTTATAGATGGCAACAAACTACCAGTAGGAGTCGTGGCATAACAAGGTATGACAGGGCACAGAACAGGACCTTCTCGCCTTCCTTGATATTTTGAATGACAATGAGATAAATGTGAGACTCACTTGCAAGTACAGTCAGACGAGTGTTGAATTTTTGGACGTTTTGGTCAACAGAGGCATGAACGACCAGATTGAAACTAATGTACATCGTAAGGAGACAGCAGTGAACTCCTTACTGCATGCGTCGTCATCACATCCAAAACCGTTAATTAACGGTATACCAACTGGACAGTTTCTAAGGATAAAAAGAATTTGTTCTAATAATGACTCTTTCAAAGCACAGGCCGAGGCTCTATCCACCAGATTTGTGAACAGAGGTTATTCGAAACGCTGTATAAAGAGAGGATGGAAGAAAGCGAACTCAACCAGAAGAGAGGATCTTTTGCAACCTAGAATCAAATCTCAAGTGGACTCAAAGGTGAGGTTTATATCTACGTACAGTGATAAATGGCCTAATGTAAAACAAGCACTGAATAAGTACTGGCCAATGTTAACAACGGACAGAACATTGACAAAATATTTGAGTGAACAACCGTCGATTACGTACAGAAGATCCCATAACTTGAAGGACCTCTTGGTCCATAGCTACCATACGGGGCAGACTCCAGGAAAAACGTTTGGATCAAGAGGCCCCAAATGGGGCTTCTATCCGTGCAATGACTGTATAGCATGTCCGAATATGCTTCAAGCTTGTTCATTTGAATCTAGCGATGGAAAACACACATACACCATTACGCAGAATATTACATGCAATAGCATTGGTGTAGTGTACTATGCTGTGTGCCCTTGCGGCAAAATCTATGTGGGCCTAACCTCCAGACCTTTAAAAATACGTGTCAGGGAACACTATAGGGATATAGTGAATTCCAAAGATGTTGCTGATGATGCAACATTAAAGCCAGTCCCGAGACACTTTAAACGAAGACATAATAGTAATGCAAAACTTTTGAAAGTAATAGGCATTGATAAAGTCTACATTGACCAGAGGGGAGGTAATTGGCGGAAAAATTTGGCCCAATTGGAGGCAAAATGGATCTTCAAAATCAACTCGGTTCAACCTCATGGTCTAAATGAAGTCCTCAGCTTTGCTCCATTTCTTTAAATGCTTCTCAGTGCTTTTTTAGTATTTTTAATGTCTATAGTGTTCTGTGTTTTAGTTTTGTTCTAATTTATATTTTTTTAGTTTTTCAGTTATCGTCATCTATATCCTGCTGCGATTTCCATCTTAAATACTATGGCCTCTGCTGATATAAGAAGATCTGTTGGACTTGGATCCGTGTTCCTTCCTTTAATCTTAATCACTTATAATACACATTTTATATATTTTTTTTTTATATATTAATAGTTATAAGGTCATTGTAAAAATAATATGTTGTTATTTCACTTCCCGATATGGGATTATATTATGGTACATCAATGTATACATTAGGTGTAAAATATGTGCAATAGTGGTTGCGCTATATGGTTAGTAGGTTTTAGCACATAAAATAGTTATCTGTGTCACTGGAGTATTATGTGTTAATATCATGGTAGTCTCTTTTAAAGTAACACTTTGGTATTTAGCGAATCCACTAGAATGGATGGCGCAAGTTATTTAGCTGGTGTCACCATTTGAGTGGTGAAGCACTATTATATTTAATGGACAGTGTAAACAATCTTCTTAATTAGCGTTCCTCCTAGATCGGTGAAGTGCCATTATAACAGGTAGCATTAGTCCTTATGCCAGCGTTTCAGTTAGAACGTTGGAGCGGTGTTGTATTAGACAGCATAAGCTCCGTAGCTAGCGTTGTTACCTTAGCGGCAGAGCGCTTCCCGAGACTTCTGGTTTTCTTGGGGTCTCCTTGGCGACGCGTCCTCAGCGCTGTAGTTTTCCGCCCTCTCTCTGACGCGTCAGGGGGGGGGAGTGGACCTGCCGCGTGAGACGCTGGTTTGAGGAGACGTCACATCCGGATCAGAGCAACGGAAGCGCCGCTACTCAGCCGCGGCAATCAGTAGCAGCAGGATATGGGTATATAAAGAGCACCAGACTTATGAGACCTTACACGACAATCCCCCTGGAAGAAGCTATCGCGAAACGCGCGTTGGGGTCGTACTGCTGACACAGGTTATGTACCATTTGGCACCTTTAGCCGTTACTTGCACCTTATATATTGTCTATGCCTGTCTTTGCTTACTGGAAGCATAACATTATGCACATATGAGGCCACCTATGTAGGAAGCACTTCTTGCACTTTACTTTAACATAATTTAGTAGGCACTTTATAATAGCTTATTTATAGCATATATTCTATTGGACGCACTGGCAGGCTATAGGCAATGGGTGCTATTTATGTATGTTGTGAGCATCTGGCTTCGGGGTGGCACACCGTGGAATTGAGTCCCCACCCAGACTTGTATACATTTGGGCCAGTATATTATACATTGTTACAATTGGTTCTTTCAAAAAGGCGCTTATATTTTTATATCTTATTTTTGGTACATATGTATGTGTTGCAGTTTACTTTGTGGTGTGTTCCCCCCTTATATGTATTTTAAATGTCTTGTTTAGTTATTTTGAAATAAAAATCATCTATTTTCTTATATATTTGGCGTTTGACTTCCTTGGTTATATATGGGATGAGTTTATAGTGGAAGTGCCACGTACCTAGGTCTTGAGTCTTTTTTGATATTTTTACAGTACCAGCTGTCTGGGATTTCAGAAATCTCATGCACTTTTTTTTTTTTTTTGTCATCAGTATTTTGTGCTTTTACATGTTTTTTTTTGCACAATAGAATGTCACTTCTTTCATGGTTTTTTTTCAGTGTTTTTCATCATTGACCGGAATGGGTGGTGAAAAAGCTGAACTTCTAGCAGAAACGCAGATATCAGGTTTTGCTGCTTATTTTGTGCCAAAATCTGATTCTGTATAGGACTTTTTTTTTTTTTTTTTACACTAAACTTTATCAGCATGCACAAGAGACAAATCTAGCATAGCAAAAAAAACAAGAAAAATCACGGAAAAACTGCTTCTTACTGCAGCTTCTTTTTTGCTAAGAGATCAGAATTTAAAAAAAAAAACCACTTAGTGTGAGCCTACCCTTTAGAAAGTTTAACTCCATTTCCTCCCACCCAGCCTGATTGACAGTTTCTCAGTGTCCCTCCTCCCTGCTGCTGCTGCTGCTGAAACCTCACACTGCTCAGTACAAGCTTCAGCTGTCAGGCTGGATTGGCGCAGACTAAATACACTTGGACTCGTGAGTTATTTCATTCTGTAGCTGGACTAATGTGCCTCTTACAATCTGTATTATACAGCCATGCTGACATGGATTTTCAAAGTAAATACACCAGTCTAATCAGGTCTAATACCTCTATTTAATAATGTATACAGTTTGCATTGTGAAATTTCTTGACAGATGCGCTTTTATACTTTCCCTCCACAAAGCTGCCGAGAGGCTTTACTGTGACATAATGCAGCTCTCTAGCCTGTATTCGAGTGGATGCCTTCTGGTTGTGTTCACCTCTGGGAGATGAGTGTTAGCACTGGGAACTATTACTGCAATTAGCTGATCACATATGCTCCATTATCATATGGCAGCGCTGAAATCCTCTGGGACTAGTTGCAGCCTAACATACAGTGGGGCAAAAAAGTATTTAGTCAGTCAGCAATAGTGCAAGTTCCACCACTTAAAAAGATGAGAGGCGTCTGTAATTTACATCATAGGTAGACCTCAACTATGGGAGACAAACTGAGAAAAAAAATCCAGAAAATCAAATTGTCTGTTTTTTTTTTAACATTTTATTTGCATATTATGGTGGAAAATAAATATTTGGTCAGAAACAAAATTTCATCTCAATACTTTGTAATATATCCTTTGTTGGCAATGACAGAGGTCAAACGTTTTCTGTAAGTCTTCACAAGGTTGCCACACACTGTTGTTGGTATGTTGGCCCATTCCTCCATGCAGATCTCCTCTAGAGCAGTGATGTTTTTGGCTTTTCGCTTGGCAACACGGACTTTCAACTTCCTCCAAAGGTTTTCTATAGGGTTGAGATCTGGAGACTGGCTAGGCCACTCCAGGACCTTGCTTCTTACGAAGCCACTCCTTCGTTGCCCTGGCGGTGTGCTTTGGATCATTGTCATGTTGAAAGACCCAGCCACGTTTCATCTTCAATGCCCTTGCTGATGGAAGGAGGTTTGCACTCAAAATCTCACGATACATGGCCTCATTCATTCTTTCATGTACCCGGATCAGTCGTCCTGGCCCCTTTGCAGAGAAACAGCCCCAAAGCATGATGTTTCCACCACCATGCTTTACAGTAGGTATGGTGTTTGATGGATGCAACTCAGTATTCTTTTTCCTCCAAACACGACAAGTTGTGTTTCTACCAAACAGTTCCAGTTTGGTTTCATCAGACCATAGGACATTCTCCCAAAACTCCTCTGGATCATCCAAATGCTCTCTAGCAAACTTCAGACGGGCCCGGACATGTACTGGCTTAAGCAGTGGGACATGTCTGGCACTGCAGGATCTGAGTCCGTGGTGGCGTAGTGTGTTACTTATGGTAGGCCTTGTTACATTGGTCCCAGCTCTCTGTAGTTCATTCACTAGGTCCCCCCGCGTGGTTCTGGGATTTTTGCTCACCGTTCTTGTGATCATTCTGACCCCACGGGGTGGGATTTTGCGTGGAGCCCCAGATCGAGGGAGATTATCAGTGGTCTTGTATGTCTTCCATTTTCTAAATATTGCTCCCACTGTTGATTTCTTCACTCCAAGCTGGTTGGCTATTGCAGATTCAGTCTTCCCAGCCTGGTGCAGGGCTACAATTTTGTTTCTGGTGTCCTTTGACAGCTCTTTGGTCTTCACCATAGTGGAGTTTGGAGTCAGACTGTTTGAGGGTGTGCACAGGTGTCTTTTTATACTGATAACAAGTTTAAACAGGTGCCATTACTACAGGTAATGAGTGGAGGAAAGAGGAGACTCTTAAAGAAGAAGTTACAGGTCTGTGAGAGCCAGAAATCTTGTTTGTTTGTTTCTGACCAAATACTTATTTTCCACCATAATATGCAAAAAAAAATGTTAAAAAAACAAACAATGTGATTTTCTGGATTTTTTTTTCTCAGTTTGTCTCCCATAGTTGAGGTCTACCTATGATGTAAAGTACAGACGCCTCTCATCTTTTTAAGTGGTGGAACTTGCACTATTGCTGACTGACTAAATACTTTTTTGCCGCCCTGTGTTGTAGCCTCCCTGAGCATTGGTACTATATGTAGCAATCTCGTAGGAGCTGTTACTAAGCATCTGACTTGTTTGTTACAGTGAAACTGCAACCATGATACATTGTTTTAGAATTTTAGTTTTAACTTTTTTTGATATTGTAATTCTAATTGCTAACGTCTCTCCTTTTATTATAGTAACCATTTTTCCGATGAGAGGATATTGGTGCGTCCCAGGATACTATGGGCTTGAATCATCACTTGAAATTACTTTTTGTCCCTTTCTTTTTTTCTTCTGTGGTATTCTCTCACATGATTTTTTTTTTTTTCTTTTTTTGCCAAAGCCATCAAAATGAGGTACACGCTGTACTTGAATTTGGTGAAAGGAAAAATTGAATGTGTGTGTAAATAATATATATGTATGTATATGTATATGTGTGTATATATATATATATATATATATATATATATATATATATATATATATATATATATATATATATATATATATATCTCTCTATTTTGTAACTTCCTTAGCTCAGTCACCTATCCTCCTGTATTGTCGCACCATTTGCACAAAAAATAAACCGGTGAAGCCATTCAGAATAAAATTTAATAGTTGCAAATGGGAAAAAAAATAAATGTGGAAGAAAACAAGGCACAAATGTATTAATTTGTCTGCCCTATATCTTTTGGGAATTTAGACAAAATCTAGCAGTAGCCCATGAGGAGATGTGCTCTGAATTGTCGAATATTTTATTTTTTACCCTGGAAGCAATACATGATAGTCATATGCCACATTGACAATTTTCTCACTATAATCTTAATTTAAGTCTAAAAATAATGAAATGATTGCTCCTTGTGTGCATAAAATAAAACGGTGAGCTGCCAGTAACTTCATCCTCCTCCTGATCCCTGGCTGTATCTGTATTACTGCCTATTGCATATACCGGCATAATGAATTGCTGCCAGATTCTGAATTCCCGGAAGGGCTGTTTCAGTGTCTTTGGAACATAATGTGTGTGACTCGGTATCATCTCCTCCTGGCTTGTCACATTGTTGTGTGAAAGAGTCATTCTCAAGCTGGCAGAATTATTCCACGCCGAGGGGAGCACGGACTTTGTGCTCCATCTCCAGTACTTGCATTGTGTGCCCGCCTATGCTAGAACGTGGTGTCTGAAGGTGTTCCCACATTTCTATGACAGTTCACCTGTGATTCACTGTGACAGCTTGTAGAGGAAAAGAGAAAATCTGCCTGCAAAATACTACAGGTTATAGCAATGTAAAAAATCTCAGACCCCTCACCTGCAGCTGGAATCTGGGTGGGTCTGAATTCAGGACATTTTTTGTCTGACCTCAGTCTGGCCAAGTTCTTATGTTTAAGTGCATGAATGAGTTGATACAACTTCTTTTAGTCTATAGCTTCATTTCATGGCAAATTCCCAGGCTATAATTTGAAGGCTTCCCCATGGAAAAGTTGCCAAGCCTCTTGAAACCATGACAAAGGAGGCACATTTTTTTGTGTTGGCCACAGATAATTACAGTGCCTTGAAAAAGTATTCGTACTGACTTTCCTCATGTTACAGCCACGAACATAAATTAATTTTATTGGGACTTTGTGATGCACCAGCACAAAGTAGCAAGTATGTGAAGTGTAAAGGAAATTATACATTTTTTTTAAGTTATTTTAAAAATCTGAAAATTGTGACATGCATTCGTATTGCGTACCCTGTGGTCTGATCCTCCTACATAAAATCCTGAGTGACCATTTGCCTCTTGAAGTCACGTAATTAGTATGAGTCAGATCATACCAAAGTAGAACTTGTTTGGCTATATGAAAAATGTTGTGTGGTGAAAAAATAACACTGCACATCACCTAGAAAACACCATCCCCTCCATCCAACATGGTGGTGGCAGTATCATGTTGTTGATATGCTTTTATTTAGCAGTCAAAGGAAGGCTGATCAGTTGATGGAAAAATGGATGAGGGAAATGCAGGGCACTCCTGGATTAAAACCTGTTAGACCGGCGTCACACTAGGCGTAAGTAAATACGGTCCGTTTTTTACGGCCGTAATACACAGTAATTGTCCCAAAACACTGTTCCGTATTCGTGAGGATTTTTACGCACAAATTTATCTGTATGGCATCCGTATGGCAATTTTTTTTTTCTTCTCTTGCAGGCTTGCAAAATGGACATATGGATCCATTGGCTCAAATATTCCTAAAAACATATATACAGTGTATGTACAGTACAGACAAAGTTTGGACACACCTTCTCATTTAAAGATTTTTCTGTATTTTCATGACTGTGAGAATTGTAAATTCACACTGAAGTCATGAAAACTATGAATTAACACATATGGAATTATATACTTAACAAAAAAAAAAAGTGTGAAACAACTGAAATATGTCTTATATTCTAGGTTCTTCAAAGTAGCCACCTTTTGCTTTGCACACTCTTGGCATTCTCTAGATGAGCTTCAAGAGGTAGTCACCGGAAATGGTTTTCACTTCACAGGTGTGCCCTGTCCGGTTTAATAAGTGTGATCTCTTGCCTTATAAATGGGGTTGGGACCATCATTTGTGTTGAGCAGAGTTCTAGGGGATACACAGCTGATAGTCCTACTGAATAGACTCTTAGCTGCTTTTTTTTTTTTCTTGCCATAATACAAATTCTAAGTAAAGAAAAATGAGTGACCATCATTACTTTAAGAAATGAAGGTCATTCAGTCTGAAAAATTGGGAAAACTTTGAAAGTGTCCCCAAGTGCAGTTGCAAAAACCATCAAGCGCTACAAAGAAACTGGCTCACATGAGGACCGCCCCAGGAAAGGAAGACCAAGAGTCACCTCTGCTTCTGAGGATAAGTTTATCCGAGTAACCAGCCTCAGAAATTGCAGGTTAACAGCAGCTCAGATTAGAGACCAGGTCAATGCCACACAGAGTTCTAGCAGCAGACACATCTCTACAACAACTGTTAAGAGGAGACTTTGTGCAGCAGGCCTTCATGGTAAAATAGCTGCTAGGAAACCACTGCTGAGGACAGGCAACAAGCAGAAGGGACTTGTTTGGGCTAAAAAACACAAGGAATGGACATTAGACCAGTGGAAATCTGGGCTTTGGACTGATGAGTCCAAATTTGAGATCTTTGGTTCCAACCACCTTTTCTGCGTCGCACAAAGACACTACGAACGGATTGACTGTACATGCCTGGTTCCCACCGTGAAGCATGGAGGAGGAGGTGTGATGGTGTGGGGGTGCTTTGCTGGTGAGACTGTTGGGGATTTATTCAAAATTGAAGGCATACTGAACCAGCATGGCTACCACAGCATCTTGCAGCGGCATGCTATTCCATCTGGTTTGCGTTTAGTTGGACCATCATTTATTTTTCAAAAGGACAATGACCCCAAACACACCTCCAGGCTGTGTAAGGGCTATTTGACCAAGAAGGAGAGTGATGGGGTGCTACGCCAGATGGTCTGGGGTGAGCTGGACCGCAGAGTGAAGGCAAAAGGGCCAACAAGTGCTAAGCATCTCTGGGAACTCCTTCAAGATTGTTGGAAGACCATTCCTGGTGACTGCCTCTTGAAGCTCATCAAGAGAATGCCTAGAATATAAGACATAATTTCAGCTGTCTCACACTTTTTTTGTTAAGTATATAATTCCACATTCATAGTTTTGATGCCTTCAGTGTGAATTTACAATTTTCATAGTCATGAAAATACAGAAAAATCTTTAAATGAGAAGGTGTCCAAACTTTTGGTCTGTACTGTGTGTGTGTGTGTGTATGTGTATAATTTGAAACCGGCTTTTCTGCTATTTCCTTCACAAACCCGACAGGATATGAAACATGGTTTGCATACAGTAAACCATCTCATATCCCTTCTTTTATTACATATTCCTCTTTAGTAATGTAAGAAGTGTCTTTGTGTCAAATTTGGGGTCTCTGGCTATTAAATTAAAGGGTTAAATCCCAGAGAAAATTGGCGTGGGCTCCCGCGCAATTTTCTCCGCCAGAGTGGGAAAGCCAGTGACTGAGGGCAGATATTAATAGCCTAGAGGGGGACCATGGATATTGCCCCCCCCCCTAAAAACATCTGCCCCCAGCCATCCCAGAACAGGCACATCTGTAAAATGCGCCTATTCTGGCACTTAGCCTCTCTTTCCACTCCCCTGTAGCAGTGAGATATGGGGTAATGAAGGGTTAATGTCACCATGCTATTGTAAGGTGACATTAAGCCAGGTTAATTATGGAGAGGCGTCAATTATGACACCTATCCATTATTAATCCAATAGTACGAAATGGTTAATAAAACACACCACACACATTATTACAAAGTATTTTAATGAAATAAAGACACATGGTGTTTTAATATTTTATTATACTCTTAAAGGGAACCTGTCACCCCGTTTTTTCAGATTGAGATAAAAATACTGTTAAATAGGGCCTGCGCTGTGCGTTACAATAGTGTATGTAGTGTACCCTGATTCCCCACCTATGCTGCGAAATACATTACCAAAGTCGCCATTTTCGCCTGTCAATCAGGCTGGTCAGGTCGGGTGGGCGTGGTCACAGCGCTGTTTCTTCCTCAGCTTTACGTTGGTGGCGTAGTGGTGTGTGCATGTTGAAGTGACGAATCCACTGCGCGCACGTGAAGAAGCAGTGCGCGATCTGCGCTATTACCCCCTGTCATCGGTGGGGGCGGCCATCTTCCTGGGGCCGCGCGTGCGCAGATGGAGTGCTCTGCTGCACGGGGCTTCAGGAAAATGGCCGCGGGATGCCGCGCGTGCGCAGAAGAGATCGCGGCGGCCATTTTCCTGAAGCCGAGTTTGCATCTCGTATGAACTCGAGCGTGGGAAAATATTCTGAAAAGTTCCCAGGCTCGAGTTCATATGAGTTCATCCAGCAGAGGGCGCATCACCGCGACCCATAGAGAATCATTGCCCCATAGAGAATCATTGGGCTGTGTGCAATGCGTATTTACTGGACGTATTTTCTGCACTCATACGTCCGTAAAACTCGCTAGTGTGACGCCGGCCTTAGAGGCAGCAAAAGACTTGAGACTGGGACATGGGTTCACCTTCCAGCAGGACAACGACCCTAAACATAGTGCCAGAGCTAGATGAGCAAAGCTAGATATATCCCAAAAGACTTGCATCAGTAATTGCAGCAAAAGGTGTTGACTCGGGTTTGGGCTGAATACAAATGCACATCACAATATTCAGATTTATGTTTTTAAATACTTAGAAAGCCATGTGTGATTTCTGTTTATATTTCACAAATACTTGCTACTTAGGGTTTGATATATCATTATGTTTGTGGATGTAACATAAAAACTGTGGAAAAGTTCATGGGGTATGAATACTTTTTCAAGGCACTGCACCCCCAACCCATAGGCACTTTAATGTTGATGATGTATCCTTAGGATCAGTAATCAAAGTTACATGGGTGCCTGACTCGCAACACCATGACCCAATCCCGTACATGGCAGTAGCCCTAAACCGTACTGCAAGCGCATAAAGTGGGGGATACAACAGAGTACAGAATTGTAACCGTTCGGGTGCCGCACTGCCCTTAGTTGATCGATAGTGGTGTTAAGAGTTGAGTAATAAAACTCAGAGCAATGAGATTTTCTTCAAGGAAAAGTTACTCAAAGGTTTTTATTTCACTGGGAAAATATATTTACTAATAATGAATATTTACCAACAGAAAAAAGTTACCGGTAAATAGTTCTAAAGTAGGAACAGAATATGGCCAAATAAGCGTGGTAGATTTTATGTGTAGAATGGCAGCAATGCTTTATTACTTAGTGAATACATGCACCCCCCCCCTCTTAAGAGACCACAACAGGTAAGTCCACAGCAGTGTTTGGTGACAGCAGTCCTTTGGCTTATATTCTCAGTCCCAATTGGTCCGCCTTAAGATTTGGGGAGTTTAGCTGCCGTCACATGTCGCCTATGGTTCTGCGGAGAACTTTCCATTCTATCCTTTTGTATTTCTACCAAAGAAAGATATCAGGAGAAAATCAGGCAGCATTCTCTATCTGACATCATATTTGGAATATAGATTATTAATTTCCAATCGGTCACTAATACACCGTACTTAGACTGCTTTATCTCTTGGTGTTTGTGCTGCAGTACAGGATACAGAGGGTTGCTACTTATTTTGCTGATGACAGTAACAGGGGTTAGATTTTGTAACTAAATAATGTGTCAGCAAGACAGGAAATCAAATGTCTCAATGTCACAGGGTTTTCTTGAATTTATTACTTATGCTTAATCCTCATTTACATATAAGAAAAGTGTGGATTTTTCTGGAATAAGACATCAGATCACAGATATCAAGATATCATTTTATTTAGCTTCCTATGACCCACTTGCCCATACATATGGCTTAGTTGGTCTTACTTAAATGATGGGTGAGTAGTTCACAGCTGTTACCTCTGTTCCATCTACCTTTCCTGGAAATCTAATACCACCTCCCATGAAGTAGCATCTTTACATAGTCTCTTAGGGAGCTCATTGGATAAAAGTGGTATGAAATGGCCGATTGTTAATTATTGCCATCATTGTTCATTGTCAAATTTGTTGGTTCAGTGTAATCCCAATTTTTTGTTATGGGTCAACCCATGAACATTTGGTTCTTTTTTTTTTTTTTTTCAGTCAATGATCTGCACAGGCTGCCTCATATTCTGACTAAAAAAAAATAAATAAAAATCTAACATGACCCCGTGTAGTCTGTAATGCAGTTGGGGGCATCATCATTGGTCCATTTTCATCTGTGAATAGGAGCCTTTAGCACGGTCTCTGACATTGATCTGACCTTGTGTGCAGCCATTTACATGTGTCTTAGTGTCTCAATTTACTTTTGATTTGCATTTCCTCTTTTCTTAACATTTTAATACATAGATCAGCTTGTGTGATGAGGAAGCTAGCCCAATATTGATCACAGCCTCAGTCAGTAGATCCTCGCTTATAGCACTACATTATATGTAATATAAAGTAAAAAATAAATAAAACCTTTCATGAAACCTTCACTTCAAAAAATCTTGTATGGTAGATGATTGTCGGATTGAGTCAGATATAAAAGCGAGATTGTCCTCTGCTGGAGCGGCGAATCAATAACTGAGATTACTCATTTAGTTTGCAGCAGATTTGTTTGGGGTCATTAAAACCCTCAGCACTGATAGGTGTCTGTGACATGCACGGTCACTGAGCATTCAGCTACTCTCATTACTCTAGGACCAGGCGCTTCTATACTGAACACTTCCTGCAGAACTGAACATTCATATTTATATCTAGCAACTAAAGTGTCCCAGTGAATTTTGCATTAATGAGAATAACATTTTTTTTTTCATTTCGCTTTTCCACTGCTGATATATTGGCAATCAAAATATTTGGCCTTTAATGAGTTTATTTTTAAGTTCAAATGGATTTTACAAGAGTTTTCACTGGAGGCATGTGCTTTTCTCTCTGTTGTCGAACATTCATAAGCAGGCAGCAACACGATAAAACTAAAGAACACCACCCACTATAGCTTATAGCAGGTTTCTAAGTGTGTGAGATGTAATGATGCAGTTCTGATCGCCTGGTCTAACCTCCTGCATGAGTCAGTTTGGGGGACAGGGAGTACAGCTGAGTTTAGCTGTGTCAGATAGTAATCAGCAGAGCTGATAAAAGTTTGCTGAGTGTGTCACTAAACACTCTTGTCTGCTGTGCTCAATCCACTTTTAATCTAGCTGCAGTGAGGTTAGGGCTGTCATGTCTCACACAGGAATAAACTGACTTCTGGACTACTGCTGTGTGTGAAATAATGACACCCTGCTTTGATCTCGCTGCACAGCGTGTAAAAATTGAGCACAACCGTCAGATTACGGAGACATCTCTGGGCTGACAGTGTGAAGGAAGGGCAGTACAGCAGAGGTAACAATGCTAGGAGTGAGAGCTGATTAAAATCTTTGTAATTTGACGCAGCTAAACTTGGCTGTACTTGCCCCCCCCCCCCCACTGATTCATGCAAGAAGTTAGACCAAGAGATCAGGGCATGTTGTTCCTTTGGGTGGTGTTGCCTGCTTATGATTGGTCACCATCATAAAGGGAGAACTAGTACACGACCCCCCCCCTCCCCAGCAAAAACTAGAACACCCACTTGGACTTAAATTTAAAAAAAAAAAAAAAAAAGCTTTATTCATTAAAGATCAAATACTTTGATCACTTATATCTCTGCAATGGAGAGACCCGGGAAGGATGAGCAATGGTCTCTTTAGACTTTCAAGCTACAGTTTTGTCCTTCTCCCAATAATAAACCTATTTGGTTCTATATTGAAGCACCATTACATGGGGAGGTGATGAGAACTGCAGCAAGCTTATAATTACAAACTGCATCACGTGTACACGGACTGTTCTGTACGGGGGACACTACTGTCCTGTATTATTCCAGGGGAAAGGTTAAGTAAAGTGTATTAGCTGCTGGTGGCGGTCACAAGCGGTCGGTCTGGTCTGTGCAGGATGAAATCTGAGAACTGCTGTAAAATCTACAAAACACTGCTCCTCTAAGTGCTGACCACATATGACGAGTTTATGGTGTGGAATTAACAGTGGAAACGTGATCCATTTATAGGGTGCACAATTAGTAATGTAAATAACGTCATGCTTCATCGCCGGATCATCAGTTTTCATTACAAATTCTCATTTATAGGGCGTCTCAGCCAACTAATGTGACGCAGGTCCCTGGCTTATGCAGCTGCTTACTGATGAGCAGAAACCTTCACCAATTGGAGGAATTTAAGATTTGAGGAGCACTACAGCGCCTCCAGAAGACTTGTTGCACAGCGCTATGGCCGAGCAGGAGCTGTGCCGTAGGCCCACTGCCAATTGCTCCCGTTTGTCTCCTCCACTTTTGTGGTTATGGATCTCCTGCAGTCACATCTACCCAACCCTTCCTCATTTTACTAAATGGCCTACCAGAGACGCACTAAAGTGACCTTCCACCATGGGACTGATAGCATCTTTAAATTTGTCATGAATAGTCACAACACCTGGTGCTCTCAATTCAGCAGGGGAGAACAGTGGCAAGTATAAACCATGCCTTCCCTGTGCTGTGCAATTGGTAAGGCAGCGGAGGCGTAACTTAGACTTACCACTGTACTCCCTATACCTCTATGGTGGTCATCTTGGAGGCAGGAAAGACTGTGTGGTCATCTGAGCAAATGTACAGTCACTGTGTAGGCCGAGGGTGGAGGGTCGCTTTTAAGGGTATCTGTCAGTAGGATCAAGCCTCCTAAGCCATGTACAATGGCATGTCAAAGTTTGGGTACCCCTGGTCAAAATTACTGTTATGTAAACAGTTAAGCAAGGTAAAAATTAAATGATCTCTAAAAGGCCCAAAGATAGATATATACAGTGGGGCAAAAAAGTATTTAGTCAGTCAGCAATAGTGCAAGTTCCACCACTTAAAAAGATGAGTCATCTGTAATTTACATCATAGGTAGACCTCAACTATGGGAGACAAACTGAGAATAAAAAATCCAGAAAATCACATTGTCTGTTTTTTTAACATTTTATTTGCATATTATGGTGGAAAATAAGTATTTGGTCAGAAACAAACAATCAAGATTTCTGGCTCTCACAGACCTGTAACTTCTTCTTTAAGAGTCTCCTCCACTCATTACCTGTAGTAATGGCACCTGTTTAAACTTGTTATCAGTATAAAAAGACACCTGTGCACACCCTCAAACTGTCTGACTCCAAACTCCACTATGGTGAAGACCAAAGAGCTGTCAAAGGACACCAGAAACAAAATTGTAGCCCTGCACCAGGCTGGGAAGACTGAATCTGCAATAGCCAACCAGCTTGGAGTGAAGAAATCAACAGTGGGAGCAATAATTAGAAAATGGAAGACATACAAGACCACTGATAATCTCCCTCCATCTGGGGCTCCACGCAAAATCCCACCCCGTGGGGTCAGAATGATCACAAGAACGGTGAGCAAAAATCCCAGAACCACGAGGGGGGACCTAGTGAATGAACTGCAGAGAGCTGGGAACAATGTAACAAGGCCTACCATAAGTAACACACTACGCCACCATGGACTCAGATCCTGCAGTGCCAGACGTGTCCCACTGCTTAAGCCAGTACATGTCCGGGCCCGTCTGAAGTTTGCTAGAGAGCATTTGGATGATCCAGAGGAGTTTTGGGAGAATGTCCTATGGTCTGATGAAACCAAACTGGAACTGTTTGGTAGAAACACAACTTGTCGTGTTTGGAGGAAAAAGAATACTGAGTTGCATCCATCAAACACCATACCTACTGTAAAGCATGGTGGTGGAAACATCATGCTTTGGGGCTGTTTCTCTGCAAAGGGGCCAGGAAGACTGATCCGGGTACATGAAAGAATGAATGGGGCCATGTATCGTGAGATTTTGAGTGCAAACCTCCTTCCATCAGCAAGGGCATTGAAGATGAAACGTGGCTGGGTCTTTCAACATGACAATGATCCAAAGCACACCGCCAGGGCAACGAAGGAGTGGCTTCGTAAGAAGCATTTCAAGGTCCTGGAGTGGCCTAGCCAGTCTCCAGATCTCAACCCTATAGAAAACCTTTGGAGGGAGTTGAAAGTCTGTGTTGCCAAGCGAAAAGCCAAAAACATCACTGCTCTAGAGGAGATCTGCATGGAGGAATGGGCCAACATACCAAAAACAGTGTGTGGCCACCTTGTGAAGACTTACAGAAAATGTTTGACCTCTGTCATTGCCAACAAACGATATATTACAAAGTATTGAGATGAAATTTTGTTTCTGACCAAATACTTATTTTCCACCATAATATGCAAATAAAATGTTAAAAAAACAGACAATGTGATTTTCTGGATTTTTTTCTCTCAGTTTGTCTCCCATAGTTGAGGTCTACCTATGATGTAAATTACAGACGCCTCTCATCTTTTTAAGTGGTGGAACTTGCACTATTGCTGACTGACTAAATACTTTTTTGCCCCACTGTATATACACACACACACACACACACACACACACACACACACACACACACACACACACACACACACACACACACACACACACACACGTATTTAGTCAGTCAGCAATAGTGCAAGTTCCACCACTTAAAAAGATGAGAGGCGTCTGTAATTTACATCATAGGTAGACCTCAACTATGGGAGACAAACTGAGAAAAAAAAATCCAGATAATCACATTGTCTGTTTTTTTTATCATTTTTTTTTTTTTTTTGCATATTATGGTGGAAAATAAGTATTTGGTCAGAAACAAACAATCAAAATTTCTGGCTCTCACAGACCTGTAACTTCTTCTTTAAGAGTCTCTTCTTTCCTCCACTCATTACCTGTAGTAATGGCACCTGTTTAAACTTGTTATCAGTATAAAAAGACACCTGTGCACACCCTCAAACAGTCTGACTCCAAACTCCACTATGGTGAAGACCAAAGAGCTGTCAAAGGACACCAGAAACAAAATTGTAGCCCTGCACCAGGCTGGGAAGACTGAATCTGCAATAGCCAACCAGCTTGGAGTGAAGAAATCAACAGTGGGAGCAATAATTAGAAAATGGAAGACATACAAGACCACTGATAATCTCCCTCGATCTGGGGCTCCACGCAAAATCCCCCCCCTTGGGGTCAGAATGATCACAAGAACGGTGAGCAAAAATCCCAGAACCACGCGGGGGGACCTAGTGAATGAACTGCAGAGAGCTGGGACCAATGTAACAAGGCCTACCATAAGTAACACACTACGCCACCATGGACTCAGATCCTGCAGTGCCAGACGTGTCCCACTGCTTAAGCCAGTACATGTCCGGGCCCGTCTGAAGTTTGCTAGAGAGCATTTGGATGATCCAGAGGAGTTTTGGGAGAATGTCCTATGGTCTGATGAAACCAAACTGGAACTGTTTGGTAGAAACACAACTTGTCGTGTTTGGAGGAAAAAGAATACTGAGTTGCATCCATCAGACACCATACCTACTGTAAAGCATGGTGGTGGAAACATCATGCTTTGGGGCTGTTTCTCTGCAAAGGGGCCAGGACGACTGATCCGGGTACATGAAAGAATGAATGGGGCCATGTATCGTGAGATTTTGAGTGCAAACCTCCTTCCATCAGCAAGGGCATTGAAGATGAAACGTGGCTGGGTCTTTCAACATGACAATGATCCAAAGCACACCGCCAGGGCAACGAAGGAGTGGCTTCGTAAGAAGCATTTCAAGGTCCTGGAGTGGCCTAGCCAGTCTCCAGATCTCAACCCTATAGAAAACCTTTGGAGGGAGTTGAAAGTCCGTGTTGCCAAGCGAAAAGCCAAAAACATCACTGCTCTAGAGGAGATCTGCATGGAGGAATGGGCCAACATACCAACAACAGTGTGTGGCAACCTTGTGAAGACTTACAGAAAACGTTTGACCTCTGTCATTGCCAACAAAGGATATATTACAAAGTATTGAGATGAAATTTTGTTTCTGACCAAATATTTATTTTCCACCATAATATGCAAATAAAATGTTAAAAAAACAGACAATGTGATTTTTCTGGATTTTTTTTTTTTCTCAGTTTGTCTCCCATAGTTGAGGTCTACCTATGATGTAAATTACAGACACCTCTCATCTTTTTAAGTGGTGGACCTTGCACTAATGCTGACTGACTAAATACTTTTTTGCCCCACTGTATATATATATATATATATATATATATATATATATATATATATATATATATATATATAATATATAATAATTTTTTTTTTTCTCTTACTCCCATGACGGCACCACGGAGAGAGGGATCCGCCCTCAGGGACAGGAAACCCACAGGTTAAAAAGGCGGGACCTCTCTTCCACCTCAGTTCGGTTTCCTGTTCCTGACGGGGAATCCACAGTTACCTGATGTCGCGGGATACCGGGGACCATCTGGCCGAATTCAGGCAGCAGGGGGCCCTGCCGCGGTTGTAGGTGGAGGTTCTCCCTGAAGGCACAATCCGGGGTCGGCGGGCCTTGTACGAATGTGCAGGGAAGAGGCAGTGAAGAGGACACCAGTCTGCCTCTTTCCTTCAGCAGCAGCTGGTAATGGGTAGCGGTGGCTACCTGGTATGTTACCGCCGGCTTAGGGCCCTGGGAGGAGGTGGCGGCGGTCACCAGCAGGAAGCGCCAACAGGAGACAGCGGCGGCTGCTGCAAGGCTTCCGTCCCTCCTGGGAGCCGACCGAAGCACGTGCGCACGTGGGGCTGGCGGCACATGTGCGGGGGTCATTTCCGGGTCGGCGCAGGGCACCTTTGGGAATCCGGATGCTGCTGTACGCTACAATATGAAAGCGGCACAAGAAGAGCGCTATGGGCAAAACCGCTGATCAACAAGTTTCACAATGTGTAAAAAAAAAAAAAAAAAGCAGCTAGCAGAGGAAACTCTGCAATCCCCGCAGAAGAAACGCCCGCAGCAGCGCCATCACCCGCAACGGAGACCGCAACAGCAGGGCGAACCTGTGCAATGCCACAACTCGGGATCCCAATGCAGCAGAGGCTCCAGCGGATCCTGGAGAAAATCAACGGTTCAAATGGAGGAGGCTTCCCCAAACACCAGAACCGGTATCTCCCCCACATTAGGAGGGTAAGTGACCTCCGTGAATGTATATATTCCAAATAGGGATTCATTGTGGAAAGGCACATCGAAAATCAAACATAAAGTGTGGCCACTTTGCTCCACAAATTTACCCGCTACCTGGGTAAAGAAACTCTATGCGACATGCATAGAGAACACCATAAGTGAAGAAACCCCAAGATTCACTTCTGATCTTAAGGACTTAATTAAGTCTCAAGTGAAAGATGCGCAGAAAAGCGTAAAGAACCGTAAAAAGAAACGCAAGGCCAGATATAAATCCCCGGAGTCTAGCGTTAATTATAGTTCAGATAGCTCTACGTCCTCCTCTGCATCCTCAGAGGGCGGAATCTTATGTTTGACGGACTAGAACAAAGGAAACGCAGGGCGTTCCTGTTAAATGAAAAAATTCGGGCCCTAATAAAAAAGGAGTGGTAAAGGCCAGATAAAAGTCTGTTAACACCTAAGAGAAAATACCCATTTTGACAAAAATTAGATGTCGCAATTGCGAAGACCTCTAAAAAAAAAAAAAAAAAAAAAAAAATTTCTTTTTTGCATTGCCCTTTGAAAGCATAGGAACTCTCAAAGACCCTATGAATAAACGGGCCGACATCTTCTTAAAAAGGCTCCTGGGAAGCAGCTAGCGGGGGGTTAAATCCCGGGATAGCTGCTACATGTACTGCCAGAGCATGACTAGATCACCTGGAGACCCAATTAAAAGATAAGACTTCAAGAGAATGTATACTAGTCTCGGTGTCAGTAATGAGGGGAGCCGCGGCATGTATAGCGAACGCCTCCATAAATTCAGTGAGACTGACAGCAAGTTCAGCCTCATTCTCAAACGCAGCAAAAAGAGCGCTATGACTGAAGTGCTGGCCAGGTGATCTACAAACTAAGGCCAAGCTATGCTCCATACCATGTCAGGGCGAATTTTTATTCGGGCCACCCTGGATGATATTCTTGGAAAAGCTGTGGGGGAAAAAAAAAAAAAAGCCTTCCTAGGTTTTCCCAATCAGTCTTATAGACGGCCCTTTCAAGGGTGAGGATGGGAGGATAAGAGATTTAAAGGCAGAGGCTTCATGTTTAACAAACAGGATAATGAGTGGCCCCAATAAAGGTGCGCCTCAGGTAGGAGGGAGACTGACATACTTTCTCCAAGCCTGGGAGAAAAAAAAAAAAAAAAAAATCAGTAAGCACATGGTCTTTAAACATAATTAAGACGGGTCTGAAGTTAAATTTCCATACGATGCAACATCATCAATTTGTCGCAACACCACAGAGGGAATCAGAGATCAAACAGCTGGCCGTTCAAAAGTAAGTCTACAGTCTCCTTTTTAAAGAACGTCCTACAGGAGGTCCCACAGCAGGAGGAGACAACAGGTTTCTACTCCCCTCTTTTTCTATGGGCAAAGCCAGATGGGACTTTCAGGACAATAATAAA
Organism: Ranitomeya imitator; assembly: GCF_032444005.1. NCBI lineage: Eukaryota > Metazoa > Chordata > Amphibia > Anura > Dendrobatidae > Ranitomeya > Ranitomeya imitator. The sequence continues at coordinate 108,606,861 of NC_091283.1, read as the reverse complement.
CCTGAAGAAATTAAACAAATACCTGGTGATAGACAGCTTCAAGATGGAAACAATAAACTCATGTGTCAGAACCCTTCATCCGTTTTGCTTTATGACTGTAATAGACCTAAAAGACGCATACTACCATGTGCCGATCCATCCGGATCACCGAAAATATCTGAGTGGCGGTAGTGATGCGAGGGGAACTGAGGCATTATCAATTCAAAGCTCTCCCCTTTGGTCTTGCCATAGCCCCGAGGGTGTTTACAAAATTAATGGCAGACGTGATGGCTCACATAAGGGAACAAGATGGGTTAATTGTTCCTTATCTGGACGACCTCCTAGTGATGGGCAGATCCTCTCGCCATTGCAGTCGGACAAAGTGACGACAGCCCTATCAAATCTGGGTTGGTTTTTGAACCTAGAGATATCCAAAATTATCCCAACACAAGTACAGCAGTACTGGGGGACAATAATAGAATCAAAAAAAAAAAAAAAAAAAAACCAGAGTCGTCTAACAGAGTTAAAAATTTCCAACATGACACAACTAGTGGAGCACTTATAACATTCTCCAGTCATTTCTTTAAGGAAAGCAATGTCCATATTAGGATCGATGACAGCCTGCATCCCAGCGGTCCAGGGGGCTCCGTATCATTCCAGAGATCTCCAGTGGGAAATCCCGCCTAGAGGGAGATTTAGAAAAACGCTTGAAAATCTCCTCGCAAACAATGACTTCCCTAGCCTGGTGGATAGACTCGACCAATCTCGCCAGGGGGGTTCCATGGATATGGCCGGTCTCAGTAACCCTCACCACGGATGCAATTCCATGGGGTTGGGGAGCTCACTTAAAAGATCAAATTGCCCAGGGCCCATGGTCAGAGGGGGAAAGCTCTTCACTTCAAACATGAAAGAGTTTTGTGGCAGTAAATACGCGCCAAACCATTTCTTAGTTTCCCTCCGTTCCCATCACGTAAGGCTACTGACAGACAACAGGATGGTAGTGGTGTATTTGAATCACCAGGGGGGTACGAGGTCCCAATCCCTGATGGAAGTAACGAAATCCATTCTTTTACAAGCAGAATCCAACCTATCCTCCCTATCAGCCCTTCATATCAAAGGGACAGAAAATCAGACAGCAGATTTCTTAGCAGAACACAGCTAAAACAAGGGGAATGGGAATTAAGCCAGCAAATATTCAATCACATAGTGGACCGTTGGGGGACCCCGGATATAGATCTATTCGAGAACAGTCAAAACCAGAAAACAGAGAACTTCTGTCCAATAGATCCACGGGGGAATCCAGTGACCCTAGACGCCTTTTTTGTAATTCCCTGTAATTTCCAAATAGCATACGCCTTTCCCCCGATAGCATTGATTCCATTAGTCCTGAGGAAAATCCAGGACGACAGAGCAAAGATGATCATGATAGCCCATTTTTTGGCCAAAAAGAACGCGGTTCCCATGGCTACGCCTGATGTCGGTAACAGACCCTTGGGTCCTCCCAGATATCCAGAATCTTCTGCGCCAGGGGCCAATAAACCATCCACACAAAAAAACAAACAAAAAAAAAAAAACTTGCATATGGCAGCCTGGAATTTGAGAGGAAACTTTTGACCAGGAAAGGGTTTTCTCCAAATTTAGTCTGAACTCTGTTAACCAGTAGGAATCGAGTAACTACCAGAGCGTATGGCAAAGTCTGGAAAAGATTCCTCTCTAATTCAGGTATCAGCTTATCGGGAGAGACCCCAGTTCAGGAAATACTAGAATTCTTCCAAAAAGGATTAGAGAAAGGCTTGACAATGAGCAATCTAAAAATTCAAGTCGCAGCATTGGGCGCCCTTTATAACTGTGACTGGGAAGGGAACCACTAGATTTAAAGGTTCGTTAAAGCTTTAACTAGATCTAGGCCAGTTGTACATCATACTACGCTTCCTGGGATCTGAACGTAGTACCTTCTGCACTAACCAAGCGCCTTTTGAACCCTTATTACAGGCTTCTTTAAAAATAGTTTCCCTGAAAACCTTCCTACTGGTAGCACTAACCTCGACTTGCAGGATCAGTGACTTACAGGCTCTATCAGCTTATCTGCCTCTAACCCAGATATAAAAGGACCGCGTAGTCCTTAAAACTGATCCATCCTCCCTTCCTAAAGTGGCATCACGCTTCCATAGATCCTAGGAGATATCCTTACCATGCTTTTGTCCAAACCCCCCCCCCCCAAAAAAAAATAAATAAATAAATAAAAAGGGGAAAAACCTTGCACACACTAGATGTGAAGAGATGTTTCACCCAATATATATCAGCCACGAGGGAGTGTAGGAAAGGGAGGTCTCTGTTTGTCTATTTTCAGGGGCCAAACAAAGGACACAGCATCAAAAGCCACGTTGGCAAGATGGATATGGGACGCTATTGCCCTGTCATACGCCTCATCCAAGGAAGCCACTCCAGAAGGAATTAAGGCTCATTCAACCAGATCGGTAGCGACCTCTTGGGCAGAGCGAGCTGGAGCATCACTTGACCAGATATGTAGAGCAGCCACTTGGTCCCTTCCTCTACTTTCTTTAAGCACTACCAGCTTGACCTATCTTCCTCTTCGGGAGAAGGGTTCTGGAGGCAGTAATCCCACCCTAAAACTCACATCCTATGAAATTCTCTCCGTGGTGCCGTCATGGGAGTAAGAGAATATCGTAGTTACTCACCGATAACGGTATTTCTCTGATCCCATGACGGCACCCGTATATTCCCTCCCTTCACATATGGGTGTGCACACTTCTAGTTAGCCATTAATGCTTAGCCACGCGGTGGAGAAAAAAAAAAAAAAATTTTAATATAATGATAAACGATGACTTGAAAGACTTTCTGTGTGTGTAAATAACTACTTAAGTTACAGCTGAAGTCCTGTCAAGGATCTATAAAACAAACTGAGGTGGAAGAGAGATCCCGCCTTTTTAACCTGTGGGTTTCCTGTCCCTGAGGGCGGATCCCTCTCTCCGTGGTGCCATCATGGGATCAGAGAAATACCGTTATCGGTGAGTAACTACGATATTTTTTTTTACATTTTAAAAATTACTGAAAGGAAAATGGGCATATGCAAAAGTTTAGGCATTTGTGCTCAGATAACTTTGACCAAGGTTTCAGACCTTAACCCGTCTTTTTATTGACCTGCAATATAAGAGAATAGCCTCCCCATACAGGTCACAATCCAGCAGCTGTCCGCTGTACACTATAGCTGACAACTTGCTACATCAGCCAAGATCAGTGTTGTCACCGTCCATCTCTGTTTAACACCTTAGATGCTGTCAATAGTGATTACATCATATAAATGGTTAACAGAGTTTTGGGGCTTTCTTTTTATCCCCATCGTCACCCTGAGGTCATAGTTACCGTATGTTGTCCTGATGATTGTCATGGCAATTCGCAACCAAATAGCAACCTCGAGTCTGCCGTCTATAGCGGCCTGCTATATTTAGGTGATTAAAAATACACTTTCTCCTGTCATGTCACTTTGCATTACTTCCTGAAAGTCACCTGAAGGGTTAATAAACTGACAGCAGTTTTCAGTGTGTGTGCTGTTTGTAAAATGGTATCAGTTTGGGGGGGGGAGGGGGTTCCAATATATAGGACCAACAAAGTCACTTTAAAACCTTGATAAGTCCCTAAAAAAAAAAAAAAAAAAATTTGGATATGTCCTTTGAAAAAATGAAAAATTACTGCTACAATTTTAAACCTCCTAAAATGCTTACAAAATAAAATAACATTTTACAAATGGTGCTGTTGTAAAGCAGACATGTGGGAAATGTTGTTTATGATTGCTTTTCTATGGCATGACTATCTGGATTAAAGGAATAATCATTACAATTTTGAAAATTGCCAATTTTTTTTTTTTTTACATTTTTGAAAAATTCCTGATTGTTTTTTTCGTGACACATTATACTTTATGATGATGGTAAATTTAGATTGATATGTTTTGTGTTTCATTTATAAAAAAATAATCTCAATCGCTGGGATTTGTTGAAGCATTCCAGAGTTATCATGTTAAGTGACATTAGTCAGATTTTAAAAATGTTGGCCCTATCACTAAGGGGTTAATTAGCCTTTTAGTGTTATGGCTTGTTCACTATCATCGTTAGGAAAGACCAGGTAATGCGAATTTCCCAGCTTTATAAAAATTCCGCCTCCTCTAACCTTATGGCCGTTGTCACACTTGCAACTGCAATGCGAGAAACTCTGGTAAAAAATGTGAAGTTTAAAAGAGGATGGCTTCTACAAATGGATAATGATCCCAACCACATGTCAAAATCCACAATAGACGACCTCAAGGGTATGTGCAGACGATCAGTAAATGCTGAGGGTTGGACCCTGTGTACTTGTGCTGCGCCCATCCTGCGGCGTCCAGATGTCACAGCATAGTGGATGGAATTTCAAGAAATCCCATGTTCACTATGCATCCACTGACGCCCGTGGCTCACCCGCGGAGATGGACATGTGGCGCATCTCTCCAGACCGCAGCATGTCTGTTTCTCTTGTGGAGACACAAGTCTCCGCAACAGAAATGCCACCCATAGAATATACTGGACACGGTGGCTCCGCATGGTTCAGTGAACACATGCGGATTCACCAGCGTTCAATAGACGGCAGCGCTTTGAACGCAGCGAACATGCCCTGCGTCCAAAACACGGCCACTTCCCAATCGTCTGCACATATCCCAAAAAGACACAAGCTGAAGGTCCCCTGATCTGAACATCATTGAAAATATCTTGCTGGACCTGAAAATAGCAGTGCATGCAAGATGAGCCAGGAATCTCGCAGAACTGGAAGCATTTTTCAAGGAAGAATGGATGAAAATCATCTTTCAAAGAATTGGAAGACTCTTGGCTGGCTACAAAATGCATTTACAAACTGTAATATAAGGCGGGGCTACTAGGTACTAATCATGCAGGGTGCCCAAACTTTTGCATCGGTCCATTTTCCCTTTTGTAATTTTTAAAATGTGGTATGTATGTATGGGTTTTTTTTGCCCAAAATACAAAGGAAATGTGTCATCTTTAACTTTAGGCCTTTTGGAGATCATTTTATCTTCAACTTGCTTATTACAGTAACTAGATTGTGGCCCGATTCTAACGCATCGGGTATTCTGGAATATGCATGTCCCCGTAGTATATGGACAATGATGATTCCAGAATTCGCGGCAGACTGTGCCCATCGCTGATTGGTCGAGGCAACCTTTATGACATCATCATCGCCATGGCAACCATTATGACATCTACGTCGATACTGTGCCCGTCGCTGAATCAGAAACGTGGAATTTCTACACGTGTAACGCTCCCTTTCATATAAAATAATTTCTGTAGCCAGATTCTCAGGGAGATTGATGTCCGGTCCATAGATCTTCATAGCTCAGTTACATAGTTGTTAATATGGATTTTTCTGGAAAGACCTCAGATCTAGTGTTCACCCAAACAACAAGCAAAACGCTTGTCAGTAGCAGGATTTGAGTGTTTGTCAGCTTAAAATTGATGTCAACTAATCGTGTACATAGATGTGCTTTTGATAACTTGATCCTGCACGGCAGGGGTGGGGAACATCAGGCCTGAGGTCCATTTACGGCCCACAATGACCTTTTCTCCGCCCCTCTTGGCACATTCCTGGGGACCACAGTGCTTGGGCCGGCAGCTGTATTTTGATGGCCACCAGCCTTTTCATTTGTTGTTGCTCCGTGACCACGGGCATGCAGTGTTCATACTGCTGGCACACAATTTGTACTTCCCCTGAAGCATGACTTAAGTACCCAAATGGCCCTTGGCAGAAAGAAGGTTCCTCACCTCTGCTGTACTGGGGACAAGACACTTGTATTATCAATCATTCTGGTCTCCTCAGCAATTTATCGGTCTGTAAATTGTTAGTTTTTAGTCGATCAGCGCTTGTTGATTGGCCAAGATCGGCCCGTATCATTGGGCATTGACCGGGTGACAGGTCTATTTGGGTGGTGATGGGCTGTTGAATAAGTGGTAAAGCCCTTGTTACCATTTCGGAGTAAACTTTCTTGGGTGTTGCCGAATCTCTAACCTTTCTCCTTGAAGATAAGCGAGTCCATATCAGCATTAATGACTTGTTTTATCACGTAGCCAATTATTGAGTGATTGTGTCTAGCAGGCTGTATATGTGCTGCGCTGGGATTTCATATTTTATTGCTTCTAGCTATCATTTTTTTTTAACAAAAAAAAAAACCCAAAGCACCACAGCTGAAGACAGCGTGATCTTGGCGACAGCTGTCTGTGAGGACGAAGAATAGTCATATTCCATATAATATGGGTTTCTAAATTCTGACAGGGAGAAGGACTTGGGGATCCTAGTTAATGATAAACTTACCTGGAGCAGCCAGTGCCAGGCAGCAGCTGCCAAGGCAAACAGGATCATGGGGTGCATTAAAAGAGGTCTGGATACACATGATGAGAGCATTATACTGCCTCTGTACAAATCCCTAGTTAGACCGCACATGGAGTACTGTGTCCAGTTTTGGGCACCGGTGCTCAGGAAGGATATAATGGAACTAGAGAGAGTACAAAGGAGGGCAACAAAATTAATAAAGGGGATGGGAGAACTACAATACCCAGATAGATTAGCGAAATTAGGATTATTTAGTCTAGAAAAAAGACGAATGAGGGGCGATCTAATAACCATGTATAAGTATATAAGGGGACAATACAAATATCTCGCTGAGGATCTGTTTATACCAAGGAAGGTGACGGGCACAAGGGGGCATTCTTTGCGTCTGGAGGAGAGAAGGTTTTTCCACCAACATAGAAGAGGATTCTTTACTGTTAGGGCAGTGAGAATCTGGAATTGCTTGCCTGAGGAGGTGGTGATGGCGAACTCAGTCGAGGGGTTCAAGAGAGGCCTGGATGTCTTCCTGGAGCAGAACAATATTGTATCATACAATTATTAGGTTCTGTAGAAGGACGTAGATCTGGGTATTTATTATGATGGAATATAGGCTGAACTGGATGGACAAATGTCTTTTTTCGGCCTTACTAACTATGTTACTATGTTACTATGTTACTATGTTACTATGTTTTCCACGCAGTGATTTAGGAACGGGTCAGGGCTCCTTCCTCCCTTGCATTAGGGAGACCCGATCTCTTTTCAGCAGATTGTTGTTGAGGAGATTCACCTGACTCACAAGGTCCTGCAATCACCTGATTACCAGAGGCTGAGATTCATGTATTTCATTCATATAGCTCTCACATCAGTCCAGCTGATACCTGCCTCCCCGCACCTGGGATCCGAATTTATTAGCTGCGTTGGTTTTATATCTGGTGCCAAAGACACAGCCCTGATAAACTGCAAGATGCTGTTGGGGAATGTGACTAAGGGTATGTGCACACATTGCGGACTCTCTGCGGATCCGCAGCGTTTTTTGAGGTGCAGATCCGCAATTGACTTGCAGTACAATGTAAATCAGTGGGCAAAAAAAAAAAAAAATGCTGTGCACACTTTGCGGAAAATCCGCTGCGGAAACGCTGTGGTTTAAAACAAGTTGCTTGTCACTTCTTTTCTGTGAATCTGCAGCGTGTTTGTACCCATTCTATTATAGAAAACCGCAGGGGTAAAAAACGCAGCAAATCCACAAGAAAACTGCAGCAAAAAATGCACAAAAAACGCAACCAATCCGCAGGTGCGTTTTCTGCCAGGAACGGCAGAATCCGCACCAGAAATTCCTAAGCCTAATCCACAACGTGTGCACATAGCGTAACAGTTCACTTTTTAACTTTATTCTGAAATTACAACTGTCCATAATGACCTGAACCAGATAAGCATAACACATTAGGAAATTAGCTGTGTGATTTTCATTTTTTTTTTTCTTAAAATATCTGAAGATGTAAAGGAAGGCAAGGTCTCAACTTGTATTGTGGGGTGAATGGAAGCTAGTATCAGAAAATAACCAGGTTTTTGTTACATAAAATTTTACAAAAAAGGTTGAAGAAATTCACATGTACATTAGCCACAATGATCAGATCCCACCCATTCTTTGCACTGAAGCATCTAATGAGCGTGTGCAAAAGTGATTGTAAATTGAGAAGGAGCAGGGAAACTGTGACATCGTCTATGGATTGGTAGATCCTGTTATCCGCTGTGTATAGAAGTGCTACCTGTTATTGTAATCCTGCCTCTGATGACAAGGAGCCTCCCGAATACTCTTCCTGAAAGGTCAGGAAATAGGAGTCTAAAAATAGCCAACCTATGGTAATTAAACATTTATGATGGTTTCCTTTTAAAGAAAAGGGATTTATTGCCCTAAATCACACGTCATACTGAATCTTTCCTCACCAAACTTCCCATCCCAATGAGGCCTAGACTGGCGCCATCCATAGATCGCTGCTGAGCGGGCAGTGAATTGAGGAGAGCTGACCCGTCCCTGCATATTTGGGTGACAGATCTGCTGTAAATGTCACGGTTTTATCCATTTCAGTGATTGGACTTGTACAACTACATTTTCCTCGTATTGCTCTTGTCTTAATTTCCTCTGCAGGTTTCTGCCTCACTTGTTCCTTCAGAAAAGTATGTGAAAGCTTTGATAATTGAACTACTTTTTTCTATGAAAATATTTAATTTTTTTTTTTCTGCATTGCAGATATTTCTCCTGGCATGCCCCCCGTGTAAAGTCGCCACAATAATATTCAGGTGAGTAGTCTACTTTAAAACCTACAAGGGGTTGCCCACTACTAGGACCACCCCTTCTTGAACAAAATGTTTGACCCCGATAAAGTAATAAAGCCTATACTCACCACCTGTGAAGACGCCGATCCCACGGTGTTGACACTCGCAGTGTCGGGGGTCCCATGCTGTTGACACATGACCTCAGCACACAAACAAGGCTGGCGTCCCTGTCCCCAGTTTCGAACAAATCAAACATGGAGTAAGTCTGGGATCGGCTGATCTGACTTCCTATTCCTGTTGAATTTGAGGCGGAGACAGTGAAGCCAGCGCTGCGCGGATTGGTCGCCGGTGTCACAACAGCATGGAAGCCGCAGGGAGAGTGAGTACCGACACCGCGGGAACGATGCTGGCACACGAGGGAAGTATAGGCTGTATTATTTTATGGGGGCCAAGCAAGGGGTATGAGAAGAAGTTGTTTAAGTAGTGGACAACTTATTGAAATATATCTAAAGATTTCTGCTTGCTGTGAACTTATGGAGACTTTCATGTACAAACTTGTATGGGCTCCATGAACCGTACAGTCATCCATACACAAGTCCTGTATGATGACGGCAAGCAGAGATCTTTGCAACTTAATACCAAATCCTAAAGCAAGTTGTGGCTGCAACTATTCGATACTAATATACCGTATTCGGAATATTCCAGATAATTGACAATGTGGGCCACATGCTGTATCAAGGCAGGCCTACATACAGCTTTATTTAGAAGATGCTGTTAGTGTAGAACTGCAAATAAGCACTATTTACATTTTACGCTTTTCGTTTGTTTTTTCTTTTTCTAACATGTGCATTATTTTTATTGCAATAATGACATTTCATAAATGCAGTGTGAGGCAAGGTGATAAATGTTTGCTGGAAAACCCAAAATAAATATCCTCCTTTACAATGGATCCTTTATATCCCGGGGTGCAATGTTTCGGCTCCACTCGGTGCCTTCCTCCTGATTACTTCTGAGCTGTGTTGTACTATAGAGAAATGCCCCGTGTCTCTAGCCTTAGTGTGAATAATGCCCGAGTGCTTGCTTCACATCCTTCTCCCGTTTACTGCGGTGCTGGAACAATTCTTTTCCTGTGTTATTGAGTTTATTATTTGTGGAAGGGATGAATAGATGGCCTGTACTATTAGAGGGTGGTCTTGTTGTCTTGAGATAGATATAGATATATATATATATATATATATATATATATATATATATATATATATATATATATATATATATATATATATATAGCTCTTTCAAAAAAATATAGGGAACATTAAAATCCCACATCCTAGATATCACTGAACGAAGTATTCCAGTTGTAAATCATTATTCATTACAAAATGGAATATGTAGAGAGCAATACAACCTAAAAATTATCAACGTAAATTACAATATCCCACGGAGGTCTGGAGTTGGAATGATGCTCAAAATCAAAGTGGAAAATGAAGTTACAGGCTGATCCAACTTCAGTGGAAATGCCTCAAGACAAGGAAATGATGCTCAATTGTGTGTGTGGCCTCCACAAGCCTGTATGACTTCCCTACAATGCCTGGGCATTCTCCTGATGAGGCGGCGGATGGTCTCCTGAGGGATCTCCTCCCAGACCTGGACTAAAGCATCTGGCAACTCTTGGACAGTCTGTGGTGCAACGTGATGTTGGTGGATGGTGCGAAACATGATGTCCCAGATGTGTTCAGTTGGAATCAGGTCTGGGGAAAGGGCGGGCCAGTCCATAGCTCTAATGCCTTCATCTTGCAGGAACTGCTGACACTCTAACCACATGAGGTCTGGCATTGTCCTGCATTAGGAGGAACCCAGGGCCAACCGCATATGGTCTCACAAGGGGTCTGAGGATCTCATCTCGGTACGTAATAGCAATCAGGCTACCTCTGGCAAGCACATGGAGGGCTGTGCGGCCCTCCAAAGAAATGCCACCCCACGCCATTACTAACCCACTGCCAAACCGGTCATGCTGAAGGATGTTGCAGGCAGCAGATCGCTCTCCACGGTGTCTCCAGACTCTGACATCTGTCACATGTGCTCCATGTGAACCTGCTTTCATCTCTGAAGAGCACAGGGCACCAGTGGCGAATTTGCCAATCCTGGTGTTCTGTGGCAAATGTCAAGCGTCCTGCACGGTGTTGGGCTGTGAGCACAACCCCCATCTGTGGACATCGGGCACTCAGACCATCCTCATGGAGTCGGTTTCTAACCGTTTGTGCAGACACATGCACATTTGTGGCCTGCTGGAGGTCATTTTGCAGGGCTCTGGCAGTGCTCCTCCTGTTCCTCCTTTCACAAAGGCTGGGGTAGCGGTCCTGCTGCTGGGTTCTTGCCCTCCAACGACCCCCTCCACGTCTCCTGGTGTACTGGCCTGTCTCCTGGTAGCGCCTCTGGACACTACGCTGACAGACACAGCAAACCTTCTTGCCACAGCTTGCATTGATGTGCCATCCTGGATTAGCTCCACTACCTGAGCCACTTGTGTGGGCTGTAGAGTCCGTCTCGTGCTACCACGAGTGTGAAAGCACAACCAACGTTCAAAAGTGACCAAAACATCAACCACAAAGCATTGGTACTGAAACGTGGTCCCCACCTGCAGAACCACTCCTTTATTAAGTGTCTTGATAATTGCCAATAATTTCCACCTGTTGTCTATTCCATTTGCACAACAGCAATTTGATTTCACAGAAGTCTGATTTACTTAGTGATATTCTGTCTAAGTGTACCCTTTATGTGAGTGTGTGTGTGTGTGTGTATATATGTACAGGTCCTTCTCAAAAAATTAGCATATAGTGTTACATTTCATTATTTACCATAATGTAATGATTACAATTAAACTTTCATATATTATAGATTCATTATCCACCAACTGAAATTTGTCAGGTCTTTTATTGTTTTAATACTGATCATTTTGGCATACAACTCCTGATAACCCAAAAAACCTGTCTCAATAAATTAGCATATTTCACCCATCCAATCAAATAAGTGTTTTTTAATAACAAACAAAAAAACCATCAAATAATAATGTTCAGTTATGCACTCAATACTTGGTCGGGAATCCTTTGGCAGAAATGACTGCTTCAATGCGGCGTGGCATGGAGGCAATCAGCCTGTGACACTGCTGAGATGTTATGGAGGCCCAGGATGCTTCAATAGCGGCCTTAAGCTCATCCAGAGTGTTGGGTCTTGCGTCTCTCAACTTTCTCTTCACAATATCCCACAGATTCTCTATGGGGTTCAGGTCAGGAGAGTTGGCAGGCCAATTGAGCACAGTAATACCATGGTCAGTAAACCATTTACCAGTGGTTTTGGCACTGTGAGCAGGTGCCAGGTCGTGCTGAAAAATGAAATCTTCATCTCCATAAAGCATTTCAGCCGATGGAAGCATGAAGTGCTCCAAAATCTCCTGATAGCTAGCTGCATTGACTCTGCCCTTGATGAAACACAGTGGACCAACACCAGCAGCTGACATGGCACCCCACACCATCACTGACTGTGGGTACTTGACACTGGACTTCAGGCATTTTGGCATTTCCTTCTCCCCAGTCTTCCTCCAGACTCTGGCACCTTGATTTCCGAATGACATGCAAAATTTGCTTTCATCAGAAAAAAGTACTTGGGACCACTTAGCAACAGTCCAGTGCTGCTTCTCTGTAGCCCAGGTCAGGCGCCTCTGCCGCTGTTTATGGTTCAAAAGTGGCTTTACCTGGGGAATGCGGCACCTGTAGCCCATTTCCTGCACACGCCTGTGCACGGTGGCTCTGGATGTTTCCACACCAGACTCAGTCCACTGCTTCCTCAGGTTCCCCAAGGTCTGGAATCGGTCCTTCTCCACAATCTTCCTCAGGGTCCGGTCTCCTCTTCTCGTTGTACAGCGTTTTCTGCCACATTGTTTCCTTCCAACAGACTTACCATTGAGGTGCCTTGATACAGCACTCTGGGAACAGCCTATTTGTTGAGAAATTTCTTTCTGGGTCTTACCCTCTTGCTTGAGGGTGTCAATGATGGCCTTCTTGACATCTGTCAGGTCGCTAGTCTTACCCATGATGGGGGTTTTGAGTAATGAACCAGGCAGGGAGTTTATAAAAGCCTCAGGTATCTTTTGCATGTGTTTAGAGTTAATTAGTTGATTCAGAAGATTAGGGTAATAGGTCGTTTAGAGAACCTTTTCTTGATATGCTAATTTATTGAGACAGGTTTTTTGGGTTATCAGGAGTTGTATGCCAAAATCATCAGTATTAAAACAATAAAAGACCTGACAAATTTCAGTTGGTGGATTTTTATTTATCTGTGGCCCGATTCCAATGCATGGGGTATTCTAATAGCACAGAGCCATCAAAAACCGTAGAACCAAATGAGATCACCGAAACCTCAGGATTTCCAAAAATAAAAATTTCTTTTATTTTTTTGCAACATTGTAGCCCAGCAAGCAGCTTCAATGCCACCAGGTCGCAAACCGGCTATAGAAGGAGAAGCATACAATCCGCCTGGCCAGTCAGAAGTGACAAAGAACTGGTACTGCCTACAGTCCTTGTGGCTATACAGTATCACTGAAGACCCTTTAGGAGCGTAGCCATACTTATGAGTATCGGCTGAGATGCTGTTCACTCCTTTAACCCTAAAGTCAAATGGCTTAAGAGGGTAACCGGATTGTATGCTTCTCCTTCTATAGCCGGCTCGCGACCTGGTGGCATTGTAGCTGCTTGCTGGGCTACAATGATGCACATGGGAGAAGATGGATATATTGAAGCCACCAAGAGTATTATTTCAAACGCACGATTCATCATAAGAGTTGCAAAAAATAAAAGAAATTTTTATTTTAGCACAGCCATGTAGTATACAGACTTAAAATAAATAAAAAAATAAACATGTACTCCCCCCTCCATTGAAGTCCTGGCCCTGTGTGCGGTGCACGCGGCAGCTTCCGGTCCCAGGGTTGGTATGGGCGCAGGACTTGTGATGACGTCGCGGTCACATGACCATGATGTCATGGCAGGTCCTTGTCGCATACCATCCTTGCCACTGGAACCTGCCGCTTGCATGGAGCGGTCACGGGAGCGTCGCGAGGAGCGGGAAAGGCGCCGGAATGTGAGTGATGAGTTTTTATTTTTTTAATTATTTTTAACATTAGATCTTTTTACTATTGAGGCTGCATAGGCAGCATCAATAGTAAAAAAAAGTTGGTCACACAGGGTTAATAGCAGCGTTAATGGAGTGCGTTACACCGCGGCATAACGCGGTCCATTAGCGCTGCCATTAACCCTGTGTGAGCGCTGACTGGATGGGAGTACGGAGCGGGCACTGACTGCGGGGAGGAAGGAGCGGCTAGTGACTGCGGGGAGGAAGGAGCGGCCATGTTGCCGCCAGACTGCACCCGTCGCTGATTGGTCGTGGCAAAACACCCACGACCATTGCCACGACCAATCAGCGATTCCATGACCAATGGATATCCGTGACAGACAGACAGAAGGACAGACAGAAAGATGGAAGTGACCCGTGACAATTATGCAGTTGATATAAAAATATGTGTGTTCAGAATTATTAGGAAAGTTGTATTTTAGAGGATTATTTTTCTTATAGATCAACAACTATGTTCTCAATCAACCCAAAAGACTCACAAATATCAAAGCTTAATATTTTTGGAAGTTGGAGGTTTTTTTTTTTCCTTTTTGGATTTGGCTATCTTAAGAGGATATCTGTTTGTGCAGGTAACTATTACTGTGCAGATTAGACAACTTAATAAAAACCACATATATTATTAATAATAATAATCTTTATTTTTATATAGCGCTAACATATTCTGCAGTACTTTACAGACATTATCATCCCGCTTGTTTATTTTCACCAGGTAAACCAATACAACTGCACAAAGTTTAGAAATAAACATTTCTGACATGCAAAAACAACCTCCCCCCCAAAAAAAAAATTGTGACCACTATAGCCACCTTTCTTTATGATGACACTCAGCAGCCTTCATCCATAGATTCTGTCAGTTGCTTGATCTGTTTACGACCAACATTGCGTGCAGCAGCCACCACAGCCTCCAGACACTGCTCCGAGAGGTGGACTGTTTTCCCTCCCTGCAGATCTCACATTTTATGAGGGACCACAGGTTCTCTATGGGGTTCAGATCAGGTGAACAAGGGGGGCCATGTCATTATTTTTTCTTCTTTGAGACCTTTACTGGCCTGCCACGCTGTGGAGTAGATGGAGGCATGTGATGGAGCATTGTCCTGCATGAAAATCATGTTTTTCTTGAATGATACCGACTTCTTCCTGTACCAATGCTTGAAGAAGTTGTCTTCCAGAAACTGGCAGTAGGTCTGGGAGTTGAGCTTCACTCCATCCTTAACCTGAAACAATCCCACAAGTTCATCTTTGATGATACCAGCCCATACCAGTACCCCACCTCCACCTTGCTGGCGCCTGAGTCAGAGTGGAGCTCTCTGCCCTTTACTGATCCAGCCTCTGGCCCATCAAGAGTCACTCATTTCATCAGTCCATAAAACCTTTGAAAAGTCAGTCTTAAGATATTTCTTGGCCCAGTCTTGACGTTCTATCTTATGTTTCTAGTTCAAAGGTGGTCGTTTTTCAGCCTTCCTTACCTTGGCCATGTCCCCGAGTATCGCACACCTTGTGCTTTTTGTTACTCCAGTAACGTTGCAGCTCTGAAATATGTCAAAACAGGTGGCAAATGGCATCTTGGCAGCTTCACGCTTGATTTTTTTTTCCTCACTAATGGGCAGTTATTCTGCACCTTATTTGCCATGAAATGCTTGATTGTTCGGTGATCGCTCTTCAAAAGTTTGGCAATTTCAAGACTGCTGCATCCCTTTGCAAGACATCTCACAATTTTGGACTTTTCAGAGCCCGTCAAATCTCTCTTCTGACCCATTTTGCCAAAGGAAAGGAAGTTGCCTAATAATTAAGCACACCTTATATAGGGTTTTGATGTCATTAGACAACACCTCTCCTCATTAGAGATGCACATCACCTGATTTACTTAATTTGTAGTTGGCTCTCAAGACTGAACAGCTTGGAGTAGGACAACATGTATAAAAAGTATCATGTGATCAAAAATACAACTTGCCTAATAATTCTGCACACGTACTGTATATCGCCCCCCCCATCCTGGTATGCATGCTCACTACTAGGACAACCCTTTTTCAAACTGAATGTTTGCCACCATTAAAATAAAAGCACTTACCGTATATACTCGAGTATAAGCCGAGATTTTCAGCCCAAAATTTTGGGCTGAAAGTGCCCCCCTCGGCTTATACTCGAGTCACGATGGGCGGCAGGGTCGGCGGGTGAGGGGGAGATGGCGCTGAGGCATACTCACCTAGTCCCGGCGATCCTGACGCTCCCCCTGCCGTCCCACGGTCTTCGGTGCTGCAGCTCTTCCCCTGTTCAGCGGTCACGTGGGACCGCTGACTAGAGAAATGAATATGCGGCTCCACCTCCCATAGGGGTGGAGCCGCATATTCATTTCTCTAATCAGCGGTGCCGGTGACCGCTGATAGAGGAAGAGGCTGCGGCACCGAAGACCGTGTGACAGGCAGAGGGAGCGGGACGCCGGGAGCAGGTAAGTATGTAATATTCACCTGTCCGCGTTACACACGCCGGGCGCCGCTCTGTCTTTGCGTCCTCTTGCTCTGACTGTTCAGGTCAGAGGGCGCGATGACGCATATAGTGTGCGTGCCGCCCTCTGCCTGATCAGTCAGTGCGGAGAGACGCCGGGAGCTGCAAGCAGCAAGGTGAGTATGGCTTTTTTTTTTTTTTTTTTTAATTGCAGCAGCAATGGCAGAGCTTTATATGGCACAGCTATGGGGCAATAATGAACGGTGCAGAGCACTATATGGCAGCTATGGGGCAATAATGAATGGCGCAGAGCACTATATGGTAGCTATGGGGCAATAATGAACGGTGCAGAGCACTATATGGCACAGCTATGGGGAAATATGAACGGTGCAGAGCACTATATGGCACAGCTATGGGGCAATAATGAACGGTGCAGAGCACTATATGGCACAGCTATGGGGCAATAATGAACGGTGCAGAGCACTATATGGCACAGCTATGGGGCCATAATGAACAGTATGGAGCATCTATTTTTATTTTTTGACATTCACTGGTAGCTGCTGCATTTTCCACCCTAGGCTTATACTCGTCAATAAGTTTTCCCAGTTTTTTTGTGGCAAAATTAGGGGGGTCGGCTTATACTCGGGTCGGCTTATACTCGAGTATATACGGTATACTCTCCTCTTGTGCCGGAAACTTTCCAGCGGTGTCAGCACGCATATTCCCGAGACTCCTGTGTGGTTGTTAGGTCACGTGTGCCCAGCACCCAATCGGCGCCATCATTGCTACCCCGCTTTTGGATGTATAAGTAATCAAACGGAAGTGAGCGGCCAGCCACTGATCTCACGCAGTTCGGCACTAAATCATTTTTACTGTTGGTTTTAATTAAAATGTTGCACCCTTTGCCTCCTATAGTCGCTGTATTACACGGTCTTGCGCTGGCGGCAGAATGAGGTAACGGGGTCGGCCACATTATTTTATCAGATGTGTTGAGGACACTCCTTCTATAGATATGACAGGTTCTCCTCCTCCTTACACTCTGCACAGTTCTCTCCATACAATGGCGGCCGGTGGAGGAGCATGTGACAGACATCTCCTTCAGTCTCGTCCAATAGAAAGTTTTCTCTCGTAAGGTTTTTTTATTGGAGACTGACGGAGAAGTCTGGTCACATGCTCCTCCACCGGCCGCCATTGTATGGAGAGAACTGTGCTGTCTGAGGAAAACTGCAGTAACAAGAGGAGGAGAGGAGGACCTGTCATACCTATATAATAGTGAGTGCCATAAAGTCATGTGCTCATCAGGTCATAAAAAAATAAAGATAATGTTGTCGACCCCCATTACCTCATTTCACCGCCAGCAATAGACTGTGTAATACAGCGGCAATATAGGAGACAAAGGGTGCAATATTTTTAATAAAAAATCCAATTGTAAAAATTATTTTTAGGCACAATTACATAAATTTAAGTAAGAAAATTGACCACAACCCCTTTAAAGAATAATACTATCAAGAATATTTGTGTCCCTGGTGAAGTTTTTCAAAAGAATTCTTCAGGTCACAGGACAGAAGTAATATCAAATTTTATCTTTTAAGTGTCATGAATATTATTATTTAAAAAAAAAAAAAAAAAAAAAGGTAGAGAAAATGCAGTGTTGATGATCAGTGGGGGGATCGGAACCTGAGACCACCACTGATGGCTCTAAACACTGCTGGGTTGCACAGCCCCTGCAGGAATGTACCTAGAGCTGTTTACAGAGCAGTAGACTTATCCATGTGCAGTAAGAACATTTTCTAGGCTGATCTTTTAGAATATTTTATCGGTGTTCTGCACCTTCTAATTATGTAGATGAGACTTCTGTGCTTGGTTTTAATATTGTCCCTTTTTGCTTTAAGGCTGCAGATGCACATGTTGAATGGGGCCCTTCTTGCCTTGTTGTTCCCTGTGCTCAACACCCGAATGGTAAGAAATCCATACTTCACAATCTTACTGGACTGTTACTCATCTGTGACTTATACCCTCGCATCCTCAAATGGTTGTGGGGCTGATTAGGACGTAAATGAACACCCAAATTAGTTATGAAAAAGATACAATTGTGTATTGTGCTTAACGAGGGTGTGTCGCCAGGGCAAAAGTGGCCAAGTTTGGTCTTTTTATTCTTTTTACCTCCCTCTTTCTTCAACCCAGAGTATTTTGCTTCTTGTCGTTTTTTTTCTAAGGTCTGTGATATGGTTTTGGAGATATAGTGCAAATTTTTATGGTATTTATTAAGGGGTTGGTGATCACAGTATAATAAAGCCAAGCAGCCTCTACACACGGCCTACACAATCTTTTGAGCCAGGACCCTTGTAAAGACCAGAAAAATTAACATTTAATGAAAAGATTCATATCTCTGGAATTGTATGTTGGATTTAAAAATAAAAAATATGCAAGACCGAGAGGTGGAGAGGGAATAACATAAGCTCAAAAACTGGCTCTTTACAACTGATGACCGTTCCTCTCTAAGAGAAGCTTTCATAAAATAAGCACATGATTAAATAACCATACAATGAAAGTATATGAATCCTTGTAACGGAGACGTGACTTGGAAAAGCTGCAGCTTCAATTTCCAGGAGCCTTTAGTTCTGGAGTTCTTCTTTCTAGAATGCAAATTCTGTAAATCTTCAGTCTGCAAAAAAATTCCTATAGTGTTAACGGAGAGGGAGGAGGGAGATGCAGCTTCCCATGGAAGAATGGAGGAGGAGCAATAAGGAGGTGACATCTGATTGGATAAGGGTGCACAGCACATCAGGAAAAGCCCGCCCATTCATCAAGCATGGAGTGAAGAAAATGTGCCTTTCTAGAGACCAGCATTGGAAGCAAATTACCCAAATTCCTATAATTTACAGCTTCAGACTAAGATGTTTTTCATGTTTTGCTTTAGTAAAAATTTTACGCTTTAAAATGAGCTGTCGAGAAGCCGTCCAGTGACCGTGCTCTTTTCTCATTTATTGTATTGCTGTTTGGCATTTACCTGAGCGCTTTGTTAGGATTTGTCAGGATCTGCAGACATGCATGTTTGAGGTGCGCTACTGATACTGGAAGATGTGTTAATGATTTCATATTTGATTAGGACACGAGCTCATCATCGTTTCCCGCAATCCCCGTGTTTGTCAGGAAGCCTGGTTATTGATCCGATGTGTCTACTGAAGTTTATAGTCAGATTTTTTTTTATTTTTTCTCGTTTTAATTTTTTAACACAACCCTTTAATAAAAAAAATAAACACTGTGGGCACACGCCCTAAAGTATAAAGCACTGACAATTTGTAACCACATAAGATCTCGATGAAAGTGCTGCACCTGACCAAAATCCGAGCAGGAAATGACCTCTGATTGTTTCAGTAGTGCAGTCTCAGGCTATGTGCACACGTAGAATGGTCCACTATGGATTTTTCTGCAGCGGATTTGATAAATCCGCAGGGCAAAAACACCGCGTTTTTTCTGCGGATTTATAGCGGATTTACCCCGCTGTTTATGTGCGGTTTTACACCTGCGGTTTTCTGTTATGGAGCAGGTGTAAAACCGCTGCGGATTCCACACAAAGATTTGACATGCTGCAGAATGTAAACCACTGCGTTTCCACGCGTTTTTTTCCGCAGCATTGGCACAGCGTTTTCGGTTTCCCATAGGTTTACATTGTACTGTAACTCGCGGGAAACTGCTGCGGACCCGCAGCAAAATCCGCATCGTGTGCACATAGCCTTAGGCTTCAAGCAGTAAACATAATGACAGATCCTAAGGAATACGTTCCTTATGACCTGTTCTGTAGGTCACCTGTAATGTAAGGCTGAGGCAGAATAGGGAGGCCGGTGTAACCTCTTAGAGGCCTGCAATCTGCAGTTCTACTAAAGTGATGCGTCACACAGCGCACCTTCTTCAGGGCTGGTGAATAAGTTCCTCTGTATGTCATGCCACCTATTCCCCAGGTTTTACTTGATCAGATCACTTCATTTGTTATCAGTTAACTCTTTCACCACAAGCTCTCCCCTGAAATGTGTCCCACTAGAAGTCTCTCTACAAGGGAAATGTGAATCTCACACAGAATGAGCCCCATATATTGCTCCATACAGTATGGTGGGCACTACTGGTGCTCCATACAGAATAATGAGCCCCATATATTGCTTCTTACAGTATTAAGTGACATAGTAACATAGTTAGGCCGAAAAAAGACATTTGTCTATCCAGTTCAGCCTATATTCCATCATAATAAATCCCCAGATCTACGTCCTTCTACAGAACCTAATAATTGTATGATACAATATTGTTCTGCTCCAGGAAGACATCCAGGCCTCTCTTGAACCCCTCGACTGAGTTCGCCAAGTGCACCACATAGTACTCCACACAGTACAATGAACCCTATATATTGCTCCATATAGTAGTATGGGCACCACATAGTGCTTCATACAGAATAATGAACCCCACATATTGCTCCATACAGTATGGTGGGTACTACATAGTGCTCCATACGGAACAATGAACCCCATATACTGCTCCATACAGAATAATAGAATGGACCCCATGTAATGCTACACACAGTATAATGAACCCCATATATTGCCACATACAGTATTATGGGCATCAGAACGAGCCCCCCCATATATTGCTTCGTACAGTATAATGGACCCCATATATTGCTCCATACAGTATTATGAGCACCACATAGTTCTCCATACAGAATGAGCCCCCCATATATTGCTCCGTACAGTATTATTGGCACCACATAGTTCTCCATACAGAATGAGCCCCCCATATATTGCTCCATACAGTATAATGGACCCCATATATTGCCCCATACAGTATTATGGGCACCACATAGTGCTCCATACAGAATGAGCCCCATATATTGCTCCATTCATAATAGGCCCCATATATTGCTCCATTCATAATAGACCCCTATAATGCTTCATGCAGAATGGGCCCCATATATTTCTCCAACATAAAAAAAAAAAAAATTAAACACTCACCTCTCCTCTTCTGGCTCTCTGCACTGTGACTGCTCCGAGCAGAGGGTGCACAGTAGTAATGTCATCGGGCTCTCTGACCTGAACCGTCAGTCAGAAGACAAGAAAGATGCTGCAGCTGCGGAGGAACGGGGAAAGGTAAGTATTGCAAGAATTGGGGCCCTGACCAGGCAGAGGGGCGACTCTCGGGTTCTGGCATCGGGCTCCTGGTGGGCACCCTGGCGTCCCGCGACAGTGAGTGGGCTCCCCTGTCTGCTCAGTGCCCTGGCACTTGCCCGGGTGCGGATGCTGGCCCTATATAGGTGTATTTAAAATACTTACCAATTGCCCTCTTCCCCAGTTTCCAGTGCAGCCCCGCTCATCCTGTAACCCACATAATCTAAAATCCTACTATCCAGCTCACACATGGGTTTATATAGATGTAACGTGAGTCTATGGAGCCGGCTTCTGCATCTCATATGGGGCTCATTCAGAATTGCACTTTGGTATATACCGTATCATGGATGTTTTTTTTTTTTTTTTGTTTCATCAGTTTTTCGTGGATGGAAGAAAACCTTTTTTTTTTTTTTTTTTTTTTTTTTTTAACTGTCTCCCATTAAACAGTCTGTGAAAATTAGACCGTGCATAGATGGCACCCTACTACAGTCCATTTTTATTTTTTTATTTTTTTCTCCCCCAGACCTATACACTTGCTTTGGCAATTTTGATCCCTGACCCAGATCAATATAGGATACGTCTCGGTGCTTTTGTCAGGACCACTACATTTCAGTAATCGGATGTGAACATCCTAGTAGACTATCATAGGTTTGATAGTAGATTATCATAGGTTTATTAAACGCTCGTATATGAAAACCGGACGTGTGAATGAAACCACATACTGTGAAAACTGCACCGCCCAACGTAGTAAACAGCGCGAGCGAGCACAGCCTTAGAGCAGTCACATCAACCAGAAGAGGAAAGGAGCAGCGCCGGAAACCAGGGAAGACTGTGATTCTCATACATACTCGTAATTAGGTTTAGTGAGCAAGATATTCTACTGGGAAATCTTTAATCTTGGAGTTTAATTTAAATTTTCTTTTTTTTTTTTTTTTCTTTTCTTTTTTTTTTTTTGCGCTGACTTTGAATTGTAATTTTTAATTGATACCAGTCTGGATGCAAAAAAATTTTGATTACGTTGTATTGCATTTTTTTGGGGAGATACAGCACCTATAAAAACAAGAGTTCGGTGTTTGGATTTGTTTTCTTTAACCCCTTAGCGACCGCCGATACGCCTTTTAACGGCGGCCGCTAAGGGTACTTAAACCACAGCGCCGTTAATTAACGGCGCTGTGGAAAAAGTGAATAGCGCCCCCCAGAGGCCGATTTTCTCTGGGGTCTCGGCTGCCGGGGGTAGCCGAGACCCCAGAGAACATGATTCGGGGGTTTTTTAACCCACCCCGCATTTGCGATCGCCAGTAATTAACCGTTTACCGGCGATCGCAAAAAAAAACAAAAAAAAAAAACGCGATCTCTTTTTAATTTCTCTGTCCTCCGATGTGATCGCACATCGGAGGACAGAGAAAAGGGGTCCCAGGTGGCCCCCCAATACTCACCTAGCTCCCCAGGTGCTCCTCGTGTCTCCCGGTGGGCGCCGCCATCTTCAAAATGGCGGGCGCATGTGCAGTGCGCTCGCCGGCCGGCCCCGCGAGAATCTTTGGGGTCTCGGCTGCCGGGGGTAGCCGAGACCCCAAAGAGCATGATCGGGGTCGGTTTTACCGACCCCTGTTTTGCGATCGACGGTAATTAACTGTTTACCGGCGACCGCAAAAAAAAAAGTAAAGTGTAATTCTCTGTCCTCTGATGTGATCACACATCAGAGGACAGAGAAATAGGGGGATTCGGGGACCCTACAATACTCACCTGTGTCCCTGGATCCTCTTGCTGCTCCTCCTGGCCGCCGGCAGAAGAGAATGGCGGGCGCATGCGCAGTGCGCCCGCCATCGGTCTCCATCTGCCGGCCGGCAGGAGAACAGCAGTTGGGGCTAAAATTAGGGGTAGGGTTGGGGCTAAATTTAGGGTTGGGGCTAAATTTAGGGTTAGGCTTTTTTCACACTTACGTCGGTACGGGGCCGTCGCAATGCGTCGGCCCGACATACCGACGCACGTTGTGAAAATTGTGCACAACGTGGGCAGCAGCTGTAGTTTTTCAACGCATCCGCTGCCCAATCTATGTCCTGGGGAGGAGGGGGCGGAGTTACGGCCACGCATGCGCGGTCAGAAATGGCGGATGCGACGTACAAAAAAACATTTCATTGAACGTTTTTTTGTGCCGACGGTCCGCCAAAACACAACTGATCCAGTGCACGACGGACGCGACGTGTGGCCATCCGTCACGATCCGTCGGCAATGTAAGTCTATGGGCAAAAAACGCATCCTGCGGGCACATTTGCAGGATCCGTTTCTTGTCCAAAACGACGGATTGCGACGGAATGCTAAACGACGCAAGTGTGAAAGTAGCCTTAGGGCTAGGGTTAGGGTTGGGGCTAAAGTTAGGGTTAGATTTGGGATTAGGGTTAGGGTTTGGATTAGGGTTGGTATTAGGGTTAGGGTTGGCATTAGGGTTATGCTTGGGATTGGGGTTAGGTTTGGGATTAGGGTTAAGGTTAGGGTTGTGATTAGGGGTGTATTGGGATTAGGGTTAGGTTTGAGGTTAGGGTTGAGATTAGGATTAGGGGTGTGTTGGATTTAGGGTTTTGATTAGGGTTATGGTTAGGGTTGACATTAGGGTTGTTTTGGGGTAAGGGTTGTGATTATGGTTAGGGTTAGTGATTAGGATTATGGATCAGGTTGGGATTAGGGTTAGGGGTGTGTTGGGGTTAGGGTTGGAGCTAGAATTGGGGGGTTTCCACTGTTTAGGTACATCAGGGGGTCTCCAAACACGACAGCCAATTTTACGCTCAAAAAGTCAAATGGTGCTCCCTCCCTTCTGAGCTCTGCCGTGCGCCCAAACAGTGGGTTACCCCCACATATGGGGCATCAGCGTACTCGGGATAAATTGGACAACAACTTCTGGGGTCCAATTTCTCTTGTTACCCTTGTGAAAATAAAAACTTGGGGGCTACAAAATCTTTTTTGTGGAAAAATATATATATATTTTTTTATGACTCTGCATTATAAACTTCTGTGAAGCACTTGGGCATTCAAAGTTCTCACCACACATCTATATAAGTTCCTTGGGGGGGTCTAGTTTCCAAAACGGGGTCACTTGTGGGGGGTTACTACTGTTTAGGTACATCAGGGGCTCTGCAAACGCAACATAACGCCCACAGACCATTCTATCAAAGTCTGCATTCCAAAACGGCGCTCCTTCCTTCCGAGCTCTGCCGTGCGACCAAACAGTGGTTTACCCCCACATATGGGGTACCAGCATACTCAGGACAAATTGGACAACAACTTCTGGGGTCCAATTTCTCTTGTTACCCTTGTGAAAATAAAAACTTGGGGGCTAAAAAATCTTTTTTGTGGAAAAAAAAAATATTTTTTATTTTCACGACTCTGCATTATAAACTTCTGTGAAGCACTTGGGCATTCAAGGTTCTCACCACACATCTAGATAAGTTCCATGGGGGGTCTAGTTTCCAAAATGGGGTCACTTGTGGGGGATTTCTACTGTTTAGGCACATCAGGGGCTCTCCAAACGAATATTGAAAAAGTAAAACGGCACTCTTTCTCTTCCAAGCTCTGCGGTGCGCCCAAACAGTGGTTTACCCCCACATATTGGGTATCGACGTACTCAGGAGAAATTGCACAACAACTTTAGTGGTCTAATTTCTCCTGTTACCCTTGTGAAAATAAGAATTTGTGGGCGAAAAGATCATTTTTGTGTAAACAAAAGCGATTTTTTTATTTTCACGGCTCTACGTTATAAACTTCTGTGAAGCACTTGGGGGTTCAATGTGCTCGCCACACATCTAGATAAGTTCCTTAAGGGGTCTAGTTTCCAAAATGGTGTCACTTGTGGGGAGTTTCCACTGTTTAGGTACATCAGGGGCTCTCTAAACGTGACATGGCGTCCGATCTCGATTCCAGCCAATTCTGCATTGAAAAAGTCAAACAGCGCTCCTTCACCTCCAAGCTCTGCGGTGCGCCCAAACAGTGGTTTACCCCCACATATGGGGTATTGGCGTATTCAGGAGAAATTGCATAACAAAATTTATGGTTACATTTCTGTTTTTACACTTGTGAAAATAAAAAAAAATGGTTCTGAATTAAGATGTTTGCAAAAAAAAGTTAAATGTTCATTTTTTCCTTCCACATTGTTTCAGTTCCTGTGAAGCACGTAAAGGGTTAATAAACTTCTTGAATGTGGTTTTGAGCACCTTGAGGGGTGTAGTTTTTAGAATGGTGTCACACTTCGTTATTTTCTATCATATAGACCCCTCAAAATGACTTCAAATGTGATGTGGTCCCTAAAAAAAATGGTGTTGTAAAAATGAGAAATTGCTGGTCAACTTTTAACCCTTATAACTCCCTAACAAAAAAAAATTTTGTTTCCAAAATTGTGCTGATGTAAAGTAGACATGTGGGAAATGTTGTTTATTACCGTAACTATTTTTCGTGACATCTCTCTCTGATTTAAGGGCATAAAAATACAAAGTTTGAAAATTGCAAAATTTTAAAAATTTTCGCCATATTTCCGCTTTTTTCATAAATAATCGCAAGTAATATCGAAGAAATGTTACCACTAACATGAAGTACAATATATCACGAAAAAACAATCTCAGAATCAGCGGGATCCGTTGAAGCGTTCCAGAGTTATAACCTCATAAAGTGACAGTGGTCAGAATTGCAAAAATTGGCTCGGTCATTAAGTACCAAATTGGCTGTCACTAAGGGGTTAAGCTACTTTTCCCGTATGTGTAACATTTTTTTACATTTTGACAATTGGCCTTACAGACACAGCGATACTAAATCTCTAAAAAAAAATTATTTTATTGTTGTTTTTTTTTATTTTTTTATTGGTGATGTGAAAAAGTTGAGTGACTTCAGTTTTATTTTTTCTTCATTTTAAAGTTTTATTTCTCTTAAAAAATTTTTTTTTTTGTCTCTCGGGCTGGTTTCACACTTGCGTTGTTGTGCGCTGCGTATGGCAGTATACTTCCTCCGTGAAGCGTTTCCCTGCGTACCTATCTTTAACACTGGGTACACAGGGACATGTGTCGTATGCAGATGTGTCCGCGTGCAGCGATTTGACGTGTGCAGCGACCGCATGGAAACGCCAAGTGTGAAACCAGCTTAAGGTACAAGGAATAATCTCCTGTGAAGCCCCATGTGGGACTGGGCTTTAAAAGAGCACAGAGATGGCAGGGACAGAACCCTGGGTGTCGGTGCAATCCCTCGGCACACCACGGAGGGATGAGCAGTGTGCCGCACCATGGTCACCCCATTAGGATCGTACATAACGGCGTCAACCAAAGCTGGCTGTGACCATGACAAATTCTTATGTCCTATTATGTCCTAGGGAAGCGAGGGGTTGATATGCTGTCTGCTGTGGCTGATTGTGAACTGTCCTCCTATTTAACCAATATCGCTACTTGCTAATATTTTACCATTTAGACATCTGAGTGCATTTAGCAAATTTTTCATAATGCTTTTTTTTCACCTTTTTAAAAAAGATTAATGATCGCATTCCATAAGTGCAGCCTGACTCGGGTAACACAAATATAGGGTGCATTTTTGGGTAAGATGTTTTGATTTTTCTGTAAACGCAATAAGTCTATATAGTTTATTCAGTTGAAGCCAACCTCACTGTTGGAGTGCTGTAAATAGTCCTGGTTGTTATAAAAGGAGAAAACTTAAAACTACACTAATTTCATCTTGGTAGAGAGCACCCAATCTATTGTATAGACATGGGGTGAAAATGACCCTTCTGACTGGCTGCAGTCACCACTAGGGGGAGCACACGAAGTACAGTGTTGTTATTAGAGCTCAATACATACATGTCTGTCTGTCATGGAAACCCGCGTCGCTGACCAACCAGCGACTGGCACAGTCCGGCCGCGAATTCGCCCCTTCCTACTCTTAGTGCCCCCGCCAGTCAGCGCTGACACAGGGTTAATGGCTGCGTTACACCGCGTTATGCTGCGGTGTAACGCTGTCCGTTAACGCTGCTATTAACCCTGTGTGACCAACTTTTTACTATTGATGCTGCCTATGCAGCATCAATAGTAAAAAGATC
Organism: Ranitomeya imitator; assembly: GCF_032444005.1. NCBI lineage: Eukaryota > Metazoa > Chordata > Amphibia > Anura > Dendrobatidae > Ranitomeya > Ranitomeya imitator. Next base: position 108,579,384 of record NC_091283.1, on the reverse strand, counting down.
TGTTACAAATAATAAACAAAATAAAAAATCATTATATTCTCACCTTCCGTCGCCTTTCCCACTGCTCCTCGCGATGCTCTGGTCCATGCATTGCGGTCTCGCGAGATGATGATGTAGCGGTCTCGCGAGACCGCTACGTCATCATCTCGCGAGACCGCAATGCATTCTTGGGACCAGAGCGTCGCGAGGAGCATCGGTAAACGCCTGAGCTGGATCCATGGGCTGACGGAAGGTGAGTATATAACTATTTTTTTTTATTTGAATTATTTTTTTTTTAACAGGGATATGGTGCCCACATTGCTATATACTATGTAGGCTGTGTTATATACTGCATGTGCTATGTTATATACTACGTGGCTGTGCAATATATTACGTGGGCTGTTCAATATATTACGTTGACTGTGCAATATATTACGTGGGCTGGGCAATATATTACGTGTGCTCTATACTACGTGGCTGTGGTATATATTACGTGGCTGGGCAATGTACTACATTGCTGGGCTCTATTCTACGTGGCCTGTTATATACTGCATGGGCTGTGTTATATATTACGTCTCTGTGATATATATTACGTCTCTGCTATATATTACGTGGCTGGGCAATGTATTATGTGGCTGGGCAATGTATTACACGTCTGTGTTATATACTACATGGCCTGTTCTATATTACGTGGCCTGTATTATATACTACGTGGCCTGTGTTATATGCTACTTGGCTATGCTATATTTCTCTGCTGTACCTGTGCATCATGAATCGTGGTATGTGTTAAAAAGGGGGGGCCCACTGAGGCTCTTTCGACCGGGGCCCTCAAAAACCTGGAGCAGGCCCTGGCTTCACTGATTGGTCACACCTGGCCAAGAACAATCAGCGACAGGCGCAGTCGGCGCGTGAATTGCTGCGGAATTTGAACCATGCTTCGCTAATTGGTCGCCCCCGGCCGGCCGAATCCTGTGTATAAATTGCATTATTATGAAAACTTCATAAACTTCATACATATTCTAGAACACCCGATGCCTTAGAATCGGGCCACCATCTAGTATTACTATAAGCTGCGGGGAATGTTAAGAAAAAAGTGTAGGGAAGGGAGGGTGCCAGGAGAGGGCAGATGGTCGGGAGAGGTTGCGGTTTGGCCAACGGACATTTAAAGCAATTGTAACATAGTAACATAGTTAGTAAGGCCGAAAAAAGACATTTGTCCATCCAGTTCAGCCTATATTCCATCATAATAAATACCCAGATCTACGTCCTTCTACAGAACCTAATAATTGTATGATACAATATTGTTCTGCTCCAGGAAGACATCCAGGCCTCTCTTGAACCCCTCGACTGAGTTCGCCATCACCACGTCCTCAGGCAAGCAATTCCAGATTCTCCCTGCCCTAACAGTAAAGAATCCTCTTCTATGTTGGTGGAAAAACCTTCTCTCCTCCAGACGCAAAGAATGCCCCCTTGTGCCCGTCACCTTCCTTGGTATAAACAGATCCTCAGCGAGATATTTGTATTGTCCCCTTATATACTTATACATGGTTATTAGATCGCCCCTCAGTCGTCTTTTTTCTAGACTAAATAATCCTAATTTCGCTAATCTATCTGGGTATTGTAGTTCTCCCATCCCCTTTATTAATTTTGTTGCCCTCCTTTGTACTCTCTCTAGTTCCATTATATCCTTCATGAGCACCGGTGCCCAAAACTGGACACAGTACTCCATGTGCGGTCTAACTAGGGATTTGTACAGAGGCAGTATAATGCTCTCATCATGTGTATCCAGACCTCTTTTAATGCACCCCATGATCCTGTTTGCCTTGGCAGCTGCTGCCTGGCACTGGCTGCTCCAGGTAAGTTGTCAAATAAAATTGTCAAATTTTATTTTGCCTAACTTAAATGTATTTTTAACTAAATACCATTTTTGTAATTGGGTTTAATCACAAATTCTGTCCGATTTTCTTTCGACATCCGGTATGTTGAGCTGTCTACTGCTGGCTGCAACTACAGAACACAATGTTTGAATATGCAGGGAAACAAGAAGCCTGTAAAAGCAAATTGAGGCAACATTTTTAATTAAACCAAATTGCTAAAAATATTTGCATTTAAGTTAATAAAAAATATCTAAAAATGTATAATACACTAGCACCCAAAGAAAATAGGCGGCTTCTAATAACTGCTGGCAGACCACCAAGCCCTGTGTGCTAGCCCGTGGATAGTGATGGCTTCTATATTCCTGCTTCCTCTGTACGGTGTATTGCTATAAGGTGATGACCTTTTCTTGTTCCTTTGCAGTTGCCATTTGAGGTTGAGGTGTATTACCTCCAACACATCCTCCTGTATATTGTACCCATCTACTTACTAAGGAAGGGAGGTAAGTTCTGCGTCTCCATGCTCGCTGCCACCTACTGTATAGAAACAATGTAACAAGGTACAGACACAAAGCATTGTACTCTGCTGCCATCTAGTGTTCATTGGTGGAAGCGCTATTAGTGAATTTCTTTTGCAGCACCTTCATTGTTCACTGTTCTAATACAATTAATATTAATCAGTAGTACGTCACATTTTTTTAATATCTTTTTAGAGAAAAATGCATCTGTCTCTTTGCTGTTTTAAAAGGCAGGTTAAACTATTCGCTTATTTGGGAATTGGGTTATTTGATGCTTTCACAAGTTTATATTCAGTGTATGGGGGAGGAGGAAGCAGCTGCAGAGAGACAGACGTCAATGCTGCTTCTTAGTGTTTTATCTCACAAGCTGCTGGATTTATAGCTGCAGTACTACAACCCCTGGCAAAAATTATGGAATCACCGACCTTGGAGGATGTTCATTCAGTTGTTTAATTTTGTAGAAAAAAAAAAAGCAGATTGCAGATATGGCACAACTAAAGTCATTTCAAATGGCAAATTTCTGGCTTTAAGAAACACTGAAAGAAATCAAGAACAAAAAAGTGGTAGTCAGTAATGGTTACTTTTTTTTAACCAATCATAGGGGGAAAATTATGGAGCCACTCAATTGAGGAAAAAATTATGGAATCATGAAAAACACAAAAAAACACTCCAAAACATCACTAGTATTTTGTTGCACCACCTCTGGCTTTTATAACAGCGTGCAGTCTCTGAGGCATGGACTTAATGAGTGTCAAGCAGTACTCTTCATCAATCTGGCTCCAACTTTCTCTGATTGCTGTTGCCAGATCAGCTTTGCAGGTTGGAGTCTTGTCATGGACCATTATCTTCAACCTCCACCAAAGATTTTCAATTGGATTGAGATCCGGACTATTTGCAGGCCATGACATTGACCTTATATGTCTTTTTTTTTTTTTTTTTTCAAGGAATGTATTCACAGCTTTTGCTCTACGGCAGGATGCATTATCATCTTGAAAAATGATTTCATCATCTCCAAACATCTTTCAATTGATGGGATAAGAAAAGTGTCCAAAATATCGGCATAATCTTGTGCATTTATTGAAGATGTAATGACAGCCATCTCCCCAGTACCTTTACCTGACATGCAGCCCCATATCATCAATGACTGTGGAAATTTGCATGTTCTTCAGGCAGTCATCTTTATCAATCTCATTGGAACGGCATCAAACAAAAGTTCCAGCATCATCACCTTGCTCAATGCAGATTCGTGATTCATCACTGAATGACTTTCATCCAGTCATCCACAGTCCACGATTGTTTTTCCTTAGCCCATTGTAACCTTGTTTTTTTCTGTTTAGGTGTTAATGATGGCTTTCGTTTAGCTTTTCTCTATGTAAATCCCATTTCCTTTAGACGGTTTCTTACAGTTCGGTCGCAGATGTTGACTCCAGTTTCCACCCATTCGTTCCTCGTTTGTTTTGTTGTGCATTTCCTGTTTTGGAGACATATTGCTTTAAGTTTTCAGTCTTGACACTTTGATATCTTCCTTGGTCTACCAGTATGTTTGCCTTTAACAACCTTCCCATGTTGTTTGTATTTGGTCCAGATTTTAGACACAGCTGACTGTGAACAACCAACATCTTTTGCAACATTGCGTGATTATTTACCCTCTTTTAAAAGTTTAATAATCCTCTCCTTTGTTTCAATTGGCATCTTTCGTGTTGGAGCCATGATTCATGTCAGTCCACTTGGTGCAACAGCTCTCCAAGGTGTGATTGCTCCTATTTAGATGCAGACTAACGAGCAGATCTAACTTGATTCAGGTGTTATTTTTGGGTATGAAAATTTACAGGGTGATTCCATAATTTTTTCCTCAGAATTGAGTGACTCCATAATTTTTCCCCTATGCTTGGCTAAAAAAAGTAACCATTACTGACTACCACATTATTTGTTCTTGATTTCTTTTAGTGTTTCTTAAAACCAGAAAGTTGCCATTTGAAATGACTTTAGTTTTGTGCCATGTCTGCGATCTGATTTATATATTTTTTCCTACAAAACTAAACAACTGAATGAACATCCTCCAAGTTCGGTGATAATTTTTGCTAAGGGTTGTATATACTGTGTCTGAAAGTGTTAGAGGGGAGCAGTATCTACCCCTGTGTGTACCGTGTATAATAGACCTAGGTATCCAAAATAAAATATTATATGCAACAATCATTGATAGTAAAGGGTTTTCAGTTCCCAGGCATTGTACATATGTAAAAGGTGCACACATTACATATGAGACATAATGTAAGACAGGAAACAAGTAGACTAAACCTGACTACATGGGTGCTGGAGATGCAGAAGGCCCTGCCCACGAGGCTCACAATCTACAGCAGGGGTGTCAAACTGCATTCCTCAAGGGCTGCAAACAGGTCATGTTTTCAGGATTTCCTTGTACTGGCTGCAGGATTATTACAGCTTCCTAACTCTTTTGGAAAGAAGCGGTTACTTTTGATTTTGCCTTTTTTTTTAAATATTTTTCATAGTCTAATCATTTGCATCCTTTCATACTTGATTTTGCAGGCACCTACACTCCAGAGCCACTTGGTAACTTTTGGTGGTCGATTTTATCAACTGGACTGATGTTTTTCTACCATTTTAGCTTTTTACAGATCCTAGGCATGGTAAGTACAAAGAATCAGTGAAAGGAAAAGTAGTGGTGCTGTAACCGAAGGGTCTTCACACTTTTCTATAATGAGCATTAGATTTAGCATTGGTAATGTGCACGGATTATTGCTTGTGTATATGATTGCGATTATCTACTTCTGGGCATTGAAATTGCAACACGACAAAAGGAATACTAGTGAAATTATGGACATTTCACGATTGATAGACATGTTAATGACATTCAAATAATAAAGAGCAAAGTATATTTTTGAAACATTTAGGCCACATTCACACGTTCCTTTTTATCCTTCGGGTTCTCCCGCAGCGGATTTGATAAATCTGCAGGGCAAACCCGCTGCGGTTATCCCTGCAGATTTATCGCGGTTTGTCCTGCGGGTTCCGTTGCGGGATTTACCCCTACTATTGATGCAGCAATATGCAGCATCAATAGTAGTGTTAAAAATAATAAAATCATGATATACTCACCCTCTGACGTCCCGATCTCCTCGGCGCTGCAGGCGGCGGTCCGGTTCCAAAGATGCTGTGCGACCAGGACCTTCGGTGACGTCACGGTCATGTGACCGCGACGTCACTGAAGGTCCTGGTCGCATAGCAAACCTGAGACCGGACGGCCGCGTGCAGCGCTGAGGCTTCAGAGGGTGAGTATATCATGATTTTTTATTTTAATTTTTTTTTTTTTTAATACAAATTTGTTTCCCGGGGCCTGGAGGAGAGTCTCCTCTCCTCCACCCTGGGTATAACCCGCACATTATCCGCATTACTTCCCGCATGGTGGGCACAGCCCCATGCGGGAAATAAGCGGATCAATGCATTTCTATGGGTGCAGAATCGCTGCGATTCTGCACAAAGAAGTGACATGGTCCTTCTTTTTTTCCGCAGCAATTCTGCGCGGTTTTTTTCGGGTTTTTCCGCATCATGTGCACTGCGGTTTCTGTTTTCCATAGGGTAACATTGTACTGTACCCTGCATGGAAAACAGCTGCGGACCCGCAGCGGCAAAATCGCCGCGGTTCCGCAGTAAAAACCGCATAGTGTGAACATGGCCTTATGGAGTACGAGCACCAGGCACACACAGCTCTGCACTTAAAGCCTTGGCTGCTATTAATGAGGTTATTAATGGTTGTCTGAGGAATGTTCTGCCTCGCTGAATTTACTTGGGCTCGAGAATAATCATCAAGAGCCTCTGCTGAAGGCTCTCTGCAGATCAATGATGTCCCAGGCGTGCTCAATGGGACACAAGACCGGAGACGCTGCAGGCCATGGTGGCATGTTTAGGGCTTCTCACAGCAACACGGGCAACAGAGTATGGCTTTGTTGTGTTGAAAAATGGTTCCTGCGACACTTTGGAGAAATGGTTCCATGATTTATTCATTCTATACTGCAAGGGAAATCAGACATCACATACTGGGCCTAAGGCATCAAACAGGATCTACATAAACCATCAGAAGGTGCTTACATGGCATTGGACCACAGCTGATGACTGAATTGAGATGTTTTTAAAACTTTGTTCCCGATTTTTCATAATTTGCATATCAATATATGTATCCATCCTGTGATTTCCAGATTTCCATGACGTTTCCTTCTTGGTGCTGCAATTTCAGTTTTCCGCAGTCGATATACAGATAGATGAACTGTACTTGTGATAATATATATTATGTTTTATAAGGGGGGATTACAGGTTTCTGGATGGATTCACATGTTTCCATGTGTTCTCTCATTAGATGACAGAGGTGAACTTGAACAACATGCTGTGCCCGGCCATCTCCGATCCCTTCTATGGGCCATGGTATCGCATCTGGGCCTCGGGGCATCAAACGCTCATGACCATGATCCACGGGAAGCTGATAGTGGCACTGTTCTCACCTGGTCTACCGGGATATAAATTCCTAATGGAGCTGATTTCCTTTTCTGGAAAGAAAGTGGATTAAACGGTCACTTCTGGATGAATCGTTCTTAGCCTCTTTACAGCCAAAATAAGCAGTTGGAGGTTAAAGGGCTACCAGCACTTTGATTAAACAGTGTTAAAGACTTCCAATCTCAGAAACAAGTGACCTTACAGAACGGACCATAGTGGCCAACTCCTTTTTTATTTTATTTTTTTGTAATTTTTCAATTTTTTGCTTTTGCTGCCCTTTGAGCCAAAAGGCTTTTTTTCTCCCAAGGAGCCCAAGAGTTAAAACCTGAGCATTATGGCGGCTGAATCTCTTTTGCACAGGGAACTTAGCTGTTTTTTGTGTGTTATTCCGAGTCTGTTACAAGATTTAATTATTTTATTTATACATTTTTATAGGATTTTTTTTTTTCTTTTAGCATGGCCAGACAGGTGCCGGTGCCCCCTACCATGTGTCGGATTACTACCACTCTCTGGCTTGATGAAGGGTCATCTAAATGGCCATCATGCGGGAGGCTAAATTACCAGAAGATTAACCTCAGTCTTATTATAATAACACCTCAGTCCATAATATTGGAATAACTTCAAAGCTAAAATATAAAATATTCCATGGTTTTACTGGTTACATAATGCAAAAATATACCTCTCCTAACTGTGCATATCACATTCCTGATGTACTAGCACTGCCAGGCAATATATAAAATATATATAACTTGCGTCCATGATCGGTAAAACCAACCTTGCTACATCTTTACATAGTCAGGTAGCAGTAGTAGTTTCCCATCACTGAAGTTAGGACTAATTAGTTGGATATGCCATAAATGTATGGTTGGTGGGGGGCTGCTAATATAATGGCGGCTGCAGAGCTATTCTTTCTGCCTTTAGTCACCTTGTGTTTTTGTCAGCTGTGGCAGTCTATCCTTGGAAGATCATCCAAGATCATCCCATAATGGACCAAACTAATCTCTCCTCTGAGCGCCGAGATCCTCTGAGCTCTGCATCTTCTTTTTCTTAGCCATGATTTGGTGTCCCTGCCATTATACAGACCAATCATCTAAACGATATGTTCTAAATGTAAGTGGTGGGAAAATGTCTTTAATTTAGTAATCCTCACCGGGATTATGTGGTGTGATGCCCACCATGTACCTGCAGTCTGTAGGGGGAGTTATACAACACCAAGGGCCTTTCATTCATGGTGAGCATGGTTCCACCTGGTGATCCCTCTCTGCGCTTCACCTGCCATTGGAATAAGGGATAACACCGTATCCTTTAAGTCCATTCCCTTTACTTTGGTCAGACTGGTCAACCATCTAATGTGTGTGTCTCCCCTGATGGCCAATGGAGACGGAGAGAGAAATCCGCAGTTGGATTTGAACATGCTCAATCCTCTTTCTCCCGGGACATAAGCTCCCACCAGAAGTATAAGCCAAGACGATGCAGAAGTGGAGTTCTCATGTGTGGTGCCAGCCTTACACCACAAGACCCATTCACATCATCTCTCACAGCAGTATGACTTTGTACATGAGTAGTATTTGTTCAGGGGGATTACATACCCTTATTGCCGTCTTAGCTGAGATGCTGAGGTGTCCATACCTGGGTATGTAATCCTTCCAGTCCAAATTTAAGAAGTCTTTATGGCTGCCACCCTTGTTTGCATTCATTTCTCATCCAAAAGAATATTCTCCGACCTCATGTAGTAAACGTGTTCTCGGGTCCTCGGTCTGTGTAGACCGCATGTGCCATAAACTAGCAGTGTGTCCACTTCACATTCCGTACACCCGGTCACTGGTCCCAGCATTAAAGTGGTTGTCAGGGTCTAATGAATCTATGTGTAGGATGAATGAGGGATAAATTGCAGTACCCAGGAGTGGCCACTAACGATATAAACAGTGGGGGTGCTGGGGTCCGGGTCCCCACCGATCTCCTGGTAAGACCCATATAGTGGATGAGTCTTCAATGTGTCAATCTCGGATAACACCTTAAAGGGGATTCCCATGTTCTTTACTATATTTTTACCCTTCTGTGAGATGTGTGCCGTCTATGTACATTCACACATTATAGTATAGATACACATACGGGCCAGTAGTGCCGACTGCAGAGCATCACATCATGTTATGTCCTGTATCACTCATGTATTTGTCTTTGCCAAATATTGTTTTGTAGAAGTTTTAGTAAAGCATTTATAACCTCTACATGAATGAAATTCTCTATTTGTACACACTCCTATCATCATTTCCTTATTATGAATTATCGTAATTTGCCGTTAAGTCCCTCTTGGTTCTAAGAGAACATTATTTAACTGTAGTTTAATAATTTAGAAACCCCTAAAGAATTGGTTATGATATTGCAAACTATTGATGGAGAAGCTGCGGGTATTGTTGTATCTTCATTACAAAGTCTTGATTTTCTGAGCATAGCTCTCTGTAGTCCTTTTACTTCCTCATTTTTGTAAACTTATTCATACAAATGCCACCTGTTAGTCCTGCCGACCGCCTTTTTCTAATTGACTAATGGGAAGTTCTCTTTGTTGCCCATGTTGTAGATACAGTGAAGCTGCCCCTGGCACTGTTCCTACCAGCCTGTTATAACACCTTACACTCCCCCGTAAAGGCTGCTGTAATCACAGGACATTATCATTTAGCCTACTCACTCCACAACGGCTTGTATTTACATATGTAGGTAACAAAATCAAGTTATTTTTATTATTTGTTTTAACCTTTTTTCTCCACGTATGTAATTTGCTCCAGCAATAGGGAGGAAGTAAAGTGCTATAATAATTAGTTCTCCTATGCCGCATATTGGAATGGATGCAGCCTGCAAATGACTGCTGCTAATAAACATGGGACATTCATTAGTATAATTCCATAGTGGAAACACATCCAGGAGAATTGTTGGTGGATCACCGGAGGCATGCTTTAATGTGCATGTATGCATTAATCCATCTGATCTCCTCCTTCTCTAGTCTTTTCACAATGCCACTGTCTTACTAGCCTGGTATGGACGTACTTAAATAGGAAATATGAAGGAAAGATCGCCGGCTCACACGGAGCTCAGATGCATGGACTCTGACTCTAAAGCGGCCTCGTCCACAGCAGAAGAATAAATGTTTGGCGCTCAAACATGGACAACCCCCCCCCACCCGACCCCCACCCACCCCCCCCAAAAAAAACCCCACCTTTTCACAAAATTCAATAACACCCAACACATGGAGACAGAAAAATGCTTACTGACGCATTTCGAACACATCAGGAATCTTTGTGCTACAACTAAGAATTAGTGATGAGCGAGTATACTCGTTGCTTGAGTTTTCCCGAAAATACTCATGTGGTCTCCGAGTATTTGTGAGTGCTCGGAGATTTATTTTTTGTCGACACAGCTGCATGATTTGCAGCTGCTGGACAGCCTGAACACATAGGGATTGCCTGGTTGTTAGGGAATCCTCATATGTATTCAGGTTGTCTAGCAGCCGCAAATCATGCAGCTGCGTGGACAAAGACAAAATCTCCGAGCACTCACAAATACTCGGAGACCACCCGAGCAATGAGTATACTCTCATCACTACCAAGAAGGTGTTTGAAACCCATCAGTAAGCATTTTTCTCGGTCTCCATGTTTTGGATGTTATTAGATTTTGTGAAATAAAGAGCTTTTTTTTTTTTTTTTTAAAACTTTTTATCCACATCTGAGTGCCGGACATTTATCATCACTCTACGTAGGAAATCACCACTGGAAACCAGGAGGATTACTGTAAGCTGGGATTCTGGTGACTTATGATCCCCATTGTCTCTCACCATGTACACAGACAATTGTTAATATGAAATCTAAAATATGTACGGTATATACTTTTTTTTTTTTTTTTTTATCTGTATTAATGAAAGTCTGAATAGTAATGAAGTGGAGCAACCTTATATGTGAATATAAGCTATAACTTGGCTTACCCCTTCTGTTCATAGAGTAGATGCCATCATCGTCACATTTTGAGAAGAAGGCTACACTTTGTATGCTGGGTCTGGATTCTGTTGTGGGATCCTCTTCTGGTGTTAGTGTACAAGTGTTTGTATATTTTGTATTTTTTAGTGGTGTTCCTCTCAGTATAGCCACGTGCTGTGTGTGTTTATTACAGGGATCTTCCGTACATACAGAAGGGGGTCCTAAGAATATTCGGTCTTCATAGTCAGGTTGGGTTACTGTAAACAAGTGTTAATCATACAATACAATGTCGTAAAATTGGATTGATGGAAGTAGTTATTATTCTTCAGTTAGGCGTATTTAGAGTTTAGCTTCATTTAACTTTGTTCCCATGAGACTGAGAATGTAAGTACAATATATATTACACTGGAGTCTTTTTTTTTTTTTTTTTTTTTTTGTATGATCTGTGAAATGTTTTGGTGCCATGATCCTTTGTATGCCAGAACCAGCACATCATAGGCAGGTTTGTAATAGCTAGATACACTTGGGGTATGACATGTGCTTTCTGTATGGGCTCTGCTTCTAATTTATAGGAACCTGCAATTGCAAAGAGCAGCAGAGTTGAACAGTGTTGGTGATTGACTGAAAATGTATTCAATGTAAGGGCATAGTCAGACGAATAAACCGGGCCATGGACTGGCTGATGGCTCTCCCAACCGGAGCATGACAACTGCATTGAAAGACATGAAGCTCCCATGCCTGGGTCGAGAGAGCCATGGGCAGTCTGTGCATTATGTTCCGATCTCTGTCCTATTTTATATAGTCGTCTAGCTACACCCTTAGCTAAATTCTAGAAGTCTCAATAGCGCATCCCTTTTTTACCCAATGAGGATTCTAAGCAATATCGGTGTTATCAAGATCATGGAAGTTCGGGTTCCACAAATTTGGGGGTGAATTATTGTGAAAGCTAACAACAATTGGTTTTGTCATCCATGGTTGAGCTATGACAAGTGTTCTTTGTATGGTAACTATTTAATAGCTGATTCCTTCCATATCCTCTACAAGCACTTGGTAGTTACAAATTATTATAACATAGACTACTTTCTGTGTTCCATACTAATTGCAGAGCTACTGCACAATTTTAGTGTATAGAAATGGTTAGGACCAAAGATGTCCAGGAATCGATGACTTCTAGGCAGCTGAACACCCAGAGGTCCAAGCTTTTGTAGCATGTCTCATAATATACACTGCTCCAAAAAAATAAAGGTTACACTTAAACAGAATATAACTCCAAGTAAATCAAACTTCTGTGAAATCAAACTGTCCACTTATGAAGCAACACTGTTTGACAATCAATTTCACATGCTGTTGTGCAAATGGAATAGACAACAGATGGAAATTATTGGCAATTATCAAGGCAAGCTCAGTGAAGGCGGTACAGCAGGTGGGGATTACAGACCACATCTCAGTACCAATGCTTTCTGGCTGATGTTTTGGTCACTATTGAATGTTGGTTGTGTGTTCACCCTCGTGGTAGTATGAGACGGACTCTACAACCCACAAGTGTCTCGGGTAGTGCAGCTCATCCAGGATGGCACAGCAATGTGCACAGCAATGTGAACTGTGGCAAGAAGGTTTGCTGTATCTGTCAGCGTAGTGGCCAGATAGCTGGAGGTGCTACCAGGAGACGTGGAGGGGGGCCGTAGGCAGGCAACAACCCAGCAGCAGGACCGCTACCTCAGCCTTTGTGCAAGGAGGAACCGGAGGAGCCCTGTTGTAGCCTGCTGGAGGTCATTTTTCAGGGCTCTAAGTGTGCATGTGTCTGCACAAACGGTTAGAAACCGACTCCATGAGGATGTCTGAGTGCCCGACGTCCACAGATGGGGGTTGTGCTTACAGCCCAACACCGTGCAGGATACTTGGCATTTGCCACAGGACAACAGGATTGGCAAATTCACCACTGGCGCACTGTGCTCTTCACAGATGAAAGCAGGTTCACACTGAGCACATCTGACAGACGTGACAGAGTCTGGAGATGCCGTGGAGAACGATCCGCCTGCAACCTCCTTCAGTATGACCGGATTGGCAGTGGGTCAGTAATAGTGTGGGGTGGCATTTCTTTCGAGGGCCGCACAGCCCTCCATGTGCTCCCCAGAGGTAGCCTGACTGCCAATAGGTACCGAGATAAGATCCTCATACCCCTTGTGTGACAAATGCCAGACCTTATGTGGCTGGAGTGTGTCAGCAGTTCCTGCAAGATAAAGGCATTGAAGCTATGGACTGGCCCGTCCGTTCCCCAGACCTTAATCCGATTGAACACATCTGGGACATCATGTCTTGCACCATCCTCCAATGTCCCGTTGCACCACAGACTGTCAAGGAGTTGGCAGATGCTTTAATCCAGGTCTGGGAGGAGATCCCTCAGGAGACCATCCGCTGCCTCATCAGGAGCATGCCCAGGCATTGTAGGGAGGTCATACAGGCACGTGGAGGCCACACACTGCTGAGCATCATTTCCTTGTCTTGAGGCATTTCCACTGAAGTTGGATCAGCCTGTAACTTCATTTTCCACTTTGATTTTGAGCATCTTTCCAACTCCAGACCTCAGTGGGTTATTAGTTGTGAATTACGTTGTTAATTTTTAGGTTTTATTGTTCCCAACACATTCCTCTATGTAATGAATAAAAATTCACACCAGGAATATTTAATTCAGTGATCTCTAGGATGTGAGATTTTAGTGTTCCCTTTATTTTTTTGTGCAGTGTATTTCTCCAGAAGAAAAATAAAATAAATCATTTGTATCCCTCTTCGTGAGATTTATGTGACAAGAGGGGGTAATAATTGTCCCCATGGGCATTTGTTTCATAATATGGTACAGCCAGAGTTAAAAAGAACAATGCCCAAGATGTTTTGTGCCACGTAAGGTGCATTTAGACATGCTGGTTTCGGCCCATCAGAAGACCATTAGTGAGCGCTGATCCACTATATACAGGTCCTTCTCAAAAAAATAGCATATAGTGTTAAATTTCATTATTTACCATAATGTAATGATTACAATTAAACTTTCATATATTATAGATTCATTATCCACCAACTGAAATTTGTCAGGTCTTTTATTGTTTAAATACTGATGATTTTGGCATACAACTCCTGATAACCCAAAAAACCTGTCTCAATAAATTAGCATATTTCACCCATCCAATCAAATAAAAGTGTTTTTTAATAACAAACAAAAAAACCAACAAATAATAATGTTCAGTTATGCACTCAATACTTGGTCGGGAATCCTTTGGCAGAAATGACTGCTTCAATGCGGCGTGGCATGGAGGCAATCAGCCTGTGACACTGCTGAGATGTTATGGAGGCCCAGGATGCTTCAATAGCGGCCTTAAGCTCATCCAGAGTGTTGGGTCTTGCGTCTCTCAACTTTCTCTTCACAATATCCCACAGATTCTCTATGGGGTTCAGGTCAGGAGAGTTGGCAGGCCAATTGAGCACAGTAATACCATGGTCAGTAAACCATTTACCAGTGGTTTTGGCACTGTGAGCAGGTGCCAGGTCGTGCTGAAAAATGAAATCTTCATGCTTCCATCGGCTGAAATGCTTTATGGAGATGAAGTGCTCCAAAATCTCCTGATGGCTAGCTGCATTGACCCTGCCCTTGATGAAACACAGTGGACCAACACCAGCAGCTGACATGGCACCCCACACCATCACTGACTGTGGGTACTTGACACTGGACTTCAGGCATTTTGGCATTTCCTTCTCCCCAGTCTTCCTCCAGACTCTGGCACCTTGATTTCCGAATGACATGCAAAATTTGCTTTCATCAGAAAAATGTACTTGGGACCACTTGGCAACAGTCCACTGCTGCTTCTCTGTAGCCCAGGTCAGGCGCCTCTGCCGCTGTTTATGGTTCAAAAGTGGCTTTACCTGGGGAATGCGGCACCTGTAGCCCATTTCCTGCACACGCCTGTGCACGGTGGCTCTGGATGTTTCCACACCAGACTCAGTCCACTGCTTCCTCAGGTTCCCCAAGGTCTGGAATCGGTCCTTCTCCACAATCTTCCTCAGGGTCCGGTCTCCTCTTCTCGTTGTACAGCGTTTTCTGCCACATTGTTTCCTTCCAACAGACTTACCATTGAGGTGCCTTGATACAGCACTCTGGGAACAGCCTATTTGTTGAGAAATTTCTTTCTGGGTCTTACCCTCTTGCTTGAGGGTGTCAATGATGGCCTTCTTGACATCTGTCAGGTCGCTAGTCTTACCCATGATGGGGGTTTTGAGTAATGAACCAGGCAGGGAGTTTATAAAAGCCTCAGGTATCTTTTGCATGTGTTTAGAGTTAATTAGTTGATTCAGAAGATTAGGGTAATAGGTCGTTTAGAGCAGAGGTCCCCAACTCCAGTCCTCAAGGCCCACCAACAGGTCATGTTTTCAGGATTTCCTTTGCATTGCACAGGTGATGCAATTATTACCTGGGCAAGACTAAGGAAATCCTGAAAACATGACATGTTGGTGGGCCTTGAGGACTGGAGTTGGGGACCTCTGGTTTAGAGAACCTTTTCTTGATATGCTAATTTGAGACAGGTTTTTTGGGTTATCAGGAGTTGTATGCCAAAATGATCAGTATTAAAACAATAAAAGACCTGACAAATTTCAGTTGGTGGATAATGAATCTATAATATATGAAAGTTTAATTGTAATCATTACATTATGGTAAATAATGAAATTTAACACTATATGCTAATTTTTTGAGAAGGACCTGTACAAGTTCTATACAGGTTTACTGGCCAACAAACTGATGGCGAAAGCAAACGCTAACACCATTGGTCAGCCCCCATTCAATATCATCTTGTCGGCAGCACACAGTCTGTTTACATAGGGTGATGTGCTGCCGATGATAACTTTCATTTTTTTTTTTATATATATATTTTGCTTGTCTGTTGGATCCCTTCCGACATGTTTACATGAACGTAGATATTCTTATTTCAGAATATCTGAACGCTCGTCCACCGATTTATCAACTTGCCTAAATGCATCATTATAAATCCTACCTGATAAAATGTCATTACTTCTTCATGGCTGTCCAAAATTGCTTGGAGATCAAGGGCCGATGTTCCTTCCCCCAATACAGTTCTAAGGTTACTCTGATGAGAGCTCCTCATTGAAGCATAGTCAGCACATGAGTTTTGAATAGAGGGTATGCCACAATTAATAAAGGGGATGGGAGAACTACAATACCCAGATAGATTAGCGAAATTAGGATTATTTAGTCTAGAAAAAAGACGACTGAGGGGCGATCTAATAACCATGTATAAGTATATAAGGGGACAATACAAATATCTCGCTGAGGATCTGTTTATACCAAGGAAGGTGACGGGCACAAGGGGGCATTCTTTGCGTCTGGAGGAGAGAAGGTTTTTCCACCAACATAGAAGAGGATTCTTTACTGTTAGGGCAGTGAGAATCTGGAATTGCTTGCCTGAGGAGGTGGTGATGGCGAACTCAGTCGAGGGGTTCAAGAGAGGCCTGGATGTCTTCCTGGAGCAGAACAATATTGTATCATACAATTATAAGGTTCTGTAGAAGGACGTAGATCTGGGGATTTATTATGATGGAATATAGGCTGAACTGGATGGACAAATGTCTTTTTTCGGCCTTACTAACTATGTTACTATGTATGTTACATAGGCCTGTGGCAAAAAAAATAAATAAAATGCTTTTTTCACATTCCATAGCAGTAATTAGTTCATCTGTAATTTAGGTAACTGCTGCCTGAAAGATATACTCTGAAGTGACCACTATTTGATTTCTAGGAAGTCTATCCCAAAACTACAGTGGAACATAAATGGTGGCACATTATTGCTCCTGTAAAGTTGGTGGCACCTAAGTGTTCATATCGTTGGACAGGAAATGTCTTTTCATTGAGAAATCTGTTGCCTGGTTAAGCTCCCACTGAAACTGGCTCAAAACCCTACGTGCCACAATCCTTATGGGGACTTTTTTTTTAGATACCCTATAACTTATAGATTAGATGTGTCAAGGTGACATTGTTCCAGGTTTGGTAGGTTTGGGGTCCTCTGTGATGTTTCAAATAATTAGGTCAAGAGTTTGTCCATTCATCTAGATATCCCAGAATCTCCTGGTCTTTCTAGCTTGTGTCAAAATCCCTCTTCAAACCTGTATTGCCTCCATTGTGAAATGTGCATTACAGTGAAAGATCCAGTCGAAGGCGATATTCTCTTGTTGTGTGAGCATTTGTATCCGTTTTATAATGCCTACACCGTTCACTAGCGTGTGTTTAATAGAAAACCTGCTCTTTTACTATTTATTCCAAAAAGGAAGCGTAACGTCTGTAACTACTTGTGTTGTACAGTGGGTGTATGGGTATTTCTAACTTGTTTTTACTACAATTGTGAAATAAAACTTTTGTTAATATTTGTAAATAAAATGTTATTTGTGGACAAGGGATGCCTTATCGTTTTTTATGTAAAGTTCAAAGATTTCATATGAACCAGCTGAAATAAGGTGATCGTATATGAGGAAAGGTACAGTACTACTGTGGTAGCCATGACATTATGACTGAGTAACTTTCCCAGTACTCCTGTTAAGGTGGGAGTGACACCAGACATTATCAAAATAGAGAGCCAGGAAATAAAATGTAATGTGTCCCACCTAGCCTCCGAAGACCTAGGTGGCAGCAGGGATATGAAATCACTAATGCTGGAGATCCCCTTCGCCAGATCTCTGGGATGTCCCGAGGGTTCGATGCTTTGGGGTATGTGCACACGTATTCTTGAGGTCTGCTGATTTTTCCGCAGCGGATTTGTGAAAACCACAGGTAAAAGGCCTGCGGAATTACCGCGGTTTTTGTGCAGATTCCACTGCGGTTTTACACCTGCGGTTTTCTATTACGGAGCAGGTGTAAAACCGCTGCGGATTCCGCAAAAAGAATTGCCATGCTGCGGAATGTAAACCGCTGCGTTTCCACATGGTTTTTTCCGCAGCATGTGCACTGCTGATTGCGTTTCCCATAGGTATATATTGTACTGTAAACGCATGGGAAACCGCTGCGGATCCGCAGCGTGTGGACATAGCCTCAAACCAGTGTTCCTCAACTTCAATACTCAAGAGCCACCAACAGATTGTTTTAACTAGATGGTGGCCCGATTCTAACGCTTCGAGTATTCTAGAATATGTTTGTATATAGCAGCCACATAGTATATAGCAGAGGTCACGTAGTATGTAGCAAATACGTGGCCTGTGCTATATACTATGTGGCTGCTATATACATACATATTGTAGAATACCCGATGTGTTAATACAGGCCACGCAGTATATAACAAAAGCCACGCAGTATATAACAGCCCAAACAGTATATAACACGGCCCACATACTATATAACACAGGCCACGCAGTATATAACAGGCCACGCAGTATATCACACAGCCCACAGAGTATATAACCGCCCACGTACTATATAACAGCCCACGCAGTATATAGCAGCCACGCAGTATATAACACAGGCCACGCAGTATATTACACAGCCCACGTAACATATAACACAGGGCACGTAGTATATAGCACAGCCCACTGAGTATATCACACAGCCCATGGAGTATATAACACTGCCCATGTAGTATATAGCAGCCACGTGGTATATAACACTGCCCACACAGTATTTAACAGTGTGGGCACCATATCCCTGTAAAAAAAAAATAAATAAAAGTTATATACTCAGCCCCTAGGATCCAGCGAAACTCTGGCGATGCGTGCGCGGCTGCCGACCATCTTCCGTTCCCAGGATGCATTGCAAAATTATCCAGATGACTTAGCGGTCTCGCTGTATGTGTGTGTGTGTATATATGTATATGTGTATGTATATATGTATGTATGTGTGTATATATATATATATATATATTAGTCATGGTCAAAAGTATTGACACCCGTGCAATTCTGTCAGGTAATACTCAGTTTCTTCCTTAAAATGATTGCAAACACAAATTCTTTGGTATTATCTTCATTTAATTTGTCTGAAATGAAAAAACACAAAAGAGAATGAAGCAAAAAGCAAAACATTGATCATTTCACACAAAACTCCAAAAATGGACCAGACAAAGGTATTGGCACCCTCAGCCTAATACTTGGTTGCACAACCTTTAGCCAAAATAACTGCGACCAACTGCTTCCGGTCACCATCAATGAGTTTCTTACAAAGCTCTGCTGGATTTTAGACCGTTCTTCTTTGGCAAACTGCTCCAGGTCCCTGATATTTGAAGGGTGCTTTCTCCAAACTGCCATTTATAGATCTCTCCACAGGTGTTTTATGGGATTTAGGTCTGGACTCATTGCTGGCCACCTTAGAAGTCTCCAGTGCTTTCTCTCAAACCATTTTCTAGTGCTTTTTGAAGTATGTTTTGGGTCATTATCCTGCTGGAAGACCCATGACCTCTGAGGGAGACCCAGCTTTCTCACACTGGGCCCTACATTATGCTGCAAAATTTGTTGGTAGCCTTCAGACTTCATAATGCCATGCACACGGTCAAGCAGTCCAGTGCCAGAGGCAGCAAAGCAACCCCAAAACATCAGGGAACCTCCGCCATGTTTGACTGTAGGGACCGTGTTCTTTTCTTTGAATGCCTCTTTTTTTTTTTTTCTCCTGTAAACTCTATGTTGATGCCTTTGCCCAAAAAGCTCTACTTTTGTCTCATCTGACCAGAGAACATTCTTCCAAAACGTTTTAGGCTTTTCCAGGTAAGTTTTGGCAAACTCCAACCTGGCTTTTTTATGTCTCGGGGTAAGAAGTGGGGTCTTCCTGGGTCTCCTACCATACAGTCCCTTTTCATTCAGATGCCGACGAATAGTATGGGTTGACGCTGTTGTACCCTCGGACTGCAGGGCAGCTTGAACTTGTTTAGATGTTAGTCGAGGTTCTTTATCCAACATCCGCACAATCTTGCGTTGAAACCTCTTGTCAATTTTTCTTCTCCGTCCACATCTAAGGAGGTTAGCCACAGTGCCATGTTCTTTAAACTTCTTGATCACACTGCGCATGGTAGACACAGGAACATTCAGGTCTTTGGAGATGGACTTGTAGCCTTGAGATTGCTCATGCTTCCTCACAATTTGGTTTCTCAAGTATTCAGACAGTTCTTTGGTCTTCTTTCTTTTCTCCATGCTCAATGTGGTACACACAAGGACACAGGACAGAGGTTGAGTCAACTTTAATCCATGTCAACTGGCTGCAAGTGTGATTTAGTTATTGCCAACACCTGTTAGGTGCCACAGGTAAGTTACAGGTGGTGTTAATTACACAAATTAGAGAAGCATCACATGATTTTTCGAACAGTGCCAATAATTTTGTCCACCCCCTTTTTTATGTTTGGTGTGGAATTATATCCAATTTGGCTTTAGGACAATTCATTTAATTTGTCTTAAATGAAAAAAACAAAACAAAAAGAAGATAATAATACCATACAATTTGTGTTTGCAATCATTTTCAGGAAGAAAATAAGTATTATCTGACAGAATTGCAGGGGTGTCAATACTTATGACCATAACTGTGTGTGTATGTATATGTGTGTGTATATATGTATGTATATATATATATATATATATATATTTTGTCACTTCCGTCTGTCCTTCATTCGCTGATTGGTCTCGCCAGCTGCCTGTCATGGCTGCCGCGACCAATCAGCGACGGGCACAGTCCGGAAGAAAATGGCCGCTCCTTACTCCCCGCAGTCAGTGCTTGTCGCCCGCATACTCCCCTCCGGTCACCGCTAACACAGGGTTAATGCCGGCGGTAACGCACTCGTTACCGCCGCTATTAACCCTGTGTGTTCCCAACCGTTTACTATTGATGCTGCCTATGCGGCATCAATAGTAAAAAAAAAAAGTAATGTTAAAAATAATTAAAAAAAACAAAAAACCTACTATACCAACCTGTACGCTGAGCCGCTCGCGCCTGTCGCCATCTTCCTTTCCCAGCGATGCATTGCGAAATTACCCAGAAGACCTAGCGGTATCGCGAGACTGCTATGTCATCTGGGTAATTTCGCAATGCATCCTGGGAATGCAAGATGGCGGCAGCTGCGCGCCTATCGCCGGAGCTCCACTGGACCCCAGGAGGCGGAGAGACAGGACGCTGAGGAGCAGTGACGAGAATAGTGAGTATGTTAGAACTACAAGGGGCACTCGGATCGTTAGGTGAGAATGTTTATTTTTTAACCTGTGACATACGTGGCTGGGCAATATACTACGTGGCTCTGTGCTGTATACTACGTGGCTGGGCAATATACTACGTGGACATGCATATTCTAAAATACCCGATGCGTTAGAATCGGGCCACCATCTAGTACATATATAGTCTAAGGGTCACTTCCGTCTGTCACGGATATTCATTGGTTGCGGCCTCTGTCCTGAAAATCCAAGTCGCTGATTGGTCGCGTCACAACAGCCATGACCAGTCAGCGACGGGCACAGACCGGAAGAAAATGGCAGCTCCATACTCCCCCACTCCATACTCCCCTCCGGTCACCGCTCACACAGGGTTAATGGCAGCGGTAATGGACCGCGTTATGCCGCAGGTAACGCACTCTGTAACCGCTGCTATTAACCCTGTGGGACCAAGTTTTTACTATTGATGCTGCCTATGCAGCATCAATAGTAAAAAGATGTAATGTTAGCGAAACCGCGAAGTCATCTGGGTAATTTCGCAATGCATCCTGGGAAAGGAAGATGGCGGCCGCATCACACAGCATAACGATCCCAGGGGTGAGTATATAACTATTTTTTTATTTTATTTTTTTTTAACAGGGATATGGTGCACACACTGCTAAATGCTGCGTGGGCAGTGTTATATACCTACGTCGCTGGGCAATATACTACGTGGCTCTGTGCTGAATGCTACGTCACTGGGCAATATACTACTTGACTGGGCAATATACTATGTGGTTGGGCAGTATACTACGTGGGCTGGGCAATATACTATGTGGTTGGGCAGTATACTACGTGGGCTGGGCAATATACTATGTGGACATGCATATTCTAGAATACCCGATGCGAGATATTTTATTATTTATTGTTATTTCGCAATTTATTCCATGGCGCTTTACATGTGAGGAGGGGTATACATAATAAAAACAAGTACAATAATCTTAAACAATACAAGTCACAACTGGTACAGGAGGAGAGAGGACCCTGCCCGCGAAGGCTCACAATCTACAAGGATACAGTAGGTGAGGATAGAGCTGGTCCTGCAGCGGTTTGGTCGATCGGTGGTTACTGCAGGTTGTAGGCTTGTCGGAAGAGGTGGGTCTTCAGGTTCTTTTTGAAGGTTTTGATGATAGGCGAGAGTGATGCGTTATGGTAAAGGGTTCTAGAGTAGGGGTGATACGCGAGAGAAATCTTGTATACGATTGTGAGTAGAGGAGATAAGAGGGGAGTAGAGATGGAGATCTTGTGAGGATTGGAGGTTGCGTGTAGGTAAGTACCGGGAGACGAGATCACAGATGTATGAAGGAGACCGGTTGTGGGTGGCTTTGTACGTCATGGTTAGGGTTTTGTAGTGGAGTCTCTGGGCAATGGGGAGCCAGTGAAGGGATTGACAGAGGGGAGAGGCCGGGGAATAGCGGGGGGACAGGTGGATTAGTTGGGCAGCAGAGTTTAGAATAGATTGGAGGGGTGCGAGAGTGTTCGAGGGGAGGCCACAGAGCAGGAGGTTGCAGTAGTCAAGGCGAGAGATGATGAGGTCATGGACTAGGGTTTTTGCAGATTCATGGTTGAGGAATGTACGGATTCGTGAAATATTTTTGAGTTGAAGTCGGCAGGAAGTAGAAAGGGCTTGGATATGTGGTTTGAAGGAGAGATCAGCGTCAAGGATTACCCCGAGGCAGCAAGCTTGTGGGACTGGGGAGAGTGGGCAGCCATTTACTGTAATGGATAGGTTCGTTAAAGGGGATCGCGTGAGATGGGGAAAGATGATGAATTCTGTTTTGTCCATGTTAAGTTTGAGAAATCTAGCAGAGAAGAAGGATGAAATAGTGGACAGACATTGAGGGATTCTGGTTAGTAGGGAGGTGATATCTGGTCCAGAGATGTAGATCTGTGTGTCATCAGCATAGAGGTGATACTGAAAGCCATGAGATTCTATGAGCTGTCCCAGGCCAAAGGTGTAAATGGAGAAGAGCAGGGGCCCACGGACTGAACCTTGTGGGACTCCGAGAGATAGGCGGCGAGGTGAGGAGGTGGTGTGTGAGTGGGAGACGCTGAATGTCCGGTCTGTTGGGTATGATGAGATCCAGGATAGGGCCAAGTTTGTGATGCCAAGGGATGAGAGAGTCTGTAATAATAGGGAATGGTCCACTGTGTCAAAGGCAGCCGACAGGTCCAGGAGGAGGAGGACAGAGTAGTGTCGCTTGCTCTTGGCGGTTAAGAGGTCATTGGAGTTAGGGCAGTTTCAGTGGAATGGTGTGACCGGAAGCCAGATTGTAAGCGGTCAAAGAGGGAGCAAGAAGAGAGATGGGAGGACAGTTAAAGGTAAACGTGTTGTTCCAGTAGTTTGGAGGCATAAGGGAGAAGTGATATAGGGTGATAGCTAGATACAGAGAATGGGTCAAGAGAGGGCTTTTTGAGGATAGGTGTGATTGAGGCATGTTTAAAGCTTGAGGGGAAAACACCAGTTGTTAGTGATAGGTTGAAGAGATGGGTTAGGGTTGGGATGAAGACTGTGGGGAGGTTTGGGATGAGGTGGGATGGGAGTGGGTCAAATGCACAGGTGGTGAGATGCGATCTTGAGAGTAGAGTGGAGAGTTGATCTTCTGTAATGGTGGAGAAGTTGGTTTTGGAGGTGGAGGGCTGGGAAGTCGGGAGGAAGGGCTCTGGGGGTTGTTGACCAAAACTGTCTTTGATGCTATCAATCTTCTGCTTGAAAAATGAGGCAAAGTCTTCAGTGGAGATAAGTGGGGAGGGAGGAGGTGCTGGGGGACGGAGGAGAGAATTGAAGGTGTTGAATAACTGTTTAGGGTTATGAGACAGGGAGGATATGAGAGATGAGAAGTAGGTTTGTTTAGCTGTGGCGAGTGTGGTCTTGAAAGTAGTGAGGGACTGTTTGAATGCGGTAAAGTGCTCGTTGGAGTGGGATCTTTTCCATCTGCGCTCAGCAGCCCTGGAAGCTCGCCTCAGTTCTTTGGTCAGGCTGGTGTGCCAGGGCTGTCTGTTGATTTTGTGAGCTTTGGTATGTGTAAGTGGGGCAGCAGATTCCAAAGCTGCAGCTATTGTGGTGTTATATAGAGCGGCAGCATCATCCGCATTGTGTATGGAACTTATGTTTGTGAGAGGGAGGAGGGATTCAGAGAATGAATGTAGTTCAAGATGTTTAAGATTTCTGCGAGGGTGTGAAAGTTTGTAGGGTGGGGATTGTAGACATGGAGTGGAGAGAGATGAGAATGTGAGAAGGTTGTGGTCAGAGAGTGGAAGAGGTGAGTTAGAGAGGATAGATATAGAGCAGAGGCGAGTGAAGATGAGGTCCAGTGTGTGACCATCTTTGTGAGTGGCTGCAGAAGACCATTGAGTGAGGCCGAAGGAGGAAGTGAGAGTTAGAAGTTTAGTGGCAGCTGAGAGGGAAGTGTCAATGGGGATGTTGAAGTCACCCATGATGATAGTGGGAATGTCCGCAGAAAGGAAATTAAGTAGCCAGGTGGTGAAGTGGTCAAAAAAGGTAGTGGCTGGCCCTGGGGGGCGGTAAATGACAGCCGGTTGGAGGGGGAGTAGATGTGCACAGAGTGCACCTCAAAGGAAGGGAGGGTAAGAGAGGGTGGAAGTGGGATTGGGCTGAAGGAGCAGTTATCTGACAGGAGAAAACCAACTCCTCCACCATGTTTGCTGCTGGGGCGGGGTGTGTGAGAAAGGTGGAAGTTACCGTAAGAGAGTGCAGCAGGGGAGGCTGTGTCAGAAGGGGTGAGCCAGGTTTCGGTGATGCGAGGAAGGAAAGTTTGGTAGTAACAAAAAGATCATGGATGTAGGAAAGCTTGTTGCAGACAGACCGAGCGTTCCACAGAGCTCCTGTTAGTGCGACTGGGGAAGCGGGGGCTGGGCAAATGGGTATAAGGTTAGAGAGGTTACAGAAGTTTGTGATAGAGCGTGGATGGGAGGTAGAAATGACTGTGGGAATATGGTGAGGAGCACCAGGATTTGGAGAGATATTACCAGCAGTGAGCAGGAGCAGAGAAAGTGTTAACAGGTGCGAGCAGGAGGGGGCTGCCTGAGCTTTGAGACAGAGGATTGTATGTTGAGGAACAGTTCTGAGGAGGAGGTGAGGTGGATGGGGAGGATTGAAGAGGAGATAAACAGTTCCTTACTTGGTGTGGGGATTGGGGGAGGTAGCAGAAAGTGAAGGATTATAGGGGTGAAAGTGAAAACAAACAGAAACATTGTTTACAATGACTGTGGCCAGTTACCTTCAGTTCCAATTCAGGTTTTAATTCTAATGTAATCTACACTTTTAGTACACACTTCTAGGGATCACACTGCAGACTGAAGTCTATGCAGACTTTTGCTATGCAATACATGGAAAACTTAGTGAGTTCAGGTGTGAAGCAGAAAGGAGTGGTCTCTGCTCATCTTGGTCAGAGAATTAAGAGTGGATCAGATGCATACAATCAAGCCTGAGTAAACAAGGTCATAAATATCACAGGGTAACCTGGGGTTAGCTGAAAGGCATACCATGTGGAAGCTAGGAGCAGAGGGAAATCTATGTGCAAAGCTGGGTGATGTAAAATGTGCACTTCATAGACAGACAGACAGCAGCAGAGCTGGGTGGATGAACAGACCTGTTGGAAGAATACTTCTACATCTAAAGGGTTAAACGATTTTGGAAAGCATCCAAAAAGAGTTCCCAAAGAGGGGGTATAGTGTGTGTTTGATTTGTGGGAAAAAAAATTTTTTGGCTGAAAATCAGCCATTTTTGACTAAGCTGGGTATTACATTTTTTGACGTTTTCAGGTTTTGTGAAAAATCACTCCCTTCTACATCTAGAGGGTTAAAACTATGTTGGAAAGCATCCCAAACGAGTACCAAAAGAGAAGAGATAGTGTGGGTTTGATTTGTGGGGAAAAAAATTTTTTGACGGAAAATCAGCCATTTTTGGCTTGGCCGGGTATTAGATTTTTTTTTACATTTTCAGGTTTTGTGAAAAATCACTTAATTCTCCTACTTCTACATCTAGAGGGTTAAAACTACGTTGGAAAGCATTCCAAAAGAGTTGCCAAAGAGGGGGTATAGTGGGTGTTTGATTTTCAGCCAACATTTTTTTTCCCACAAATCAGCTATTTTTGGCTTAGCCGGGTATTAGATTTTTTGACGTTTTCAGGTTTTGTGAAAAATCACTTAATTCTCCAACTTCTACATCTAGAGGGTTAAAACTATTTTGTTACCTTTCACAGCCAGGCTGGGGACATGCTTTTTAGATTTAGGGAAAAAAATTATCCATCACATGTGCTGAATGCAGCAAATCAGACCGCGGCTAACACGGAGAGACAACAGCTTCTATACAAACAGGACACCCGAACAGATAAGGATGAGGTCATTAGGATCATAGGTACCTATGATCATCAACATCAGAGGGTAAGGGAGGCCATTAACAAACACTGGGATATACTAATGAGAATATCCCTGAGGTCTGGGTACATAAGTACACACCTGGACATCACCTTTAGGAAAGGAAAATCCCTGAAAGATTATTTAGTCCATAGCCACTACATAAAGCCAGCGGTTGAAGGCTCCTGGCTGGGTAGAAAGCCATGTGGCTTCTACCGATGCGGTGGGTGTCAAATGTGTAGGTGGATGAAACCTAATAAGTCGTTCATGAGCTCTTCCACAAAGAAGATTTTTTACCAACGTGATTTCTCAAATTGTAAATCTGTAGGTGTAGTGTATATGGCCACGTGTCCCTGCCCTAAAGATTATATCGGGAACACAAAAAGGGAATTCCGTAGGAGGGTTGGGGAGCACCTAGGAGACATCAGAAATGGGAGAGACACCACCCTGGCGCGACACATGAGGTTACACCATGCGAATGACTTGATGAACATTAAATTTGCCATCATTGAGGTAGTAAAACCCAACCCCAGGGGGGGAGATTGGGATAGGGCTATTCTACAAAGGAAGTGTCAATGGACTTTTAGGATGGACACCATGTCCCCAAAGGGACTAAATGAACAACAGTCGTTCACTTGCTTTCTGTAGTGTAAATATCATGTATCTGTTTCCATCAATATAGAATATATACGGTACATACATTTGGACTTTTGGACATAAAATACATTTTAGGAAGCTGGACTTGCTCTTTGCTGTTACTGGCCCCTTGTTTTTTGGGGGGTATACATAGATCAGTATGCACAATCATATAATAGAAATCCTCATTTATTTGGATCCGCAGCGCAATGTGTAATATTTGACATACAGCGTCTATGTACAAAATTGCACAAGTTAGACTGTACCTCTGTATATCTACGCATATGCTATAGGTATATCTATTGAATTTATCATAGATTAATAAGATTTTTTTAAATAAAAAACTTTTTCTCATAAACGTGTAACGGGTTTGCTAGTACCCAATGAGCAGCGGGCTGAGTGACCTATACGTTTGTTTCTACACTTTAATTTATGCACAATATTGCAATAAGAGATAGGGTTGGAGACCCAATAAAAAGTGTGCTGAAACCTTGCTGTAAGGAACTTCGCTGTAATGATGCGCTGAATCAAAAATTGGAAAAGCACTTAAACCTTGTGATAGCGTGTATTTGGAGGATAAGGAGTCGAGCGCTGTATCTAGCGTAAGCGCAGACTCAATTGTGTGCAGTCTCCATAGCAAAGCCACATAGGTAGGAATGGGGGGTGTGCGCAGATTTCCGTGCACAGATCTTTGACTACGGAATGCGAGGAGGAGTCAAGTTGTTCCAGCTGACGCGTGCGCAACATCCTTTTAGTTACGGCGTACCAATCTCATTGGTGGGCAGAATGAGCACGCGCAGTGGACACTCGGTGAAACGCAGAGAGGAACTTAGCGTTCCATCTCGAGCAGGCGCACCGAACCAACCCGCTGGCCCTATAGGGGATAACCTATGTGACGGAATATCCGGTCTTGAAACAGGAAGATCACACACAGGACGTTCTGGCGGTCCGGTTTAAAATGAGGTAGGTTTGGTCTATGTTTAGCCCATAGGGGACCTTTAGTTCATGATTGTGTGGGTAGGGGGGCCCAACTATCTGGTTAGGGCATTCTAGGGACCCTAAGGCGAGCCGACGTGGAGCAGGGGTGCCAAAACGCTATCCCATAGGGCGCCAACCCCCGCTGACAGGCAGACCACAATCTAGATATTGTGCAGGGTATGCTCAGTTCCCCTCACTAGTTTTTTCACAGTGTTTTTGTGGTTGTTTGGTGTAGCCACAGGTTGGTGGCTTTTTAAGACGTATATTTAATACATTTTTGTTATTTTTGAGTAATATATGCTTTTTTAAAACTATGTTGGAAAGCATCCCAAAAGAGTTGCCAAAGAGGGGGTATAGTGTGTTTGGTTTGTGGAAAAAAACATTTTTGGCTGAAAATCAGCCATTTTTGGCTAGGCCGTGTATTAGATTTTTGTGACTTTTTCAGGTTTTGTGAAAAATCACTTAATTCTCCTACTTCTACATCTAGAGGGTTAAAACTATGTTGGAAAGCATCCCAAAAGAGTTCCCAAAGAAGGGGTATAGTGTGTGTGTTTGATTAGTGTAAAAAGAATTTTTTTAAATGAAAATGAGCCATTTTTGGCTTGGCTGGGTATTAGATTTTTTGACGTTTTCAGGTTTTGCGAAAAATCACTTAGTTTTAACCCTCTAGATGTAGAAATAGGATAATTAAGTGATTTTTCACAAAACCTGAAAACGTCAAAAAATCTAATACCCGGCCAAGCCAAAAATGGCTCATTTTCATTTAAAAAACTTTTTTTACACTAATCAAACACACACTATACCCCTTCTTTGGGAATTATTTTGGGATGCTTTCCAACAAAGAGGGGGTATAGTGTATTTTGATTAGTGGAAAAAAAAATTTTAACTGAAAATCGGCCATTTTTGGCTTGGCCGGGTATTAGATTTTTTAACAATTTCGGGTTTTGTGAAAAATCACTTAAATCTCCAACTTCTACATCTAGAGGGTTAAAACTTTGGGAACTCTTTTGGGATGCTTTCCAACAAAGAGGGGGTATAGTGTGTGTTTTGATTCGTGTAAAAAAACTTTGGCTGAAAATCAGCTATTTTTGTCTTGGCCGGGTATTTGATTTTTCACAAAACCTGAAAATGTCACAAAAATCTCTTAATTCTCCTACTTCTACATCTAGACTTAAAACTTTGTTGGAAAGCATCCCAAAAGAGTTGCCAAAGAGGGGGTATAGTGTGTGTTTGATTTGTGGAAAAAAAATTTTGGCTGAAAATCAGCCAGTTTTGGCTCAGCCGGGTATTAGATTTTTGTGACGGTTTCAGGTTTTGTGAAAAATCACTTAATTCTACTTCTACATCTAGAGGGTTAAAACTACGTTGAAAGCATCCCATAAGAGTTCCCAAAGAGGGCTTATAATGTGTGTTTGATTTGTGTGAAATAAAATTTTGGCTGAAAATCAGCCATTTTCAGCTTGGCCAGGTATTAGATTTTTTAACGTTTTCGGGTTTTGTGAAAAATCACTTAATTCTATTTCTACATCTAGAGGGTTAAAACTTTGTTGGAAAGCATCCCAAAAGGGTTGCCAATGAGGGGGTATAGTGTGTGTTTGAATAGTGGAAAAAAACATTTTTTAACTGAAAATCAGCCATTTTTGGCTTGGCCGGGTATTTGATTTTTTGACGTTCTCAGGTTTTGTGAAAAATCACTTAATTCTCCTAGGTCTACATCTAGAGGGTTAAAACTTTGTTGGAAAGCATCCCAAAAGAGTTCCCAAAGAGGGGGTATAGTGTGTGTTTGATTTGTGGGAAATAAAATTTTGGCTGAAAATCAGCCATTTTTGGCTTGGCCGGGTATTAGATGTTTTGACTAGGGTTGAGCGACTTCTAGTTTTTTAGGGTCGAGTCGGGTTTTGCGAAACCCGACTATCTCAAAAGTCGAGTCAAGAGAAATCAGCCGATTATCGCGAAAAGTCGGGGATCGACCGAAACACGAAACCCAATGCAAGTCAATGGAGAAGCATAGTCGGCAGTGAGTGGAGGCCAGGAAAACACCTACAGTGCCCATTTTAATGGCAAAAACATCCATTCTTGTTACTGAAGCTTGTCAGTCTTAATTTACCTTATAATAATAGTTAGGCATTGGAAATTGGGGGTCATTTGGCTAAAGTTGTGGGGGGTAGGGCTGGTTCAAGTATTTAGTGGGCCCAGGAAATGTGGACCACGTCACGGCAGCGGAGCAGGGAGAGGTAAGTATTTCAACTTTGCAAGTGCTGTGATCCTGAGCAAGCAGGGGGGGCCACTCGTTGGCACTGGCACAGGGCCCCTCAAAGTACGGTGGTTTGTTTGCACGGCGGGGGCGCCTCCCACCGGCAGCAACACTTTTGCATACTATGAGGGGCCCTGTGCCAGTGACGTCGCCAACGAGTATTCCCCCCCCACCTGATGAAGGAACCTGCACTTTCATCTGCAGCTTCCTCTTTGTCCCCGTGTAAGGTGGTATGGTATGCGGGAAGGGGAACCTGACTTTCAGCAGGGTCACATTCTGGCTGTGTAGCGTGCACGGGGAATGCAGCGTTCTGGGTCAATATATCAGCAGACTCATTTATCACTGGCTGGGCAATGGGCAGGATGAGGACGAAACACCGATATAGGCCCAAATGATAAAGTGGGCTAAATCCAGTTCAAAATTGGTAACAGGACTAAACAGGGGG
Source organism: Ranitomeya imitator (assembly GCF_032444005.1). Classification (NCBI taxonomy): domain Eukaryota; kingdom Metazoa; phylum Chordata; class Amphibia; order Anura; family Dendrobatidae; genus Ranitomeya; species Ranitomeya imitator. Next base: position 108,548,650 of record NC_091283.1, on the reverse strand, counting down.
CATTGCTTTGTTCAGTGGAGTACAACTGTAATGAGAGGCTGACACAGTGAGTAGGCCCAAATCAGTAAGTAGGCTAAATGCAGTTCAAAATTGGTAACAGAAGTAAACAGGCGGCACTAGTTTGTTCAGTGGAGAAGAACATCAAGGAGCGGCAGACACCGTTAGTAGGGCCAACAAAACAAGTAGGCCAAATGCAGTGTTATATTAAAAACAATTTAACGAGAGCCTGAAGATAGAAGCTAGGGAAAGGCAACCTGGAACACCTTGGAGCGGAAGACACCGTTTGTAGAACCCAGACCCAACTTGTAGGCCTAATGCAGTGTTGTTTCAACAACTACTTAAAGGGACTCTGTCACCTGAATTTGGCGGGACTGGTTTTGGGTCATATGGGCGGAGTTTTCGGGTGTTTGATTCACCCTTTCCTTACCCGCTGGCTGCATGCTGGCTGCAATATTGGATTGAAGTTCACTCTCTGTCCTCCGTAGTACATGCCTGCACAAGGCAATCTTGCTTTGCGCAGGCATGTACTATGGAGGACAGAGAATGAACTTCAATCCAATATTGCAGCCAGCATGCAGCCAGCGGGTAAGGAAAGGGTGAATCAAACACCTGAAAACTCCGCCCATATGACCCAAAACCAGTCCCGCCAAATTCAGGTGACAGAGTCCCTTTAACAAGCGCTTCAAGATAGAAGCTAGGGAGAGGCAACCTGGAGAACACCTTGGAGTGGCAGACACCGTCCCTACAACCCAGACCCAACTTGTAGGCCTAATGCAGTGTTGTTTCAACAACTACTTAACAAGAGCTTGAAGATAGAAGCTAGGGAGAGGCAACCTGGAGAACACCTTGGAGTGGCAGACACCGTCTCTACAACCCAGACCCAACTTGTAGGCCAAATGCAGTGTAATATTAACAACTACTTAACGAGAGCCTGAAAATGGAAGTTCAGGACAGGAAACCAGGAGAACCGCAAGGAGCGGCATACACTGTTAGTAGGCCCCAACAAAACTAGTAGGCCAAATGCAGTGTAATATTAACAACTACTTAACGAGGTCCTGAAAATGGAAATTCAGGACAAGATAGCAGGAGAACAGTAGGGAGCGGCAGACACTGTTAGTAGGCCCCAACCAAACTAGTAGCCCCACTGCAGTTTTAAAATTCCGATAGGCTGAAAACCTGACAATTGCAGGTCATTTTTTTTTAAGAGGACAGCTGTATAGAGTGGCACAGCTAGTAGGCCTTACACCACAAATTTGGCTCAACGCAGGTTTAAAAAAGGTTACATGGGTACACGGTCAGCATTGGTGTGGCCAGTGGAGGACTATTGGAAGGGGGGACCGCAGACAGGCTTAGTAGGCCTAAAATTTAAAAAGTAGGCTCTATGAACTTTTAATTAGGTTCCAGGGGTACACAGGCAGCATTGGTGTGGTCAGTGGAGGACTATTGGAAGGAGGGACCGCAGACAGACTTAGTAGGCCTAAAATTAAAAAAGTAGGCTCTATGAACTTTTAATTAGGTTCCAGGGGTACACAGGCAGCATTGGTGTGGTCAGTGGAGGACTATTGGAAGGAGGGACCGCAGACAGACTTAGTAGGCCTAAAATAAAAAAGTAGGCTCTATGCACTTTTAAATAGGTTCCAGGGGTACACAGGCAGCATTGGTGTGGTCAGTGGAGGACTATTGGAAGGAGGGACCACAGACAGACTTAGTAGGCCTAAAATAACAAAATAGGCTCAATGCAGCTTCGATTATGTGGTAGGGGTACACGGGCAGCATTGGTGTGGTTAGCGGAGGACTAACAAAAAATAAATAGATGATAATGTCTCGCAAAACAACAACAACAAAAAAAGGGTGGCATACTTAGGTACAGGGGTGCGCTCCTCTGCTGACTTTCAGACATACTAATGTGGCGCAAAGTATTTACTGGTGTAAATATTGGACACGGCCCCTGACTATTTTAACTAGCATCATACATGTCAACAAATTGGTATTGTCAGTGCCAGGCATTGAAGGATTTCAGCGCATAGACTAAACATTGGTGGAGCTGTGAGAGATAATTTTGCAAGTGGTAGAGCACTGTTTGAGCGGGGGGGCACTCTCTTGCGGCCGGCGGTACAGGCCCAGGGCCCCCATGTTACAACGGTGTGTCTGACGTTGGCTGCGCGCCACCACCGCCAGAGACACTTCATTGTACTATGAGGGACCCAGTGGCAGTGCCGTCGACCAAAAGTGGGCACACCCACCTCTTCACACAAACGGCAGTCTCACGGGTGCTTGCACCAAGTGGCGAGCCCACAGCCCCGTGGAGGGAGTTAGACCATTTAGAGAGGTGTAAACGTGTCGTATGCTGGACAAACGGCAGCAGCAAATTAAGAGATTGGAACAGTCAGTAAGACCAGTCCACAAGCTTGACCTTTTTATAGGGAAGCTAGGTGTCAGCCGGGAAAGGTGGGGCAAAATAATTAGAAATCCATGAGTGGTTCATTTTAATGAAGGTTAGATCATCAATATTTTGGGTAGCCAGACGAGTCCTTTTTTCGGTCAATATTGAACCAGCAGCACTGAATACTCTTTCTGATAGCACACTAGCTGCTGGGCAAGCAAGCTCCTGCAATGCATATTCGGCCATTTCAGGCCAGGTGTCTATTTTGGATGCCCAGTAATCAAATGGGAATGACGGTTGAGGGAGAACATCGATAAGGGATGAAAAATAGTAACCATACTGGACAAATGTTGTCTCCTGTCACTTTGAATTGATGCTGCAGTACCTGTCCTGTCTGCGGTCATTGCAAAATCACTCCACAACCTGGTCAGAAAACCCCTCTGTCCAACGCCACTTCTGATTTGTGCACCTCTAACACCTCTGGCCTGTTGCTCCCTGCACCTCGTGTGAGAACCATCACTGGCGCTGTGTGCTGGGAATGCCTGAATCAAACGGTCTACAAGACTTGCTTGTTTGGTTGCCAATATTTGTTCGAGGTTCTCATGTGGCACGATATTTTGCAATTTGCTTTTATAGCGAGGATCAAGGAGGCAGGCCAACCAGTAATCGTCATCGTTCATCATTTTAATAATGTGTGGGTCCCTTTTGAGGATACGCAAGGCATAATCCGCCATGTGGGCCAATGTTCCAGTTGTCAAATCTGCACTTGTGCTGGGTTGAGGGGCAGTTTCTGGCAAATCAACGTCACTTGTCTCCCTCAAAAACCCTGAACCCGGCCTTGCAACGCCACCAGTTTCTATTGCCCCCTGAGAAGATTACTCATCCCCATCATCCTCCTCATCCTCCTCCTCTTCGCCCGCCACCTCGTCCTGTAGACTGCCCTGACCAGACAATGGCTGACGGTCATCAAGGCTTCCCTCGTCCTGGGCTGCAAATGCCTGCTCCTTTATGTGCGTCAAACTTTGCATCAGCAGACGCATTAGGGGGATGCTCATGCTTATTATGGCATTGTCTGCACTAACCAGCCGTGTGCATTCCTCAAAACACTGAAGGATTTGACACAGGTCTTGTAGCTTCGACCACTGCACACCTGACAACTCCATGTCTGCCATCCAACTGCCTGCCCATGTATGTGTATCCTCCCACAAATACATAACAGCACGCCTCTGTTCGCACAGTCTCTGAAGCATGTGCAGTGTGGAGTTCCACCTTGTTGCAACGTCGATGATTAGGCAATGCTGGGGAAGGGTCAAAGACCGCTGATGGTTCTGCATACGGCTGGAGTGTATGGGCGAACGACGGATATGCGAGCAAAGTTTGCGCACTTTGAGGAGCAGGTCGGGTAACCCCGGATAACTTTTCAGGAAGCACTGCACCACCAGGTTTAAGGTGTGAGCCAGGCAAGGAATGTGTTTCAGTTGTTTTTCTCTCTCTCTCTCTCTCTCTCTCTCTCTCTACAGCGCACAAGCGACAACATGGCGATAGGCGTCCACGCCCCTAAGACCTATGTCATCACTCTGTCCACGCCCCTTCATTGGCTGAAAAAAATGGCGCCAAGCGCGTCATACGAAACGCGACTTTGGCGCGAAAGTCGCGTACCGCATGGCCGACCCCACACAGGGATCGGGTCGGGTTTCATGAAACCCGACTTTGCCAAAAGTCGGCGACTTTTGAAAATGAACGATCCGTTTCGCTCAACCCTAATTCTGACCTCTGCTTAAGGTACTTGAACATTTTTGACAGATGACTTTGCACTGATCATTTGGATGTTGTTTAAAAAAATGCCAGACTGCACTCTTCCTACTATCGGATACCTTTTCAGGCATTGCAGACTGAGCTTCTTTAACCGGATGGCCATGCTGTCCTACAACTGCTTTTGGTTTTGCCACGTGTTTTTGGCCAGATACGGGCCTGGCAGATGGAACCTGTTGTGATGTTGCCTGCTGCGGCTCCTCCTCCGCTTCAGAGCTACTGCCGCCTGCACCCTGTTCCCCCAATGGCTGCCAACCGGGGTCAAGAACTGGGTCATCTATGACCTCCTCTTCTATGTCGTGTGCAACTTCCTCTGTGTCACAACGTGTAAGCCGGTGCTATAGCGTTCGTGACGGGGCTCTAGAGTCTCATCAGGGTCAGATTCTGGATCAGTACACTGCGAGGGCAATGTTCTGATCTGAGTCAAAGGAACAGCATAGTAATCTGGCTGTGCATCTGTGCACTCCATGTCCGATTCATCTTGTAATGGGCATGGCCTGTTAACAATTTCCCTTTCTAACCCAGGAACGGTATGTGTAAAGAGCTCCATGGAGTAACCCGTTGTGTCGCCTGACGCATCCTTCTCTGTTGTTCTTGGTGAACAATACAAGGAAGCGACTTGTCCCTGACCGGAAACATCTACTGACGACGCACTGCTTTTACATTTAGCAGTTTCAGAAGAGGAGGCGAAAGAGCTAGAGGCAGAGTTAGCAAGGAAAGCCAAAACTTGTTCCTGCTGCTCCGGCTTTAAAAGCGGTTTTCCTACTCCCAGAAAAGGGAGCGTTTGAGGCCTTGTGTAGCCAGACGATGACGCTGGATCAACAACTCGAGACTTAGGTGCTATATTGATTTTCCCACGACCACCTGATGCTCCACCACCACTACCATCATTACCATCTGGCAATGACCGCCCACGGCCACGACCTCTTCCACCAGACTTCCTCATTGTTTGAAAAACGTAACCAAACAAATGGTATTTGTTACTGTAAAACCAGTTACAAGGTGAACTCAAACTTCTGTTGGATTTATATATCCCTTTATAGGTGGGTGAGACTGCAGGGAAAATCAGGCCCGATGTATAACAGTACACAGCTTCAGTGGCAGACAGATATGCCACTAACAGGACTGACGCTGATGCAGACACTACCAATAAAAATCTCCCCCTTTTTATTTTTTCTGGGAGAATATTGAAGAAATCAGGCCCACTCTTATACAGTATATTTTCTGTGGCAGAAAATGAAAGACAGATGCCACAGACAGGACTGGCAGGGATGCAGATTTGCCAATCTTAATCTCCCACTTGTTTTATTTTTTTCTGGGAGAATTGTGAATAAATCAGGGCCACTGTATTAGAGTATATTTTCTGTGGCAGAAAGTGGCTTGAAGAGATATAACAAAAAAAAAAGGGACTGTACTACAATTACTATCTCCCTACAGTAATCTCAGAAAAGTATGGCAGGCAGCAATAACAAGGACTGCTCTGCTGCACAAAAGTATAAAGTGTGGACAAACAAACAAGATAACTGTGCAGAAAGGAAGGAGCAACAGGATTTGTGCTTTGAAAAAAGCAGTTGGTTTGCACAGCGGCGTACAAACAGCAATGCAGCTATCAGGGAGCCTTCTAGGGGAGCCCAATAAGCTACAGAGCTGATGAATAAAAATTTTGCCTCCTGTCCCTGCAAACAAAAGGTGGTGTTGGACAGTGGAAATCGCTACAGCACAAGCGGTTTGGGGGTTAATGTACCCTGCCTAACGCTATCCCTGCTTCTGACAAAGCGGCAGCAACCTCTCCCTATGCTCAGATCGGCAGTAGTAAGATGGCGGTCAGCATGCACGCCCCTTTATAGCCCCTGTGACGCCACAGAAAGCAAGCCAATCACTACAATGCCCTTCTCTAAGATGGTGGGGACCAGGACCTATGTCATCACGCTGCCCACACTCTGCGTCCACCTTCATTGGCTGAGAAATGGCGCTGAACGCGTCATAGAAACGCGACTTAGTGCGAAGATCGCCGACCGCGTGGCCGACCCCACACAAGGATCGGGTCGGGTTTCATGAAACCAGACTTTGCCAAAAGTCGCGACTTATGAAAATGACCAATCCGTTTCGCTCAACCCTAGTTTTGACGTTTTCAGGTTTTGTGAAAAATCACTTAATTCTCCTTTAAAACTATGTTAAAACTATGTTGGAAAGCATCCCAAAACAGTTCCCAAAGAGGGGGTATAGTGTTTGATTTGTGGAAAAAAAAAATTTTTTAACTGAAAATCAGCCATTCTTGGCTAGGCCGGTTATTAGATTTTTTGACGTTTTCAGGTTTTGTGAAAAATCACTTAATTATCCTATTTCTACATCTAGAGGGTTAAAATTTTGTTGGAAAACATCCCAAAAGAGTTGCCAAAGAGGGGGTATAGTTTGTGTTCGATTTGTGGGAAATACAATTTTGGCTGAAAATCAGCCATTTTTGGCTGGCCAGGTATTAGATTTTTGTGACGTTTTCAGGTTTTGTGAAAAATGACTTAATTATCCTATTTCTACATCTAGAGGGTTAAAACTTTGTTGGAAAGCATCCCAAAAGAGTTGCCAAAGATGGGTATAGTGTGTGTTTGATTTGTGGCAAAAAAATTTTTTGGCTGAAAATCAGCCATTTTTGGCTTGGCCGGGTATTAGAGTTTTGAAGTTTTCAGGGTTTTTTTCTGAACGCGTCATAGAAACGCGACTTTGGCGCGAAGATCGCCGACCGTGTGGCCGACCCCACACAAGGATCGGGTCGGGTTTCATGAAACCCGACTTTGCCAAAAGTCGGCGACTTATGAAAATGACCGATCTGTTTCGCTCAACCCTAGTTTTGACGTTTTCAGGTTTTGTGAAAAATGACTTAATTCTCCTACTTCTACATCTAGAGGGTTAAAACTTTGTTGGAAAGCATCCAAAAACAGTTCCCAAAGAGGGGGTATAGTGTGTGTTTGATTTGTGGAAAAAAAAATTTTTGGCTGAAAATCAGCCATTTTGGGCTTGGCCGGGTATTAGATTTTTGACGTTTTCGGGTTTTGTGAAAAATCACTTAATTCTCCTATTTCTATATCTAGAGGGTTAAAGCTACGTTGGAAAGCATCCCAAAAGAGTTGCCGAAGAGGAAGTATAGTGTGTGTTTGATTTGTTGAAAAACATTTTTGGCTGAAAATCAGCCATTTTTGGCTTAGCCGGGTATTAGATTTTTGTGACGTTTTCGGGTTTTGTGAAAAATCACTTAATTCTCCTATTTCTACATCTAAAGGGTTAAAACTACGTTGGAAAGCATCCCAAAGGAGTTCCCAAAGAGGTGGCATAGTGGGTGTTTGATTTGTTGAAAAACATTTTTGGCTGAAAATCAGCCATTTTTGGCTTGGCCGGATATTAGATTTTTGACGTTTTGTGAAAAATCACTTAATTCTCCAACTTCTACATCTAGAGGGTTAAAACTATGTTTGAAAGCATCCCTAAAGAGTTGCCAAAAAGGGGGTATAGTGTGTGTTTG